>NC_091439.1:43123849-43453458 GCF_964237555.1 Oryctolagus cuniculus | reverse complement strand
CAACATGATCCTAAACAAACAGTGGGTCATCAAAGAAATTAAAAGAGAAATCAAAAGATTTCTAGAAACAAATGAAAATGATAACACAACCTATCAAAACCTGTGGGACACAGCAAAAGCAGTGCTAAGAGGAAAGTTTATAGCAATTGGTGCCTACATCAAGAAGCTGGAAAGGAACCAAACAAATGAACTCTCCATGCACCTCAAGGATTTAGAAAAACAGCAGCAAATCAAGCCCAAATCCAGAAGGAGGAAAGAAATACTAGGAGATTCCGGCAAGATGGCGGAATAGGAAGGGAGCACACTGATAGTCTGGGGAGAGATAGTTTAATAAAAGTGGAGATACTGCAGGTTCAAGGAAGAGTAGGGGAGGAAACAGCAGAAGAAACTCTTCCGGAACGCGTGACTCACAGCGGACCTGCGTGGAGAGCGTGGGAGCCCACAGTTCGGGACACCAGCAGCAGACTCAACACACCAGCGCTGGAACGCAAGGTGAGCCAAACCTCAATAGCCCGAGACACCGGCAGGCAAGCTGAGAGAGGAGACTAGAGGGAACGACCCCCTTCACAAGGCTAACTGGAAGAGAGAGAGAGAGAGAAAAAAAAGGGGTGACTAGTATGGACACGGGTTTCTCTCTCTCTGCTCACCTCTCCAGGGCGAGCAAGACAAAGAGCAGGCGCCATCTTGGACATACGTCATAAGCAGAGCGACCTCAGGTCTGCACCGGCCCTGAGCCTAGCAGAAAAACCTGACTCTGGGTGGGGCGAATTAACAGGAGATTAGGACCTAGTAAATTTGTGGTGCTACTGAACTGAGACTGTGAAAAAAGAGACAATGGGGGAGAGAACTCACGGAATTCACCTGAGCACTCTCCAGAGACGCTACAATTCCGTAACTTTGGCAACCCAGTGGGAGGCTGAAGGAGAATTTGAGCCCACTCTGAGGGCCGAACAGATTCCCTGTGGGGTTCCTGGGAAAGAGCTTCCGATCTCTGGCTCCTGTGGGTATATCATTTGCCTGCTAACTACCTCCAACTTCGTTCAGCTGTGCGGAATTACTTCCCTTTTGAATCAAAAAAAAAAAGAAAGAGAGAGAGAGAGGTTTACCACGCCTAACCTGGGAGTGTCACCTTTGGCACACCAAACAGAGCTCTCAGGCCACACCCATCTCAAGCCCTAAGGCTCCATCAAAAACAGATAGTCCACTTAATCTAGAGTCATAGTATAACAAGAAAAAGCACCACAGTGAAGAAACCAAATATCTCCAATATGCCAAATAACAAACGCAAAAACCAAGGTAATAAAAACAAGGAAGTCACCATGACGCCCTCAAATGAAAAAGACACCCCAATTCAAGATTATGAAGATGATGAGATAGAAGAAATGCAAGAAGCAGATCTCAAAAAATTGATAAGAACATTAAGAAGTTCTCAAAAACAAATTCTTGAACTACACAAATCCTTAATGGACAAGATAGAAAATCTCTCTCGTGAAAATGAAATATTAAGGAGGAATCAAAATGAAACGAAACAACCAGTACAACAGGAAACTGTGATAGTGACTGAAGTGAAGAATTCAATAGATCAAATGAAAAACACAATAGAGAGCCTTACAAAGAGAATGGGTGAAGCAGAAGAGAGAATATCAGACTTAGAAGACAGAGAACAGGAAAGGATACAGTCAGACCAAAGAAAAGAAGAGGAAATTAGAAATCTAAAACATATTGTCGGGAATCTTCAGGATACTATTAAAAAACCCAACATTCGGGTTCTAGGAGTTCCTGAAGGCATGGAGAGGGAGAAAGGATTAGAAGGCCTTTTTAGTGAGATATTAGCAGAAAATTTCCCAGGTTTGGAGAAGGACAGAGAAATCCTAGTACAGGAAGCTCACAGAACCCCTAATAAACACGACCAAAAGAGATCCTCACCACGACACATTGTAATTAAACTCTCCACAGTGAAACATAAAGAAAAGATCCTAAAATGTGCAAGAGAGAAACGTCAGATTACTCTCAGAGGATCTCCAATCAGACTCACAGCTGACTTCTCATCAGAAACTCTAAAAGCTAGGAGGGAATGGCAAGATATAGCCCAGGTACTAAGAGAGAAAAACTGCCAGCCCAGAATATTATATCCTACAAAGCTATCATTTGTGAATGAAGGTGAAATAAAGACTTTTCATTGCAAACAGAAATTGAAAGAATTTGTTGCCACTCGTCCAGCCCTGCAAAAGATGCTTAAAGATGTGTTACACACAGAAACAAAGAAACACGGTCATCAATATGAAAGAAGGTAAAGGGAGGAAACCAAGGAAGGAAACCTCACAGCAAAAGATCACAGGGAATTCAAAGCATATATTAGAACTTATCTTTGGCAAATGGCAGGGCAAAGTCACCACTTATCATTAGTCACTTTGAACGTGAATGGCCTGAACTGTCCAGTTAAAAGACACCGTTTGGCTGATTGGGTTAAGGAACAAAACCCATCTATTTGCTGCTTACAAGAAACACATCTTTCCAACAAAGATGCATACAGACTGAAAGTGAAAGGCTGGAAAAAGATATACCATGCCAACAGAAATGAAAAAAGAGCGGGCGTAGCCATCTTAATATCGGACAACATAAACTTTACCACAAAAACTGTTAAGAGAGACAAAGAGGGACACTATATCATGATTAAGGGATCAATTCAACAGGAAGATATAACAATTATCAATGTATACGCACCTAACTACAGGGCACCAGTTTATCTAAAAGATTTATTAACGGACTTAAAGGGAGACTTAGACCCCACTACAGTAGTACTGGGGGACTTCAATACTCCACTCTCAGAAATAGACAGATCAACCACACAGAAGATCAACAAGGATACAGTAGATTTAAACGACACTATAGCCCAAATGGATCTAACAGATTTATACAGAACTTTCAATCCTACAGCTAAAGATTTTACATTCTTCTCAGCAGTACATGGAACCTTCTCTAGGATTGACCACATACTAGGCCATAAAGCAAGTCTCAGCAAATTCAAAAGAATTAGAATCATACCATGCAGCTTCTCAGACCATAAAGGAATGAAGTTGGAAATTAGCAACTCAGGAATCCCTAGAGCATACGCAAACACATGGAGATTGAACAACATGCTCCTGAATGAACAATGGGTCATAGAAGAAATCAAAAGAGAAATCAAAAACTTTCTGGAAGTAAATGAGGATAACAGCACAACATACCAAAACTTATGGGACGCAGCAAAAGCAGTGTTAAGAGGAAAGTTTATATCAATAGGTGCCTACATCAAGAAATTGGAAAGACACCAAATAGATGAGCTTTCAATTCGCCTCAAGGATCTAGAAAACCTACAGCAAACCAGACCCAAATCTAGTAGGAGAAGAGAAATAATTAAAATCAGAGAAGAAATCAACAGGATTGAATCAAGAAAAACATTACAAAAAATCAGCCAAACGAGGAGCTGGTTTTTTGAAAAAATAAACAAAATTGACACCCCATTGGCCAAACTAACTAAAAAAAGAAAAGACCCAAATCAATAAAATCAGAGATGAAAAAGGAAATGTAACAACAGACACCACAGAAATAAAAAGAATCATCAGAAATTACTACAAGCACTTGTATGCCAGCAAACAGGGAAACCTATCAGAAATTGATAGATTCCTGGACACATGCAACCTGCCTAAATTGAACCAGGAAGACATCAAAAACCTACACAGACCCATAACTGAGACAGAAATTGAAACAGTAATAAAGGCCCTCCCAACAAAGAAAAGCCCAGGACCAGATGGATTCACTGCTGAATTCTACCAGACATTTAAAGAAGAACTAACTCCAATTCTTCTCAAACTATTCAGAACAATCAAAGAAGAGGGAATCCTCCCAAATTCTTTCTATGAAGCCAGCATCACCTTAATTCCTAAGCCAGAGAAAGATGCAGCACTGAAAGAGAATTACAGACCAATATCCCTGATGAACATAGATGCAAAAATCCTCAATAAAATTCTCGCCAATAGAATGCAACAACACATCAGAAAGATCATCCACCCAGACCAAGTGGGATTTATCCCTGGTATGCAGGGATGGTTTAATGTGCGCAAGACAATCAATGTGATACACCACATTAACAGACTGCAGAAGAAAAACCATATGATTATCTCAATAGATGCCGAGAAAGCATTTGATAAAATACAACACCCATTCATGATGAAAACTCTAAGCAAACTGGGTATGGAAGGAACATTCCTCAATACAATCAAAGCAATCTATGAAAAACCCACAGCCAACATCCTATTGAATGGGGAAAAGTTGGAAGCATTTCCACTGAGATCTGGTACCAGACAGGGATGCCCACTCTCACCACTGCTATTCAATATAGTTCTGGAGGTTCTAGCCAGAGCTATTAGGCAAGAAAAAGAAATTAAAGGGATACAAATTGGGAAGGAAGAACTCAAACTATCCCTCTTTGCAGATGACATGATTCTGTATTTAGGGGACCCAAAGAACTCTACTAAGAGACTATTGGAACTCATAGAAGAGTTTGGCAAAGTAGCAGGGTATAAAATCAATGCACAAAAATCGACAGCCTTTGTATACACAGACAATGCCATGGCTGAGGAAGAACTTCTAAGATCAATCCCATTCACAATAGCTACAAAAACAATCAAATACCTTGGAATAAACTTAACCAAGGATGTTAAAGATCTCTACGATGAAAATTACAAAACCTTAAAGAAAGAAATAGAAGAGGATACCAAGAAATGGAAAAATCTTCCATGCTCATGGATTGGAAGAATCAACATCATCAAAATGTCCATTCTCCCAAAAGCAATTTACAGATTCAATGCGATACCAATCAAGATACCAAAGACATTCTTCTCAGATCTGGAAAAAATGGTGCTGAAATATATATGGAGGCACAAGAGACCAGAAATAGCTAAAGCAATCTTGTACAACAAAAACAAAGCCGGAGGCATCACAATACCAGATTTCAGGACATACTACAGGGCAGTTGTAATCAAAACAGCATGGTACTGGTACAGAAACAGATGGATAGACCAATGGAACAGAATTGAAACACCAGAAATCAACCCAAACATCTACAGCCAACTTATATTTGATCAAGGATCTAAAACTAATTCCTGGAGCAAGGACAGTCTATTCAATAAATGGTGCTGGGAAAATTGGATTTCCATGTGCAGAATCATGAAGCAAGACCCCTACCTTACACCTTACACAAAAATCCACTCAACATGGATTAAAGACCTAAATCTACGACCTGACACCATCAAGTTACTAGAGAACATTGGAGAAACCCTTCAAGATATTGGCACAGGCAAAGACTTTCTGGAAAAGACCCGGGAGGCACAGGCAGTCAAAGCCAAAATCAACTATTGGGATTGCATCAAATTGAGAAGTTTCTGTACTGCCAAAGAAACAGTCAGGAGAGTGAAGAGACAGCCGACAGAATGGGAAAAAATATTTGCAAACTATGCAACAGATAAAGGGTTAATAACCAGAATCTACAAAGAGATCAAGAAACTCCACAAAAACAAAACCAACAACCCACTTAAGAGATGGGCCAAGGACCTCAATAGACATTTTTCAAAAGAGGAAATCCAAATGGCCAACAGGCACATGAAAAAATGTTCAAGGTCATTAGCAATCAGGGAAATGCAAATCAAAACCACAATGAGGTTTCACCTCACCCCAGTTAGAATGGTTCACATTCAGAAATCTACCAACAACAGATGCTGGCGAGGATGTGGGGAAAAAGGGACACTAACCCACTGTTGGTGGGAATGCAAACTGGTCAAGCCACTATGGAAGTCAGTCTGGAGATTCCTCAGAAACCTGAAGATAACCCTACCGTTCGACCCAGCCATCCCACTCCTTGGAATTTACCCAAAGGAATTTAAATTGGCAAACAAAAAAGAGGTCTGCACCCTAATGTTTATTGCAGCTCAATTCACAATAGCTAAGACCTGGAACCAACCTAAATGCCCATCAACGATAGACTGGATAAAGAAATTATGGGATATGTACTCTTTAGAATACTATACCGCAGTAAGAAACAACGAAATCCAGTCATTTGCAACAAAATGGAGGAATCTGGAACACATCATGCTGAGTGAAATAAGCCAGTCCCAAAGGGACAAATATCATATGTTCTCCCTGATCGGTGACGACTGACTGAACACCAAGAGGGAAACCTGTTGGAGTGAGGTGGACACTATGGGAAACGGTGGCTTGATCAGCATAGCCCTGACTGTTAATGAACAACTTAATACATTATCCCTCTTAGTAGTTTTTTTGTCTGTTCTACTTAGTATGACTGGTTTAGTTCTGTAATTGATGCACAGTTATTCTTAAGTGTTGAAAATTAACTGAAATGTGATCCCTGTTGAACATGGAAGTGGGAATGGGAGAGGGAAGAGATGTATAATTTGGGACATGCTCAGGCTGACTTGCCCCAAGTGGTGGAGTTGGAAGCATACCAGGGGATTCCAATTCAATCCCATCGAGGTGGCATGTACCAATGCCATCTCACTGTTCCAGGTGATCAATTTCAGTTCACAGTTGGTCATGGTGGAGGGACTGGGAGTCAAAGGGAGCACATAGACAAGTCTAGTACCTGCTAACACTAACCGATGGAGTAAATAAAGGGGAGAGTGATCCAACATGGGAAGTGAGATACTCAGCAGACTCATAGAATGGCGGATGTCCTAAATAGCACTCTGGCCTCAGAATCAGCCCTAAAGGCATTCGGATCTGGCTGAAAAGCCCATGAGAGTATTTCAGGCATGGAAAGCCAAGGCACTCTGGCAAAAAGATCTCTGTGAGTGAGATCCCAGTGGAAAGAACAGGTCTTCAAAGAAGGAGGTACCTTTCTCTGAAGGGAGGAGAGAACCTCCACTTTGACTATGACCTTGTCTAAACAAGATAAGAGTCGGAGAACTCAGAGGGCTTCCATAGCCTTGGAAACTCATGACTGGAGCATAGGGAGATTACTGATGCCATAGACAGGAGTGTCAATTGGTAAAGTCAACAACAGGAGTCACTCCTCATGTAGGATCTCTATCCTTAATGTGCTGTACATTGAGATTTAATGATATAACGAGTACTCAAACAATATATTTCACTTTGTGTTTCTATGGGGGTGCAAACTGTTGAAATCCTTACTTAATGCATGCTAAACTGATCCTCTGTAAAAAAAAAAAAAAAAAAAAAAAAGAAATTATCAATTCCCAACTTGACTCTCACTGGGATTAAACATGACAATAGGTCTGCTCTGATTTCATCATCATTTAAAAAAAATCATCTATTATTTTTCACTTTGTGTTTCTGTGTGGGAGCAAACTGTTGAAATCCATACTTAATGTATACTGGGCTGATCTTCTGTATGTTAAGATAGTCGAGAATGGATCTTGATGTGAATGGAGGGGGAGAGGGAGTGGGAAAGGGGAGGGTTGTGCGTGGGAGGGACGGTATGGGGGGGAAGCCATTGTAGTCCATAGGTCGTACTTTGGAAATTTATATTCATTAAATAAAAGTTTAAAAAAAAAGAAATACTAAAGATCAGTGAAGAAATAAACAGAATTGAAACAAAAAAAAATAGAAAAAATCAACAAAACCAGGAGCTGGTTCTTTGAAAAAATAAACAAAATTGGCACACCATTGGCCCAACTAACCAAAAAAAGGAGAGAGAAGACCCAAATCTGTAAAATCAAAGATAGTAATGGAAATGTAACAACAGACACAACAGAAATAAAAAGAATCATCAGAAACCACTACAAAGAGATGTATGCTAACAAATTGGGGAACCTGGAAGAAATGGATAGATTCCTGGACACATACAACCTTCCTAAACTGAGCCATGAAGATATAGAAAATCTAAACAGACCCATAACCATGGAAGAAATTGAATCAGTAATAAATGCACTACCGAAAAAGAAGATGGCTTCACCATCGAATTTTACCAGACATTTAGAGAACAACTAACCCCAGTTCTCCTCAAGTTATTCAAAACAATTGGAAGGGAGGGAATCCTCCCAAATTCTTTCTACAAAGCCAATATCACCTTAATTCCTAAGCCCGGAAAAGACACAACAGAGAAAGAAAAGTACAGACCTAGCTCCCTGATGAACATAGATGCAAAAATACTCAACAAAATCTGGCAAACCAAATCCAACTGCACATCAGAAAGATCATTCACCCGGACCAAGTGGGATTTATCCCTGGTATGCAGGGATGGTTCAATATTCGAAAGTCAATCAATGTAATACATCACATTAAGAAATTGAGAAACAAAAATCATATGGTTATCACAATAGATGCAGAGAAAGCATTTGACAAAACACAACACCCTTTCATGATGAAAACCCTAAGCAAATTGGGGCTAGAAGGAACATTCCTCAACACAATTAAGGCAGCCTATGATAAACCAATGGCCAGCATCATATTGAATGGGGAAAAGTTGGAAGCATTTCCATTGAAAACTGGCACCAGACAGGGATGCCCACTCTCACCATTGTTATTCAATATAGTCCTAGAAGTGTTAGCCAGGGCCATCATGCAAGAAAAAGAAATTAAAGGGATACAAATGGGAAAGGAGGAAGTTAAACTATCCCTATTTGCAGATGACATGATACTATACATAGGGGACCTGATAAACTCCTCTAAGAGACTATTGGAACTCATAGAAGTTTTTGTTAAAGTAGCAGGATAAAAAATCAACACTCAGAAATCAACAGCCTTTGTATACACAGATAATGCCAGGGCCGAGGAAGAACTTCTAAGATCAATCCCATTCATGATAGCCACAAAAGCAATAAAGTACCCTGGAATAAATTTAACCAAGGATGTCAAAGACCTCTATGATGAAAATTACAAAACACTAAAAAGGAAATAGAAGACGACACAAAAAAATGAAAAAAACCTGCCATGCTCATGGATTGGAAGAATCAATATCATCAAAATGTCCATTCTCCCAAAAGCAATTTACAAGTTCAATGCAATACCAATCAAAATACCAAAGTCATTCTTCAAAGACCTAGAAAAAAACGATGCTGAAATTCATATGGAGAAACAGGAGACCTCGAATAGCAAAAGCAATCCTTTACAATAAAAACAAGGCCAGAGGCATCACAATTCCAGACTTCAAGACATACTACAGGGCAGTTATAATCAAAACAGCCTGGTACTGGTACAAAAACAGATCGATAGACCAATGGAACAGAATAGAAACACCAGAGATCAATCCAAACATCTATAACCAACTCATATTCGACAAAGGACCTAAAACCAACCCCTGGATCAAGGACAGACTCTTCAACAAATGGTGCTGGGAAAACTGGATGTCCACATGTCGAAGTATGAAGCAAGACCCCTACCTTACACCTTATACAAAAATCCACTCAACATGGATCGAAGAATTAGAGATGCGCCATGACACCATGAAATTAATTGAGAACATAGGGGAAACCCTTCAAGATATTGGAACAGGCGAATAATTCCTGGAGAAGACCCCAGAGGCACGGGTAATCAAAGATAAAATAAACAAATGGGATTACCTCAAATTGAAGAGTTTCTTTACAGCAAAGGAAACAGTCAGGAAAGTGAAGAGGCAACCCACAGAATGGGAGACGTTATTCGCAAACTACACAACAGATAAAGGATTAACAACTAGAATCTATAAAATGATCAAAAAACACCACAAAATCAAAACAAACAACCCAATAAAAAAAAATGGGCCAAGAACCTTAACAGACATTTTTCAAGAGAGGAAATCCAAATGGCCAACAGACACATGAAAAAATGCTCAGGATCCCTAGCCATCAGGGAAATGCAGATCAAAACCACAATGAGGTTTCACCTCACTCTGGTTAGATTGGCTTACATACAGAAATCAACCAACAACAGATGCTGGCAAGGATGTGGGGAAAAAGGGACACTAATCCACTGTTGGTGGGAATGTAAATTGGTAAAGCCACTATGGAAGACAGTTTGGAGAGTCCTCAGAAACCTGAATATAGCACTACCACAGGACCCAGCCATCCCACTCCTTGGAATTTTCCCAAATGGAATTAAAGGGGAGAAAAAAAGTGCCATTTGCACCTCAATATTTGTTGCAGCTCAATTCACAATAGCTAAGACATGGAATCAACCTAAATGTCCGTCAACGGATGACTGGATAAAGAAACTATGGGATATGTACTCTATGGAACATTATACAGCAGTAAAAAACAATGAAATCTGGGCATTTACAACAAAATGGAGGAAGCTGGAAAACATCATGCTGAGTGAAATAAGCCAGTCCCAAAGGGACAAATATCATATGCTCTCCCTGATTGATGGCAACTAAATGAGCATCTAAAATGATACCCATTGAAGTGAAATGGACACTATGAGAGACAATGACATGATCAGCCCTTGTCTAGACTGTTGAGGAACAAATTACTATTTTATTCCTTTTAGTATTTTTGTTGTTGTTGTTGTTGCTCTGTTTGTTCTACATAAGACCACTGGTTGAACTCTGTAATCAATGTACAATCATTCTTAGGTGTTTAAAATTAACAGAAAAGTGATCTCTGTTAAACATAGGAGTGGGAATAAGAGAGGGAGGAGGTATATAGGTTGGCACATGCTCACTCAGACTTACCTCCAATAGTGGAACCAGAAATGTGCCAGGGGATTTCAACTCAGTCTTACCAAGGAGGCAGGTACCAATGCCAGCGCACTTGGTAAAGTGATAAGTATAAATACACAACTGATCAAAAAGATAGGGTATGTGTCGATGAGATTTCACAAATAAGACCAGTGTAAGCAAATAATGAAGGATAGAATTAAAAGGGAGAGAATTATCCTGCGGGGGAAACAGGACACACAGCAGACTCATAGAATGGCCTGCCTCAGAATCAACCCTTGGGACATTCGGATCTGGCTAAGAGGTCCATGAGAGTCTCACAGGCACAGAAAGCCATGACACGGTGGCAAAAAAAAAAAATCTAAATGAAAGATCCTGGTGAACAAGACCCCAGCAGAAGGAACAGGCCATCAAGGAGAGAGGTGCCTTTCTCTGAAGGGAGGAAGGAACCTCCACTGTGATATGGCTTTGACTAAACAAGTTCAGAGTCGGTTAACTCAAGGGGCTTCCATAGCCTAGACAGCTCATAGCAAGAGTCTCGGGTGATTGCTGACATCATAAATAAGAGTGCCAATTGTTAAATCAACAACGGGAGTCACTGGGTACATGCTCCCCACGTAGGATCTCTGACCTTAATGTGTTTTACTATGAAACTTAAAAACAACACTACTAGTCGAACAATACCCTATTCCTTGTGCGGTTGTGTGAGTACAGCCTGTTGAAATCCTTGCTTAGTATATACAAGTTGATCTTCAGTATATGAAGGTAATTGAAAATGAAACTCGATGAAGGGCGGGATGGGAGAGGGAGTGGGAGAGGAGAGGGCCACGGGAGGGAGAGAGGTTGGGGAGGGGAGCCACAACAATACAAAAGTTGCACTTTGTAAATTCACATTTATTAAATAAAAAAATAACTATATAACAAACAAAAAAAAGAAAAAAAAGAACTTAATACTTTACCCTTTTAGTATTTTTTATGTTCCACTTAAAACTATTGGTTGAACTCTGTAATTAATACACAATTACTCTTAGGTGTTTAATTAATGCTATAACTAGTACTCAAATAGTATTTTACACTTTGTGTTTCTGTGTGGGTGCAAACTGTTGAAATCTTTACTTAATATATGCTAAATTGATCTTCTGTATACAAAGATAATTGAAAATTAATCTTGATGTGAATGGAAGGGGAGAAGGAGTGGGAGAGGGGAGGGTTGTGGGTGGGAGGGAAGTTATGGGGGGGAGCTATTGTAATCCATAAGCTGCACTTTGGAAATTTATGTTCATTAAACAAAATAAAAAATAAAAATAAATAAATAAATAAATAAAAAACACTGGAGGTGGTAGATGTATAGTGGGGCTGGACACGGAGTCTGTAGCCCAAAAAGAGTGAGGACTTTGTGTTACACCTGCTTAAAAATGCAGACAGTGATGCTGAACCTAAGAGTTTGGTTGCTGATGCACTGGCCATTGAACATATCCGGGTGAACACAGCACTCAAGATGTGGACCAGATCTGGAGACCTTGTGGTCGGATTAACTCAAACATCATCTCCCCCTGCCACATTGAGATGATCCTCACTGAAAAGGAACAAATCATTCCTAAACCAGGAAAGGAAGTGGTGCAAAAGAAACAGATACCCCAAAAGAAACGGAAGAAACAAAAACTTATGTATCAGCATAAAATAAATTCAAATTAAAAAAAGAAGAGAACTGCCCTCTTCCCTGCCTGTGAAACCAATCTGTCTATAGTATGACAGTATCTTTCTTCTGATACTTAATAGGTTCTGTTCTGTGTCATAACAATATAAGTACCAGCTCTATCGTACTCTCAACTCTGGAAGGTCTCATTTCTTTTTCTATTAACTCCCCATAAAACTTACACAGTTCCTCACTCACATTCCACAGATTATTCATGGAATAAAAATTTGAGAGAAACTCTAGAATGCACTTCCATTAGAGCATTGGTTGCATTCTATTGAAAATTTGATGACAGTCCCATTCCCCAACAAGCTCTTTTTGATTAGCACCTATGTCATAAGAGATGTTCAATTAACAGAGAACAATTGTGTGCTGAGTGAACGGTTATTATCAAAAATTTGCAATGTACTTCTCTGTCCTCTGTTTAAAACAAAATGAACCCCTCCTCCAGTGAAGCTGTTCTATATTAGCAACTAAGCATTGGGCTAAATCAAACTAACTTTGCCATTTTAGTAATAGCACTGCTGTGGGGGAGGGACAAAGCATGGTTGTCCTAAAGACTGAGAACATTTTCTTATATAATCTTGCCAGGAGGAGACAGGTTATCCAAGGAGAATTGGATTTTTGGAAACTGAACAAAAAAAGTGAAAAATAGCAACTGGGCAAGATATTGTATTTTCTACAAACTCGAGAAAATACTTTTGAGAATTTTAAGAAGTACATATGAAGGATGTTCTGCTATTAAAGTTAGCGAGGGGAGGAGCATGGGGGACTGAGATAGACCAAGACTGCTTTAGTAGCCTTTGATTTGGCTTAATTGATTGAGCAGAAAAAAAAAACTAGGAGAAGAAGAATGAGGAGATGATGAGAGTGACAAATGTGAAATACTGTAACAGGAATTACTGTAGCTTTGCTTTGAGGAGGACTGGAAAAGGTTGTTATACTAGGAAGCAGTCATATAAATGGAAAGATGGTTTTTCATGTCTTTTATGGCATGTTGTAAATGATTAATTAAATACTCTGAGTGTTTCATTAAAAGTATGCATTCCTTCCAAATTAAAGTGTGTAGAGACTCGTTATAAATGAATTCATTGGGTGAATGAAAGGAGCATTTACTTCTAAATGAATATTACTGGCAAATTTCATTCTTGACATTGATTAAAAAGACTAAATTTATTTTAATGGCAATATGAACAAATTACAAGGCTAATTGGTTTTCTACCTTAGTACTTTTGCATTAGTTAATGCGTTTATAAGTGATCCAACAATTTTAAGTGTTTTACTACATAAAAAGCATTTTGTAATAAAACGTAAAAAATAAAAGAATGGAGGAAACATAAAAAAACCACATAGGGGAAGCCAAATTCGTATATACCTGTGTTCAAGTCCCTGAATCTGCTGTGCTTCCATCCCAGCCGAGATTCAGTTGTTCAGTTTTTTCCTCCTTATCCTGAGGTGAGTTGGTGTTGGTTCTCTGTCCGGAGAACATCCCCCTTCATCTCTTACTGGATAACTGAAGTCCTACTGAATCATGTGCTTAGGAGGTGCTGAGCCCCTTCCCAGGCCCAAGGAGCCTAATCATAGTCTACACCAACCATGAGGGGATTCATTCTCCTTATCACTGATTGGTTTATGCATGGGCACATAATTGGACCTGGGTAGAATCGTTGTGGAAAGCTGGAAGAGCTCTTCTTCACCCTCACTGATGTCACTTCCCCTCTGATGTCATTGTCTCTACACATGATTCCTGAAACAGCCATGGAGAGCCTTCTTAAAGTCATGAGAAGAGAGCCTCCAACATACTTGTTAGGCAAGAACAGATGGGTGGAAAGTACCAGAGTTTCCCATCAAACTACACAATTAGCCAGCCTCAGAACTTCCACACTTCTTGTTACTTGAGATCATGATCAAACCAGATATACTTGTGATTTTTCTTGGGATAAATCAAGTGAACTGATATATCTAATATCTTCCCAATCAATGCCTTTTCTGTGTAAGACAACCAGAATTCACTTCTGCTACTTGGAAACAAACAATACAAAGTAGCAGGCTGTGTAATCTGTATGTTCCAGATTTTACCAAGCTATACTAGACAATGAGGTCACCTTTACATTCATACTTCAAACATTGATACTCCCACTTCACACCTAGTTGACTAGCAGGAAACCCCATCTTTCCCTTATGCTTCTCTCCTTAAACGTCTTCTAAAACCCCTTTGGAATTCTTAGATTTGTTAAAAATTTTACTGAACAGTTCTCACCTGCCAAGAAGTGGGGATGTGATTTTCAGCAATGATTCTTTTCTTGGTTTTGGGTGACTCATTCTCTGATGATAAATGGAAGATGTATGCACTGTACACATTTGAAAAAAAAAAAACAGAGTAAAATATAAAGAGGAACAAAATTTAACTATTATCTTACCATTAAGAGATAATTATTTTCACTAGTTATCTTACCTTCTTTGTAATATCTTCCCAATATGTTTATCACAAAGTTTAGCACTGCATATAAGTGCATTTGGTATTTATGTAGAGTTTAATAAGTAATTGCAAAATAAACTTCCATGTAGCCATGACCCAGGTCAAGAAATATAAAATTACTGCTATGCTCCAAATGTTTACTGGACTTTGACACTTGCTGCCTGGTGCTAAGTCTCTATTTCATGTGTTCTGTTACAGAACTCCTTGGCCACCCCTGGCATGGCTCTATCAGGCCCAGATGAAGAGTGAGCTGCAGTGATTGCCCATCTATAGGGTACACAAACAGTAAAACTTGGCCACATGAATGAATTGCCATCTCCACTAACCCAGAGTGCATGAACTGTGAGGGTACGGCTGTCTCCACTTAGACTTTGGAAGGATGGGAGTACTATTAGGACAATGCATTGTAGAGTTCCCAAAAAGCACAGACCAGGAGAGCCCCTGTGCAACTCTGTCATGGGAGAGCCTGCAGCAGGGACTGCAGCCCATGAAAACCAAGGTAAAGGCTGTGCCCAGTAAACAAAGGGCTAGGACCTCCCAGAGTCTTGAAAGGAACATGGATTCAAAGAAGATTCTTCTCAACCCTTAAGATTCAATGTTGCTTGTCTTGTTGGCTTTGGGATTTGGTCAGGCCCTGTTACTCCTTTTTTCCTAGTTCTCCCCTTTTAATAGAAATGCCTATCATTTGCCTGTCCTGATGCTATATTTGGAAAGCACATAACTTGTCTAATTTTACATGCCCACAGCTGGAAGGGAATTTGCCTTGGTGTGAATCATACCTGATATCTCACCCACATCTATCTAGATATTTGGATGAGACTCAGAATTTTAGACTTTTGAGTTGATGCTGAAACAAATTAAGACTTTAAGGGCTGTTGTGATGGAATGAATGTATTTTTCTTGAGAGAAAAACAAGAATTTTGAGGAGTAAGTAAGCAAAATGCTATTTTCTGAATGTTTATTGCTCCCAAAAATTTGTATGTTGGAATCTAACTACCAATGCAGTAGCATTAAGAGATGGCAGGGCAGAGAGAGGGGCTGACCCTGTGGTGCAGTGGGTTAAGCATATCAGAATGCCGGTTTGAGTTCCAGCTACTACACTTCCCATCCAGCTTCCTGCTAATGTACCTGGGAAGGTAACAGAAGATGACTTAATTACTTGGGCCCCTGCCACTCACATGGGATATCTAGATGGAGTTCCTAGCTTCTGGCTTCAGCCTGGCCCAGGTCTGGTTGGTACAGCCATTTGGGCAATGAACCCAATGAACCATATGGAAGATATCTCTCTTCTCTCTCTCTCTCTCTCTCTCTCTCTCTCTTTCAAATAAATAAATCTTGTTTAAGAAAGAAAAAGAGAGAGAGAGAGAAAAAAACATGGAGCCTTTGGTGAGGTAACTAAGTGATAAGAGTAGTGACTTCACACATTGAGTACAGCAGGATTTCTCTCCCCCAAAATTAATGTAACTGTTAATGGCTGACGGATTAAGGGTGGAGATTTGATAGAATTATGGCAGCTAGGAAGTAGGCCAGTGGTAAGTGTTTGGGTTGCTGGGAATGTTCCCTCAGAGAGTGGTTCTCACAAGAGCGCTGATTATTTGAGTTCAAGTTAAGCCTAGCTCCTCTCTCCTTCGTGGTTCACCATGTGATCATGCCTCCTCACCTGCTATGCCCAGCCTCCATCAGACCAGAGTGTGGGGCTGCCCAGCTCTGAACTGTAACCATCAACTGCAATAAATCTTTTCCTTTCCAAAGAAACTCCTGATGGGTATTTTAATTAAAGTAATGGAAAGCAGACTGGCACATCTCACGAATGGAGACAGTACTCAAACAGTACATTACACTTTGTGTTTCTGTGTGGGTGCAAACTGTTGAAATCTTTACTTAGTATATACTAAATTGATCTTCTGTATATAAAGAGAATTGAAAATGAATCTTGATGTGAATGGAATGGGAGAGGGAGCAGGAGATGAGATGGTTGTGGGTGGGAGGGAGGTTATGGGGGAAAAAGCCACTGTAAGCCAAAAGCTGTAATTTGGAAATTTATAGTTATTAAATAAAAGTTAAAAAAATAAAAATTAGAAATTTACAGAGCAATATCTGTCATTTTTTTGTACATTCCATCTTTTTTTTTTTAAACTTTTATTTAGTAAATACAAATTTCCAAAGTGCAGTTTATGGATTACAATGGCTTTTTCTCCCCCATAACTTCCCTCCCACCCCTCCCTTCTCCCGCTCCCTCCTCCCATTCCATTCACATCAAGATTCATTTTCAATTACCTTTATATACAGAAGATCGATTTAGTATATATTAAGTAAAGATTTCATCAGTTTGCACCCACATAGAACATGAAGTGTAAAGTACTGTTTCAGTACTAGTTATAGCATTAATTCACATTGAACAACACATTAAGGACAGTGATGCTACATGAGGAGTAAGTACACAGTGACTCCTGTTGTTGACTTAACAATTTGACACTCTCGTTTGTGGCGTCAGAAATCTCCCTAGGCTCTAGTCATGAGTTGCCAAGGCTATGGAAGCCTTTTGAGTTCGCTGACTTTGATCTTATTTAGACAAGGTCATAGTCAAAGTGGAGGTTCACTCCTCCCTTCAGAGAAAAGTACCTCCTTCTTTGATGGCCCGTTCTTTCTATTGGGATCTCACTCACAGAGATCTTTCATTAAGGTTTTTTGTTTTTTGTTTTTTGTTTTTTTTTTTGCCAGAGTGTCTTGGCTTTCCATGTCTGAAATACTCTCATAGGCTCTTCAGCCAGATCTGAATGCCTTAAGGGCTGATCCTGAGGCCAGAGTACTGTTTAGGACATCTGCCATTCTATGAGTCTGCTGTGTATCCCGCTTCCCATGTTGGATCATTCTTTCCCTTTTTTATTCTATCAGTTAGTATTAGAAGACATTAGTCTTGTTTGTGTGATCCCTTTGACTCTTAGACCTATCAGTGTGATCAGTTGTGAACTGAAATTAATAACTTGGACTAGTGAGATGGCATTGGTACATGCAAACTTGATGGGATTGTATTGGAATCTCGTGGCATATTTCTAACTTCACCGTTGGGGCAAGTCCGATTGAACATGTCCCAAATTGTACATCTCCTCCCTCTCTTATTCCCACTCTTATATTTAACAGGGATCACTTTTCAGTTAAATTTAAACACCTAAGAATAATTGTGTGTTAATTACAGAGTTCAACCAATAGTATTAACTAGATCAAAAAAAATACTAAAAGGGGTAAAGTATTAAATTGTACATCAACAATCAGGACAAGGACTGATAAAGTCACTGTTTCTCATAGTGTCCCTTTCACTTCAACAGGTTTCCTTTTTTGCGCTTGGTTAGTTGTCATCAATCAGGGAGAACATATGGTACCTGTCCCTTGGAATTGAATTATTTCACTCAGCATGATGTTTTCCAGATTCCTCCATATTGTTGTTGCAAATGACCTGATTTCATTGTTTTTGACTGCTGTATAGTACATGTCCCATAATTTCTTTATCCAGTGTACTGTTGATGGGCATTTGGGTTGATTCCAGATCTTAGATATTGCGAAGTGAACTGCAATAAACATGAAGGTGCAGACAGCTTGTGTGTTTGCCAATTTAATTTCCTTTGGGTAAATTCCAAGGAGTGGGATGGCTGGTTCCTGCGGTAGTGCTATATTCAGGTTTCTGAGGAATCTCCAGACTGACTTCCATAGTGGCTTAACCAGTTTGCATTCCCACCAACAGTGGGTTAGTGTCCCTTTTACCCCACATTCTCTTCAGCATCTGTTGTTGGTAGATTTCTGCATGTGAGCCATTCCAACCGGGGTGAGGTGAAACCTCATTGTGGTTTTGATATGCATTTCCCTGATTGCTAGTGATTCTGAACATTTTTTCATGTGCCTGTTGGCCATTTGGATTTCCTCTTTTGAAAAATGTCTATTGAGGTCCTTGGCCCATCTCTTAAGTGGGTTGTTTGTTTTGATGTTGTGGAGTTTCTTGATCACTTTGTAGATTCTGGTTATCAACCCTTTATCTGTTGCATAGCTTGCAAATATTTTTTCCCATTCTGTCAGCTGCCTCTTCACTTTCCTGACTGTTTCTTTTACAGTACAGAAACTTCTCCATTTGATGTAATCCACATTTTTTGGTATCTTCTTCTATTGCTTTCTTTATGATTTTGTAATTTTCAGCATAGAGATCTTTAACGTCCTTGGTTAAGTTTATTCCAAGGTATTTGATTGTTTTTGTAGCTATTGTGAATGGGATTGATCTTAGTTCGTTCTCAGCCATGGCACTGCCTGTGTATACAAAGGCTGTTGATTTTTGTGCATTGATTTTATATCCTGTACTTTGCCAAACTCTTCTATGAGTTCCAATAGTCTCTTAGTAGAGTTCTTTGGGTCCCCTAAATACAGAATCATGTCATCTGCAAAGAGGGATTGTTTGACTTCTTCCTTCCCAATTTGTATCCCTTTAATTTCTTTTTCTCGTCTAATAGCTCTGGCTACAACTTCCAGAACTATATTGAATAGCAGTGGTGAGAGTGGGCATCCCTCTCTGGTACCAGATCTCAGTGGAAATGCTTCCAACTTTTCCCCATTCAATAGGATGCTGGCCGTGGGTTTTTCATAAATTGCTTTTATTGTATTGAGGAATGTTCCTTCCATACCCAGTTTGCTTAGAGTTTTCATCATGAAAGGGTGTTGTATTTTATCAAATGCTTTCTCGGCATCTATTGGGATAATCATATGGTTTTCCTTCTAGATCCTTGAGATGAATTGAAAGCTCTTTTATTTGGTGACCCTCCAATTTCTTGATGTAGGCACCTATTGTTATAAACTTTCCTCTTAACACTGCTTTTGCTGTATCCCATAAGTTTTGATATGTTGTGCTGTTATCCTCATTTACTTCCAGAAAGTTTTGGATTTCTCTTTTTATTTTTTCCATGACCCATTGTTCATTCAGGAGCATGTTGTTCAATCTCCATGTGTTTGCGTATGCTCTAGGGATTCCTGAGTTGCTAATTTCCAACTTCATTCCTTTATGGTCTGAGAAGCTGCATGGTATGATTCTAATTCTTTTGAATTTGCTGAGACTTGCTTTATGGCCTAGTATGTGGTCAATCCTAGAATTGGTTCCATGTACTGCTGAGAAGAATGTAAAATCTTTAGATGTAGGATGAAAAGTTCTGTATATATCTGTTAGATCCATTTGGGCTATTGTGTCGTTTAAATCTACTGTATCCTTGTTGATCTTCTGTGTGGTTGATCTGTCTATTTCTGAGAGTGGAGTATTGAAATCCCCCAGTACTATTGTATTGGAGTCTAAGTCTCCCATTAAGTACCTTAAAAAATCTTCTGAGGCCAGCACCACAGCTCAATAGGCTAATCCTATGCCTGTGGTGCTGGCACACAGGGTTCTACTCCCGGGCAGGGCACCAGATTCTGTCCCGCTTGCCCTTCTTCCAGGCTAGCTCTCTGCTGTGGCCAGGGAGTGCAGTGGAGGATGGCCCAAGTCCTTGTGTCCTGCACCCCATGGGAGACCATGAGAAGCACCTGGTTCCTGGCTTTGGATCAGCGCGGTGTGCTGGCCGCAGCACACTGGCAGTGGCAGCCATTGGAGGGTGAACCAACAGCAAAGGAAGACCTTTCTCTCTCTGTCTCTCTCTCTCTCTCTCACTGTCCACTCTGCCTGTCAAAAAAAAAAAAGCATGAACTAATGACTGGGAGAGTATTCACTGTGTATCTCTGCCTCTCAAATAAATATTAAAAAAATCTTTTAAATAAACCGGTGCCCTGTAATTAGGTGCATATACATTGATAATCGTTATATCTTCCTGTTGAATTGATCCCTTAATCATTATATAGTGCCCCTCTTTGTCTCTCTTAACAGTTTTTGTTAAGAGAGATAAAGTTTACCAAACTTATAAAGTTTGGTAAAGTTTATGTTGTGTGATATTAAGATGGCTACACCCGCTCTTTTTTCATTTCTGTTAGCATGGTATATCTTTTTCCAGCCTTTCACTTTCAGTCTGTATGCATCTTTGTTGGAAAGATGTGTTTCTTGTAAGCAGCAAATAGATGAGTTTTGTTCCTTAACCCAATCAGCCAATTGGTATCTTTTAACTGGACAGCTGAGGCCATTAACGTTCAATGTGACTATTGATAAGTAGTAACTTTGCCCTGCCATTTTCCCGAAGTTTTTTCTAATATATGCTTTGAACTTCCTGTGATCTTTTGCTGTGAGGTTTCCTTCCTTTACCTTCTTTCATATCGATGACCATGTTTCTGTGTTTCTGTGTGTAACACATCTTTAAGCATCTTTTGCAGGGCCGGACGAGTGGCCACAAAGTCTTTCAATTTCTGTTTGCTATGAAAGGTCTTTATTTCACCTTCATTCACAAATGATAGCTTTGCAGGATATAATATTCTGGGCTGGCAGTTTTTCTCTCTTAGTACCTGGGCTATATCTTGCCATTCCCTCCTAGCTTTTAGAGTTTCTGATGAGAAGTCAGCTGTGAGTCTGATTGGAGATCCTCTGAGAGTAATCTGACGTTTCTCTCTTGCACATTTTAGAATCTTTTCTTTATGTTTCACTGTGGTGAGTTTGATTACAACGTGCCGTGGTGAGGATCTCTTTTGGTCAAGTTTACTAGGGGTTCTGTGAGCTTCCTGTACTAGGATGTCTCTGTCCTTCTCCAAACCTGGGAAGCTCTCTGCTAGCATCTCACTAAAAAGGCCTTCTAATCCTTTCTCTCTCTCCATGCCTTCAGGAACTCCTAGAACCCGAATGTTGGGTTTTTTAATAGTATCCTGTAGATTTCCAACAATATTTTTTAGATTTCTAATTTCCTCTTCTTTTCTTTGGTTTGACTGTATACTTTCCTGTTCTCTGTCTTCTAAGTCCAATATTCTCTCTTCTGCTTCACTGACTCTGTTTTTAAGGCTCGCTAATGTGTTTGTCATTTGATCTATTGAGTTCTTCATTTCATTTTGATTTCTCTTCACTATCACACTTTCCTGTTCTACTAGTTTCTGCGTTTCATTTTGATTCCTCCTTAAGATTTCATTTTCATGAGAGATTTTTTCTATCCTGTCCAGTAAGGATTTCCATAGCTCAAGCATTTGTTTTTGAAAACTTCTAAATGTTCTTATCATAAATTTTTTGAAATCCATATCTTGAATTTCTTCTATCTCATCATCTTCATAATCTTGGCTTGTGGTGTCTTGTTCATTTGGGGGCGTCATAATGTCTTCCTTGTTCTTGTTTCCTTGGTTTCTGCATTTGTTGCTTGGCATTGTGGAGATATTCTTTGGATTCTTCTTCCCTCGATACTATGACTGCATTAGGTGGACTGCCTGCTTTTGACGGACTTGAGATGGGTGTGTCCTGAGAGCTCTGTTTGGTTCCTCAGGGTTAAGGGTGTGCCAAAGGTGACACTCCCAGGTTAGGTGTGGTAAATCTCTCTCTCTCTCTCTCTCTCTCTCTCTCTCTCTTTTATTCAGAAGGGAAATAATTCCGCACAGCTGAGAGGAATTGAAGGTAGTCACCTTCTGATTTCTGGCTATTGTGGGTATAATATTCACCTGCTCTTTCCCAAGGACCACACAGAGAATCTGTTCTGCCCTCAGTGTGGGCTCAAATTCTCCTGCAGTCTCCCACTGGGTTGCCAAGGTTACCGAATTGTAGCATCGCTGGAGAGTACTCATGTGAACTCCATGAGTTCTCTCACCCACTGTCTTTTTTCACAGTCTCAGTTCATTATCTGCACACATTCACTAGGTCCTAATCATCTGTTATTTCACCCCCACTCCCCACCCCCCCGCAGAGTCAGGTTTTTCTGCTTGGCTGAGGGCGGGCACAGACCTGAGGTCACACCACTTTTACATATGTCCAAAATGGCATCTGCTCTTTGTCTTGCTCACCTTTAAGAGGTGAGAGGAGAGAGAGAAAATCCTGTCCATACTGGTCCCTTTTTTTTTCTCTCTGTCTCTCCTCTAGTTAGCCTGGCGAACTTTCCCCCATGGGGCTTCAAGCCTCGTTCCCTCTAGGCTTCTCCTTCCACTTTCCTGCCAGTTGTCTCGGGCTATTGAGGTTCAGCTCACCTCGCGTTCCAGTGCTGGTAGATTCTGCAGCTGGTGTCCTAAGCCGTGGGCTCCCACACCCTCCACACAGCTCCACCGTGATTCACTAGTTCCAGAAGAGTTTCCTCTGCTGTTTCTTCCCCAACTCTTCCTTGAACCTGCAGTATCTCCACTTTTATTAAACTGTCTCTTCCCAGACTATCAGTGTGCTCCCTTCCTATTCCGCCATCTTGCCCCAACCTCCAATGTCTGTCATTAAAAATAAATTCTTCAAATTTTTCTTTTATGTCCAGCTTCAGCTAATGATCCCTGAACTGAAAACTATAGAGGACTTGAATTAGCCTTTCAAAATTAAAATGCAGAAATTTCACCTTATTCTTTTTTTTCTTAAAACATATTAATTCTGAACTTAAATTCCTAAACTTCCAAATTGGTAATAATTCCAAACTTCATCATGCTTTGTGAGTCACTTCCCCTCCTTTGATATGGCACAAGAAATATGGTACTGGGAAGGCATTTGGTGCAGCAGCTAATACATCACTTGAGATGCCCTCATTCTATATCAGAAAGCCTCGTTCAGGTCCTAGTTCCACTTCCCATTGCACTTTCCTACTAATGCACAGCCTGGGAGGCAGCAGGTGATGGCTCAAGTACTTGGTTTCCTGCTACTCAAGTGGGAGATCTGGGTGAGTAGTGAGCTCTTGGCTTTAGCCTGGTCATGGCTGTTGTGGGAGCTCTTGCTCTTGCTCTCACTCTCTCTCCTCCCTCTCTTTCAAGTAAAATGAAAATAAATTAATTAATTAAAATGTTAAAGGTTAAAAGAAAAAAACTGGGGTCTGAACAATTTAAAATAAATTTAAAAACAAGTCTTAAGGGCTTAGGTAGTGATCATTCCAATGTACTCTCCTGAGGGATGCATGTTTGGGTGGCTCTTTTGACAGGGAAACCCCACAACACCCACAATCTTCAGCCTCTACTACTCCACCCACTTTCCCTTCAAAGGCCCTCCTGAGGCACTTTGGAGAAATAGGAGGGGCATCCCAGCCAATCTCTGAGAAGGGTCCCCCCATGCCTTCCCTCATCTTCTCTACTCAAAGCCAGCCTTTCCTCTCAGGGCTGGCCCCTGGCTGGGATGGGGAATGAGCTCTTCACTCTTCCCTGTGCATCAGCAGCAGCAGCAGCAACAGTGAAAATCAGGAAAGCAGCAGGAACTCTCCTTTTCACATATGTACAAGAACAGAACATAGCAACTGTGAATTACAAGTTATTTCACTTAAGGTAATAGTTTGCAAAAGAGCCACTGCAATCAGGATCATCTCATCATCCTGCGTCATTCATTACTCAAGAATGATATAACTCATTCTCCCAGGCAGTGACCATTTACTATTCGGCAAACATTTATCATACATACACCTGTTATGGCACTGGAGGGTGGGGACAGAAAACACCCATGCTTGAGCAAGTCCTCAGTCGGGTGTACTGTCACAATGATTTTTTTTCGTCTAGATTTCCCTGTCTAGAACCCTTTCCCCTAAGACTCATCCTCCAGGCTCCTCCAATTAAGACCTGGATCTTCAAGTTCCCCAGGTGAGATAAAGATCTTTAACATCCTAGCACTGAAAAAGTTTTGGTGGGCATCACTATCCAATATATATGGAAAAACACAACTTTAATTTTTGAAATTATAAAAAACCTAACATACTATATGAAAAATCATTTGCCCTAAGTTTTCATATATGGAAATTCTATAAAAGTTTATTAAAGCTGAATCAGTATTGCCCCTCTATTTTCCTCTCCCCTTCTTCCAACCCGCATATGTATGCCAGCTTCATCCTCAACCCAATCCAGCAAGTTCCATACCCAAGACGCTGTTGGGTAAGGACATCAGAGCAGGCTCACCACTGGACCAGAAGTTACTCGTAAGCAGAGGTCAATTCTTTCTACAAAAAGTTTCAGCTTCAACTACTGTCTGACACTTCTTGAGTTTCTTCTGATCTCTAAAATTCTAATTGGCCCTAACCAACAACTCCAGAGAAGCTGTTATGATCATTTTTTTTAAATATTTAATAATTCATTTGAAAGGCATAGTTACGGCCGGCGCCACGGCTCACTAGGCTAATCCTCCGCCTTGTGGCGCCGGCACAGTGGGTTCTAGTCCCAGTCGGGGCGCCATTTCTGTCCCGGTTGCCCCTCTTCCAGGCCAGCTCTCTGCTGTGGCCAGGGAGTGCAGTGGAGGATGGCCCAAGTACTTGGGCCCTGCACCCCATGGGAGACCAGGAGAAGTACCTGGCTCCTGCCATTGGATCAGCGCGGTGCGCCGGCTGCAGCGCACCAGCCACAGCGCACTGGCCGCAGTGCCAGCCGCGGCGGCCATTGGAGGGTGAACCAACGGCAAAGGAAGACCTTTCTCTCTGTCTCTCTCTCTCACTGTCCATTCTGCCTGTCAAAAAAATAAAATAAAATAAAATAAAAATAAAAAAATGAAAGGCATAGTTACAGAGAGGCAGAGAGAGAGAGAGAGAGAGAGGTGTTCTGTCTGCTGTTCCACTCCTCAGATGGTTGCGATGGTTGGAGATGCACCAATCTGAAGCCAGGAGCCAGGAGCTTCCTCCAGGTCTCCCATGTGGGTACAGGGGCCCAAAGACTTGGGCCACCTTCTACTGCCTTCCCAGGCCATAGCAGAGAGCTAGATCAGAAATGGAGCAGCCAGGTCTTGAGCCAGCGCCCATATGGGATGCTGGCCCTACAGGCAGCGACTTTAAGCACTACACCACAGAACCAGCCCCATGATCATTATTTTTAAAAAGGAGAAATGAGAGTACCATAACCTATGGTTTCCATAGAGTTTTTGGCTCATAGCTGTATAACAGTGTGTTCTTGATGACAAATATGATCATTATTTTAATTAGGAAGAAGAAGAGATGTATTTTGAAAAATCAGATTAGTCTATTTATACTATCAACAAAATTTATTCTACAAATATATGCTAGGACTTGGTGCTAATCAAAATCAGAAATAATTGATTCATGGGGCCAGTGCTGTGGTTTAGCGGGTAAAGCCGCCACCTACAGTGCCAGCATCCCATATGGGTACCAGTTCAAGTCCCAGCTGCTCCACTTCTGATCCAGCTCTCTGCTATGGCCTGGGAAAGCAGTAGAATATGGCCAAGTCCTTGGGCCCCTGAACCCGTGTAGGAGACCCAAAAGAAGCTCCTGGCTTCTGGTTTCTGGCTTCAGAACAGCGCAGCTCCAGCCGTTGTGGCCATCCCGGAAGAGAACCAGCAAATGGAAGACCTCTCTCTGTGTCTCTGCCTCTTTTTTTCTCTGTGTAACTCCGACTTTCAAGTAAATAAATAAATCTTAAAAAAATAAAAAGTATCAATGCCAACTGCAAACCTAGGTGGAGGTGAGTAAAGCCTCAAAAGTGCTCTTCAAGGACTTCTGTTCTGTTAGGGATAATACCTACACAGAATGAGTAAAAGCAAGAGTAATCCATTTCCACTAACTACAGGATGTAGATAATGTATAGTATTGGAAAACAAGAAAGAAAACTCTTAAATAAGCCAGACATAGAAAGACAAATACCACATGTTCTTCTTTACATGTGGGAGCAAAAATTTTTTAAAAATCAAAGAAACAAAAACCAAAAAAGAGAAAACACGTATGTATCAGTATTGCTGTAAATATAGTTTTGTCAAACTTTGTTTTATATCTTTGTCAAATCAATGGTTACAAATGATATACTACTATAGTCCTAATGATCTATGATTATTTTAAAATTTTCTGTATATGAGTGAAATGGTCATGTTTTTATTTCATTATTCTTTCTTGCCCTTGTCAATATTCTCACCAAACTAGGAAGAATGTTTTACTTTTTACTTGTTGAACTCTTTATTTAGTGATGCATTAATAAAACTTCTTTAAAAAAAAAAAACTACAGCAGTGTTTTTCAACCTCTTTCATTATGACTTGTCCCTCTAAGGCTGTGCCCTCCTGTGACATTTGAATGCCACAGATGTATGGAATGTCTATTTATGGACTGCCTAAAGTATCTACACATAAGAGTGGGAAGAATTTTTTTTCAGCCCAAAAATAATCTTCACCCTCTTAGGGGTGATATTGCATTGAGACTGAAGAGGTTATAGGATGGGTAGGTTTGGAGGGTGTCTCCATCTGTTTGGGCTGCTGTAACAAAATACCACAAGCTAAGCAGCCTTTAAATGAGGAAACTTTATTTTGCACAGTGCTACAGGCTGGGATGTTTAAGATTAAGGACGCAGCAGGTTCAGTGTTTGGTGTGGGCCCATTTCCTGGTTCATAGGTGGAGTCTTCTCACTGCATCCTCACATATTGGAAGGGATAACCAAGCTGTCTGGGTCTATTTTACAGGGGCACTAATCCCTCTCCTGAGGACCCCACCTCCTAATACCAACCCCTGGTGGTTAGGAAATCTACACACACATTCAGAGCACAGCAGAGCGGGATGAATGAACACTGGGTATACAAAGTGTTTGCTGTGTCCCTCCTAGCAGCCCCAGCAGGCAGGGAGGGAGAAAAACAGGGATCCAACAAAGCAAAGGCGGCCGTGAGAGTACAGTTGGGAAGCAGACTGAGCTAAGAGCAGGGAGGTCACCAGAAGGGCAGGAACTGCTCCAAACAGTGGCCACCCCAGGGAGAGGCAGGAAGCAGTTTGAATCTGGATTCCCAGAAGGCTCTGAGGTCCCCAGGAGGCAGACTTTACACAGTCACAGGGACTCTGAGGTGGTGGCTGGGACATGCTAGCCATGGCCAGCCCACAAGAGGGACTACAGGCGTGAGAAGAGGCTACCCCAAAGTTGCTAGGAATGGGAACACAGCAGAAACTAAGTCGAGTCTGGGGCAGAAGAAGCTATGATACACGGGGCTCACCTGGGAGCAGAGATGAGCACTAGGACCAGGGCCACAGCCCTGCAAGACGATTTCTGATGATCCCCAGAGAAGGAAGTCCTGAGGGGTTTAAGTGCAACCTTCTTTATGTCAAGCTGGATTGGCTGGGTTGGTCTGATAATAAGCAAAGAGCTGAATCTTCAAGAAAGCAGATCACTGGTGGGTTGCACAAAGGGACCCAGTGATGACAAAGACATGGGAAAGCAGGCAGGGCTGGCAGAACAAAAGGCAGCAAAGGTCCTGGGCTGCACGGGCACTTGAAAAGTCTCTTGGGAACATTGCGTTCAAAATGGCAGTACGAGCAATTGTGAAACCCGGACTCCATTAACAGGAGAATAAAGGAGG
Organism: Oryctolagus cuniculus; assembly: GCF_964237555.1. Classification (NCBI taxonomy): domain Eukaryota; kingdom Metazoa; phylum Chordata; class Mammalia; order Lagomorpha; family Leporidae; genus Oryctolagus; species Oryctolagus cuniculus. The sequence continues at coordinate 43,425,286 of NC_091439.1, read as the reverse complement.
TACATCAAAGAGACTGTGAAGTACAAGGTCAGCACTGGAGAGATGCCATCAAATTTCTGGGAAGTGGAAAGCAGAAGAAGTAGGGCTGAGGAAGCCCTGGCCCAGGGCACACAGAGCAGAGACAGCAGTTGAAGATAAAGACAGCCTAACCTGCATGCCCCCAGAGAGGCTCGGAACACACAAGAATCCAGCAGCATGCAGGTGAGAAAGATAGGCAGGCCCTAAAACAGAGCAGTTAACTGACAATCCAGCTATGAAACAGTAAACGTTGCATTCAATAACTTGGGCTAAGCACACTCTTCCCACCTGCTCTCTACCCCAACTCCAGGAAAAAGAGGGAAGGAGGGGAGAGTTGAGAAGAGAAGGGAGGGGAGGAGGGGAGGGAAAGAAAAGCAGAGGGAAAGGAAATCCTTTAGTAAAAAGGCCAAATGAGGGTTTTTGTGTGTTAAGATGCTGCCTGCAATGCCACCATCCTATATGGGCACCAGTGCCAGTCCTGGCTGCTTCACTTCCATCCAGCTCCCTGCTAATGCACCTGGGAAAGCAGTGGAAAATGGCACAAGTCCTTGGGCCCCTGCACTCACGTGGGAGACCCAAAAGAAGCCAGGATTGGGCTCCTGGCTTCGGATCAGCCCAGCTCCAGCCATTGCAGCCATTTGGGGAGTGAACCAGTGGTTGGATGATCTGTCTCTCCTTCTCTCTCTCTGTGACTCTGCCATTCAAATAAATAAATAACATATTTTAAAAATAAATTTAAATAATTAAAAGACCAAGCAAGGAGAACTAGTTACTTACTAAGCTAAGGCCACTCTCCAGACTAAGTCAGCCACCACCTGCTGGCATTCAGAGGCTCCAGTGTAAAGACTATGCAGCAGGCTTAGAGAGAAATCAATCTAATCAAATAACAGAGGCTCCAGGAAAGAAACCTTGGGAAGAAACAGCTGGAGAGGTGCTATAGACTTCCCACAATGCTGGGATATTGAAAATGCTTAAGAAATATTAGAGGCAGATGTCCTGAGGGTGGGAGGGATGGGGAGACAAAAGGAAAATAAAATCATAGAACACAGCTGGATTAGATATTGGTAGCTTCGGGATCTGCAGGAGAGAAGGCCCACACTTCCAGGAATGGAGAGTCCCTAACCACACTTCCTGGAATGAAAAGTTCTCACCAAGGTCCCCACGTGCGCCAAAAGGCCAACCAGTGAGGATCGGACACACCTCAACCCTTTACCCCCATGCCCTGTATCTATAAAAGGAGCCCTTCCAAGCTCTGACGTGTGACTTCCCCGGTCCCCAGTCTGTTGGGACCAGTGAACCTTACCTGGGAGCGGAATCCCAATAAAAGCCTGTAAATTGATTCATTTGGCTGGGAAGATTAGTTATGCACCGGACACCTTGCAGATATCAGCTGACAATCTGTTTTTATTTCCCAGTTGTGCAATTAACACTGGTAAAGCACACAAGACCTGAATGAAATCAATGCAAATATCCTCAACTCCAACAACTTAAGTGCAAAATTACAGTTAACAGGAGCTGGAAGATGAAAAGGAGACAGGAGGGGCCAGCACTGGGGCTTAGCAGGCTAAGCCTCTGCCTGCCTGCGGCACTGACATCCCATATGGGCACCGGTTCATGTCCTGGCTGCTCCTCTTCCAATCTGGCTTTCTGCTATAGAGCCTGGGAAAGCAATGGAACATGGCCAAAGTGCTTGGGCCCCTGCACCCATGTGGGAGACCCAGAAGAAGCTCCTGTCTCCTGGCTTCGAATCGGCACAGCTCCAGCCTTTGCAATGATTTGTGGAAGACCTTTCTCTCTGTTTTCCCCTCTATCTGCCTGTAACCCTACCTCTGAAATAAATAAATAAGAAAGAAGAGGGGGCCGGCGCCACGGCTCAATAGGCTTATCCTCCGCCTGTGGCACCAGCACACCGGGTTCTAGTCCCGGTTGGGGCGCCAGATTCTGTCCCAGTTGCTCCTGTTCCAGTCTAGCTCTCTGCTGTGGCCTGGGAGTGCAGTGGATGATGGCCCAAGTCCTTGGGCCCTGCACCCCATGGGAGACCAGGAAAAGCACCTGGCTCCTGGCTTCGGATCAGCGCGGTGCGCCCGCCGCAGCTGCCATTGTGGGGTGAACCAATGGAAAAGGAAGACCTTTCTCTCTGTCTCGCACTCTCTCACTGTCCACTCTGCCTGTCAAAAAAAAAGAAGAAGAAGGGATAGAAAAGATGACAGACAGTGTCTCTAGTACCTGAACCTTTCAGAATAAGGACCTTTGAGAATCAGAACAAAAAATTAAAATATAAATATATTAAATTACTCAGGTTTAGGTGGGCAGTTGGCACAGCAATTAGGATGCTTCTTGACACACCTGCATCCCATGCATCCCATGTTGAAGTGCCTGAACTAGAATCCTAGCTCCTCTTCCCTGGGATGCGCCCTGGGATGCAGTAGTGAAGGCTCAAGTACGTGAGTCCCTGACACCCATGATGCCCAGAATGAGCTCCAGGCTCCTGGCATCAACCTGGCTCAGCTCCAGCTGTTGCAGGCATTTAAGGATGGAAGATCTCTCATCCAGTGGATAGAGGATCTCTTCCTCTCTCTCTTCCCCAACCCTTTCCAACAAAATGAAAATAAATAATAAAAAGATGTTTTTAATTTCCATTCAAATTTTCAAAATAAAATAAAATTACATAGGTAACCAGGAGGGAACTAAGAAGAGTTTCAGGTGATCTGGAGGAGGTTAGCGGAGAAGAGGAAAGCAGAGTGGGGTTAATGAGTCAAACATTATCTATCACAGCAGAATCCAATAGAAAACTTGGAGGGGTAAGTGTTGTGGAGCAGCAGGTGAAGCTGCTGCCTGGGACCCCTCACTGCATCCCATATCAGAATGCTTGGTGTGAGTCCTGGCTTTTCTGCACTTCTGATCCACTCCCTGCTATTGTACCTGGGAGGCAGCAGATAATGCCCCACTTGCTTGGTTTCCTGCCACATACATGGAAGATCCAGATTGAGTTCCTGGCTCCTGTCTGGCCTGGCCAAGCCCTGGCTGTTACAGACATTTGAGGAGTGAACAAGCTAATGGAAAATCCTCTCTCCCTCTCTCCCCTTCTCCCTCCTCCTCCCCCTTCCTCTCCTTCCTCCCCTTTTCCCTCGCTTCATCTCTCTTCCTTCACCTCTCTCCCTCTCTCCCTCCCTCTCCTTCCCTCTTCCTCTGCCTCCCTCTCCCTTCCTCTCTCTCTCCTTCTCCCTCCCTTTCTCCTTCCCTCTCCCTCTCCTCTCTCTCTCACCCTCCATCCTCTCTCTCTCTGTCACTCTACCTGACAAACAAATAAATGAATCTTTTAAGGGGGGGGGGCGATCTTGAAGTAGAGGAATGAGGAAATTGCAGTTTATGCATACTATTCAGAAATATGACTGGAACTACCTGAAAAAAAACAAAAACAGAAAATAAAAGTAGGAAGTTTTTAAGACACCACCACCTCCACCACCACCACCACCCCCCACAATAGGGACTCAAGGGGATGTGAGGAACTGAGCCAATAAGCAGATAAGCAGTTCTCCTTTTCTTGGTGAGACTTCAATACCATTTGACTTTTTAAAGCATGCTTATCGATTTGATAAAAAATAACTTTTTTCTGTAATAAAAAGAAAACATTTATGTAGTTCCAATGCAGTAATTGGTTCTAGAAATAGGAGAGCAGCAAGACTGGGAAGGTCGGCAGGTGTGATAGACACAAGGTAGGGAGAACTACCTGAGAACTGACCATTAAGTTAGCACAAAGGATATGGAATGAGAAGATAGAAGGATATTCTCTAAGTTCTGAGTCTAGTTGAGTGGAAGGATTTGAGGCACTGTAAAAACAGGGAGTTTGGGAGGGCCTACTTGTCTACAGCAAGTGTAGTTGCAGTAGAAATAGGTCAATTTCATTGAAAACATTCCTTCATTTCAAATTTCATAATCCAACAAGCACATATACCTGCAGAAGGGGATTGTTTTCCTTGTGTGTGCCTGTGGCTGTTTATCTAATTGTTTTCAGATATGAAAAATGGAGAGAAAAGTTCATCAGCAGCAGAGGAAATATAAAGACTTCACAAAGGAGAAGGCTGTGCTCCATGCTCCATGGAAGAGCTGCAGCAGGAGAGAGGATGGGAATCAGAATTCAGAAACTGGTGCCTACAAAAAAAAAAAAAAAAAAAGTGTCTTCACTGGGAAAATAGGTGATTCCAAACCACCATGTCCCAAATATGGAACGAAAGTTTAGATTCATTTTTTGAGTGTTAGGGAAGTGGTTTTTTTTGTTTGTTTGTTTTTGTTTGTTTGTTTGTTTGTTTGTTTTGACAGAGTTAAACAGTGAGAGAGACAAAGGTCTTCCTTCCGTTGGTTCACCCCGCCAAATGGCCACCACAGCCGGCGCACTGTGCCAATCCGAAGCCAGGAGCCAGGTGCTTCCTCCTGGTCTCCCACTCGGGTGCAGGAGCCCAAGCACTTGGGCCATTCTCCACTGCCTTCCTGGGCCACAGCAGAGAGCTGGACTGGAAGAGGAGCAACCGGGACTAGAACCGGTGCTCCTATGGGATGCCTGTGCCGCAGGCGGAGGATTAACCAAGTGAGCCACGGCGCCGGCCGGGGGAAGATTTTATAGGAGCACCCTGTGGCACTGAAAAATTTTTAAAGTTTGTTGTAAGTAAGTATAGTTTGAAGGTGAAGGAAGTAAACTTGTGCCTACAGCACCACCCACTGGGCACAAAAGAGACTAACCAGACTTGTCAAGAGTCTTCAGAGTACCTACCACAAGGAGGCACATTCTTTCTGTCAGTCTGTCTCTCTAACTCCCTCCCTCCCTCCCCCTCTCCCTCTCTCTTTCCTTCTCCCTCTTCCTCCATCTCTCTTTCTCTACACACACACATTGCCATAAGGATGCAAAATGTTTCCACTGATTTAGGAAGGAATGTAGCAGTTTCTAACAAAGTTACATACAGACTTACTAGATAACCCAGCAATCCCATTCTTATTTACCCAAGAGAAATAAAACAAAAAATTGTACATGAATGTTTGCAGTGGCTGCATTCAGAATCACCCTAAACTGGAACCAATCCTATTGTACATTAAAACTGGTGAATAGATAAACATTGTAGTACATCCATATAATGAGAATAAATCAACAGCCAATACATGCTAGAAAATCAGGCTCAAAGGGCTGCATACTGTAGGATTCCATTTATAGAACATTCTGGAAAAGGAAAAACAACAAAAACAGAAACCAGATTACTAGTTTCCTGAGTAGAAAATTGACTAAAAATGGTTTTGAGAAAACATTTTTTGAGACAACAGCAATAGAAATATACTAAATCTTAACTGTGGTGATAGATGCACAATTATCTTGTCAAGATTCAAAACATCATATTTGCTAAATAAAAGTTTAAAAAAATCACAACATCATACACTTGGCCGGTGCTGTGGCTCACTAGGCTAATCCTCCACCTGTGGCGCCAGCACCCCGGGTTCTAATCCTGGTTGGGGTGCCGGTTCTATCCCGGTTGCTCCTCTTCCAGTCCAGCTCTCTGCTGTGGCCTGGAAGGCAGTAGAGGATGGCCCAAGCATGGGAGACCAGGGGGAAGCACCTGGCTCCTGGCTTCGGATCGGCGCAGCCTGCTGGCCGTAGCGGCCATTTGGGGGGTGAGCCAATGGAAAAGGAAGACCTTTCTCTCTGTCTCTCTCATTGTCTAACTCTGCCTGTAAAAAAAAAATCATACACCTAAAAAGGATGGATTTTTTTCTGCATGTAAACTCAACCTTTATGCACTTAATTAAATTAAAATAAATAAAATACAAGTCATTTAAAAAACAACTTAACATGAAAACTGACTGTTAACTTTGGGACTTACTGAATTTTCAATACCTGAACTTTGGAGAATTGAGCAATCCCAAATCAATAAGAAGTTGGGTGGAAAAGTGGAGAAGTAACCATGTATACATTGATTTAGTCTTTTATCAATAGCATTTTAAGGGGCAGGTGTTGTGGTATGACAGGTTAAGCTGCTATTTGGGACACCCACATCCCTGGGATCCAGTTCCACTTTTTTTTTTATTTGACAGAGTTATACAGTGAGAGAGAGAGACAGAGAGAAAGGTCTTCCTTCCATTGGTTCACCCCCCAAATGGCCGCTACAGCTGGAACTACGCTGATCCAAAGCCAGGAGCCAGGTGCTTCCTCCTGGTCTCCCACACTGGTGCAGGGGCCCAAGCACCTGAGCCATCCTCCACTGCCTTCCAGGCCACAGCAGAGAGCTGGACTGGAAGAGGAGCAGCCAGGACTAGAACCTGGCGCCCACATGGGATGCTGGCACCGCAGGCAGATGATTAATCAAGTGAGCCATGGCGCCGGCCCCTCCAGTTCCACTTCTGCTTCCAACCCTGCTTCCCACTGGGAGGCAGCCCAAGATGGCTTAAGTAGTTAGGTCTCTACCAGGTGGAGCTCCAGGTCAAGACCTAGCTATTGCAGGTTATTTATAGAATCTCTCTCTGTCGCTCGCTCTCTCTCACTCACTTGCTCTCTCTCTGTCCCCCAATGTGCCGCACAAATAAAAATTTTTTTAATAGAAATTCACCTAGAAGCTGTTCTGGGGTGGGAAAAGAACAAAAGCAGGACTAAGTTTCCAGGGGTCTGACTCATGGACATTTTCGGTGAAGAAGCAAAAAGAAAAAAAAAAATGAAGACTCCATAGGACAAGAGGATAGAAAACAGACACACCGCTGCAGCCAGCTGCCAGCTGTGAGCCTCCATCTTACCACGTCAAGGCAGGAAAAAATTGCCGCATGCCCTGCAACTAACAGTTTTAGCTGAGAGGGAATTCCACAGTCACCCATTGACTTTTACTTCACTTCTGGCAGTGCAAAGCCATACAGTGTGCCTCAGATCTGCTCCCAGCATCTTAGAGTCAGTGCAATGTGTGGAGCAAAGGACAGATGCCCTGCATCCTGCAACTGTGGGAGTTTTGGACATTAGCCCCTGAGCTACACTCACACACTCTGTGTGAGCAAAGGGTATTCACCTTAGCTTCTGGGGCTAACACCAGAAGCAGCCCATCAAAGACTCAGCTCCCATCATGGGAGACCTGGGAAAAGACCCCACTTTACCCTGCAACACCAGAACTGTAGCAACTCATCCTAAATTTCTCAGTGCCACTGGACTCTACCCTGTGGACATAGGGAAGGACCTACCTGTACCCCACCGCTCTGGACTCACAGCCTCCAGAGTAAAATCTGTGTACCTTGTCATCACATTGTAGAATGAGAACAAGGTCTAGTTCATATCCCCTAGTCCTAGGACTAGGGCTATTGGTATTATAAGCCCCAGCACCAGTTGGACTCTCCTACCAAGACCTGAGGAAGGGTCCATCCATATCACACAGTCCTAGAGCCACAGGAATTGGTGCCACAAACCTCAGCATCTCTCTGGCTTGTCAGTGGGACTAAGGGGCTGTCACTCCTGTCTCCCTCTACACCAAAAACAAAGCCCTGGCAATCACATTCCCCATGGAGACTGACACTGCTCACTCTGTGGAACAAAGGTACACATCTAAGGAAATCCTTATTCATCTAAAATTCATACTTCTATCCTTCTCAAGTGTAGCAGACTAGCCCACTGTGTCGCTTACAGATACAGCTAATATTGATTAAAACAAAAGAAATCACTGAGACTACACTCCTGGACCAACCTAGAACTAAAGTCAAAGCAAGCCAAGTGATACCCTGCATTCCAGCTAAACCATAAACTCTTTTACAATAAAACAGACTCCATAAAGAAGAAGAGACAAATATATCAGATGGGCAGACATCAATCTAGGAACACAGGAGACATGAAGAAACACGGTAGCATGACGCCTCCAAAAGAACACAATACTCCTCCAGAGTTAGGTCCTGAACTGAAGGAAATCTATGAAATGAGATAAAGAATTCAAAATAATGATCGTAAAGAAGCACAGTGAGGGCCGGCGCCATGGCTCACTAGGCTAATCCTCCACCTGTGGCGCCGGCACACCGGGTTCTAGTCCTGGTCGGGGTGCCTGATTCTTTCTGGTTGCTCCTCTTCCAGTCCAGCTCTCTGCTGTGGCCCGGGAGTGCAGTGGAGGATGGCCCAAGACCTTGGGCCCTGCACCCGCATGGGAGACCAGGAAAAGCACCTGGCTCCTGGCTTCGGATCAGTGCGGTACACCTGCCGCAGCAGCAGCCATTGGGGGGTGAACCAATGGAAAAGGAAGACCTTTTTCCCTGTCTCTCTCTCACTTTCCACTCTGCCTGTCAAAAAAGAAAAAGAAGCACAGTGAGAAGAAAGAGAATACAGATAGACATATTAAAGAAAGGAGGAAATCAATGAGTGCCAAGAATGAAAATATTACTAAAGAGATAGAACTCATTTAAAAAAAAAAACAAATAGAACTTTTGAAGATGAAATCTTCAATCAGTGAAATAAAAAATACAATTGAGAACTTTAATAGCAGAAAAGGCCAAATGGAGAAAAGAATTTCTGATCTCAAGGACAAGAATTTTGAAATAATCCAATCAAAAAAATACAGAGAAAAATAATTAAAAAGAATGAAGAAAGTCTATGAAATATGGGATACTAATAAATGACAAAATAAGAGTATTATAGGTGTTCCTGAAGGAGAAGAAAAGAAAAAAAGCATTGCAAACCTACTAAATGAAAAAATAGTTGAAAATTTCCCAGGTCTTGAGAGAGACATAGATATCCAGATACAAGAAGCTCAAACAACCCCAAGCAGACTCAACCAGAAAAGTTCTTCTCCAAGGCATATTGTCATCAAATTGTCAAAGTTAGAGGCAAGGAGAGAACCCTAAATACAGTAAGAGAAAAGCATCAAGTTAAATATAAAGGAAAACCAATTAGATTAATATCAGATGACTCAATGGAAACCCTAGATGCCAAAAGAGAATGCAATGATATGTTCAAGATCTTTAAAGAAAAAAAAAACTTCTAACCAAGAATATTGTATCCAGAAAAGCTATCCTTTAAAAGTGAAAGACAAATAAAGTATTTTCCAGATAAATAAAAACAGAATTCATCACCACCAGATCAACCTTATGAGAAATTCTGAAGGGTTTCTGAGTTAGAAATGAACATAATGAAAATACACAATACCACCAAACTCACTAACAGAGCAAGTAGAAACAGTATCCTATCAACAAAATGGCAGGTCTTAGTTTTTATACATCAGCACTAGCTTGAATGTAAATGGATTAAATTCACCAATCAAAAGACTTAGTTTGGCTGAATGGATAAAAAAAACCATGACCCACCATATGCTGCCTACAAGAAACTCACTTCACAAACAAAAATACACACAGACTGAAAGTGGAGTGTTGAGAAAAGATATACCAGAAAAATGGAAACCAAAAGTGAGCAGGCAAGCTATCCTGATATCATATAAAACAGACTTAAAATTAAAAACTTAAAAAGAGATAAAGAAGGACATTATATTTTGATAAAAGGTTCAATTCAGCAAGAAGACATAACAACCACAAATACAAATGCACCAAATACAAGACCACCCAGATATATATAGCAAATACTACTAGACCTAAAGGGAGAGATAGACTCCAATACAACAGTGTCCTCAACAACCTACTCTCATCAATGAACAAATCTTCCAGACAAAAAACAAATAAAAAAAAATACATCAGAGTTCAAACATATTATTGAACCAATGGATCTAATAGACATTTAGAGGACATTTTACTGAAAAGCTACAGAATACACATTCTTTTCATCATAACATGGAATATTTTCTAGGACAGACCATATATTGGGCCAGATATCAAGTCTTAGCAAATTTAAAAAGATTAAAATCATGCCATGTATCTTCTCAGACCATAGAGGAATAAAACTAAAAATCAACAATAAGAAGAACAACATTCATAAATACTTGGAAATTAAATAACACGCTACTGAATAATCAATGCAGCTTTTTTCCTAATATTTTATTTATTTATTTGAGAGTTAGAGTTACAAACAGAAAGAGGGAGAGATAAAGAGAAAGATCTTCCATCCATTGGTTCACTCCCAAAATGACCACAACAGCCAGAACTAGGCCCATTCAAAGCCAGGAGCCAGGAGCTTCATCCAGGTCTTCCACATGAATGCAAAGGCCCAAGAACTTGAGACATCTTCCACTGCTTTCCCAGGCCATCAGCAGGGGAGCTCGACTGGAAGAGGAGTAGCCAGGACACAAACTAGTGCCCATATGGGATACCGGCACAGCAGGCAGAGGCTTAGCCTACCACGCCACAGTGCAGGCCCTGATTAATGGGTCTTTAAACAAATTAAAAAGGAAATCAAAAACTTTCTTGGAATAAGTGAAAATGAAAACACAACATATAAAAACCTGTGAGATACAGCAAAAGCAGTATTAACAGGGAAGTTTATAACATTAAGTGCTAAAATGAAAAAAAGAGAAATGTCTCAAATTAAAGATCTAATGATGTACCTTGAAGATTTAGAAAAACAAGAACAAACCAAACCCAAAATCAGCATGAGACAAGAAATAACAAGGATCAGAGTGTAAATAAGTGAAATTGAAACAAAGGCCAAAAAAATCAACAAAAAGTTGGTTTTTTGAGAAAACAAACAAAATAGATAAATATCTAGCCAGACTAACAAAGAAAAAAAGAGAAAAACCTCAAATAACTAAAATTAGAGATGAAAAAGGAGACATTAAAACTGACACAACTGAAATACAAAGGATTATAAAAAAACTACCAGGAAGAACTATATGCTAATAAACCAGAAAATCTCAAGGAAATTAATAAATTCCTGGATTCATGTAATCTACAAAGATTAAATCAAGAGGATGTAGACAACCTAAACAGACTTAAAACAAGCAATGAGATTGAGGCAATAATCAAAATTCTTCTATCAAGGAAAATTCCAGGAACTGATGGCTTTACTACTAAATTTTACAAGACATTCAAAGAGGAAGTAACCACAATACTCTTCAAACTGTATCAGAATATTAAACAGGATGAAACTCTGCCAAACTCTTTTTTATGAGGCCAGCATTACTTTGATACCAAAACCAAACAAAGGCAGGACACAAAAAGAAAACTACGGACCTATAGCCCTAATAACATAGTTGCAAATATTCTCAACAAAATACTAGCAAATAAAATCCAAACTACATCAAAAAGATGATACATCATGATCAAGTAAGATTTATCCCAGAAATGCAATGGTGGTTCAACATTTGCAAATCAATAAACATCATGAATCACATCAAAAGAATTAAGAACAAAAACCACATAGTCATCTCAATAGATGCAGAGAAAGCATTTGATAAGATTCCACACTCTTCATGATAAAAACCCTCCAAAAATTAGGTATAGAAGGATCATTCCTCAAAATTGTAAAGGCTATATATCACAAACCAATAGCCAATATCATACTGAATGAGAAAAAACCAAAAGCATTTCCCTTCAGGTTCAAACAAGACAAGGATGTCCACTTTTGTCACTGTTTTTCAATATAGTACTGGAAGGTTTAGTGAGGGAAATTAGAGGAGAGAAAGAAATAAAAGGCACCAAAATTAGAAAAGAAGAAGTCAAATTATCCATGTTTGCAGTTAACATGATGTACATGGAAAAACCTAAATGCTCCACCAAAAAGCTGGTAGAATTGATAAATCAATTCAGTAAAGTTGCAGTTTATAAAATAAACATACAAAAAAAAAGTAGCTTTTTTGCGTGCTGAAAATGAACTCAGAGAAAATCAGTAAAGAAATCCTATTCACAATTATCAAACATTGATGAAAGAAATCATCAAGGACAAAAAAACATGAAAAGATAGTCCTTGAAAGAAACAATATCATTAAAATGTCCATACTATCTAAAGCAATATACAAATTCAATTAAATCACTATCAAAATACCAATGGCATTCTTTATAGAACTCAAAAAAACAATCCTAACATTATACAGTCACAAAAGATCCAGAATAGCCAAAGCTATCTTGAACAAGAAAAATCAAACTGGAGGGATAACAATACCTGATTTCAAAGCATAATACAAAGCTATATTGATTAAAACAGCATGCTACTGGCATAAAAACCAGCACTTAGATCAATGGAACATAATAGCCTAGAAATTAACCACATACTTACAGCAACTGATTTTTAACTAAAAATGCTCAGACCATACAGTGGAGTAAGGGTTGTTTCTTCAACAAATGCTGCTTTTATATACTGGATTTATATATGTAGAAAGATGAAATTAGATCCATACCCCTAACCATATACAAAAATCAACTCAAGATGAATCAAAGATCTAACTTTAAGACCTGAGAGTAGGCCGGCGCCGCGGCTCACTAGGCTAATCCTCCGCCTAGCGGCGCTGGCACACCGGGTTCTAGTCCCGGTCGGGGCGCCGGATTCTGTCCCGGTTGCCCCTCTTCCAGGCCAGCCCTCTGCAGTGGCCAGGGAGTGCAGTGGAGGATGGCCCAGGTGCTTGGGCCCTGCACCCCATGGGAGACCAGGAGAAGCACCTGGCTCCTGGCTCCTGCCATCGGATCAGCGCGGTGCGCCGGCCGGCCGCAGCACGCTGGCCACGGCGGCCATTGGAGGGTGAACCAACGGCAAAGGAAGACCTTTCTCTCTGTCTCTCTCTCTCACTGTCCACTCTGCCTGTCAAAAAAAAAAAAAAAAAAAAAAAAAAAAAAAAGACCTGAGAGTAGTAAGTTGCAGAAGAAAATATAAGGAACAGACTCCAAGACTTTGGTGTAGGGGATTTCTTGGACAAGACCCCCAAGGCATAGGCAATAAAAGCAAAACTAAATAAATCAAACACAGAAGGTTTTGCACAGGAAAGAAAATAATCAATAGAGTGAAGAGACATCCAAAAGAAGGGGAAAAAATATTTAAAAACTACTTATCTGACAAAAGATTAATATCCCAAAAAAATCAGCAACTTAACTCAACAACAACAAAAATTCAACAAATTCAGTTGAGAAATCAGCAAAGGACTTCAATAGACAGTTCTCAAAAGATATACAAATCGCCAACTAACATATGAAAAAATGCTCAACATCATTACCCATCAGGAAAATGCAAATTCAACCACAATGAAATATCACCTAACCCCAGTAAGAATGGCTAAATTCCAAAACACAGAGAGTAACAAATTCTGGTGAGGATATGGACAAAGGGAAAACTTATATACAGTTGGTGGGAAAGTAAATTAGTGCAGAAAAGAGTGTGGAGGGGGCCAGCACTGTGGCACAGCCGTTTAAAGCCCTGGCCTGAAGAGCTGGCATCCCATATGGACGCCAGTTCTAATCCCAGCTGCTCCTCTTCCAATCCAGCTCTCTGCTGTGGCCTGGGAAGGCAGTAGAAGATGGCCCAAGTCCTTGGGCCCTTCATCTGCATGAGAGACCCGGAGGAAGCTCCTCGCTCCTGGCTTCGGATCGGCACAGCTCCGGCCATTGTGGCCATCTGGGGAGTGGACCAGCGGATGGAAGACCTCTCTCTGTCTCTGCCTCTCTCTGTAACTCTGTCTTTCAAATAAATAAAATAAATCTTTAAACAAAAAAAAAAGTGTGCAGATCTCTTTAAAAAAAAAAAAAAAACTTGAAATAGACTCGCCATATGATTCAGCAATCCCACTACTGGGGACATAGCCAAAAGACTTGAACACAAAGTATCAAAGAGATACCTGAACCACTATGTTCATAGCAGCACTGTTCACAGTAGCCAAAATTTGGAATCAATCAAGGTGTCCATCAGAAGATGAATGGATAAAGAAAATACACAATGGAATATTATTCAGTTATAAAAAAGAATGAAATTCTACCACTTGCAGTAAAATGCATGCAACTAAAGGACATCATGTTGAGTGAAATAAGCTGGACGCAGAAATACAAATATTGCATGTCTTCTCTTTTGTGTGGGATCTAAAATTTAAAAAAAAAGAAAAAGAAGAAAGAAGTGTCTGTGTATCAGCATTGCTGCAAATACAATTTTGTAAAACTTTGCTTTGTACCTTTGTGAAATCAATAGTTAAGAATGTTATACTACTGTAGTTTTGATATAGCTTGTGACTACTTTAAAATTTACTGTATATGGTCATTTTTCCATTCAATTATTATTTATAACCATTGCCTATATCTCTACTAAACTAGGATCTTTTTGCTTTTTACTTGTTAAACTTCTTATTTGGTTAAGTATTAAGCCTTTTTACTGTTTGTAAATTTAAAATATATTATCAAAAAACTTTTAAAAAAAAGGGGGTGGGTGGGAAGGATGGTGGGAGGCAGAGAGAAGGAGTAAGGGAGGCAGGGGGGAAGGGAATATCATCATGTTCTTAGAACTGTATCTAGAAAGCACATTGAGGGGCTGGCACTGTGGCGCAGCAGGTTAAAGCCCTGCCCTAAAGCACCAGCATCTCATATGGGCACCAGTTCTAGTCTCGGCTGCTCCTCTTCTGATCTAGCTCTCTGCTATGGCCTACAATAGCAGTGGAAGATGGCCCAAGTCCTTGGTCCCATGCACCTGTGGGGGAGACCCTGAAGAAGCTCCTGGTTCCTGGCTTCAGATCAGCTCAGCTCCAGCTGTTGCAGCCATCTGGGGAGTGAACCAGTGGGTGGAAGACCTCTCTCTGTCTCTGCCTCTCTCTGTAACTCTGCCTTTCAAATAAATAAAAATATAAATCTTTAAAGAAAAAAAAAGCACATTGAATCTGTTTAAAAAATAATTAAAAATTAAAATTAAAAAAATTTTTAATTCACACATAGACTTACAATTACACAATATATGTATAAAAAGTTAAACTTTAAAATGTTTTAGAAATATTCATTATGATATTCTTCATTTTTTCTATTAGCAAAGATTGTATTTATGTATTTTGGAGTTATGTGTGTCTTTACAAGCATAACCAAATCAAAAGATTAAAAAGGTATAAGTAAATGTTTCCCTCTTCCCTGTTCCTCTTCCATCCTCTCTCTTCCCTGTTTCTCATCCCCCTAGTTTCATGTAACCATTATCACCAGGATTCTATAACTCCTTCAGGAGTATTTTACTCTTGCACCTCAAATGCATACATGAACTCTTATTTTTCATTTTTTTACACGAGAAACCTATTATGACCATTATTCTGCCTCTAGGTGTTCTTTTTTCAATATTTATTTGAAAAGCAGAATTAGAGAGAGAGAGAGAGACAAAGAGAGAGTGAGAGGGAGAGATCTAACTGCTGCTTCACTCCCCAAATGGCTGCAATGTCAGGAGATGGGCCAGGCCAAAACTAGAAGCCTGTAACTCCATCCAGGTCTCCCACATGGGTTGCAGGGGCCCAAGAACTTGGCCTTCTTCTGTTGCTTTTCCCAGGCCATTCACAGGAGCTGGATGGGATGTGTAGCGGTCAATACTGGCATCACAGGTGGTGACTTCACCGCTGCACCATAACACTGGCCCCAATCTCAACATTTTTAATAATATTCAATTCCTCAATATCATTTCCACATCAATACATATGTATCTTTCTTATTACAAATGTGTATTTTTTTACTTTACCCAGCTTCCTACTGACAAACTTTGAGGTTGTTTCAATATTTTGTTGCTGGAAGAAATACTACAATGAAACAGCCTTACTCCTATGTTATCTCACTTGAGTGGTATCTCTGAGAGGATTTCTAGGAATACATCTGCTGAGTCAAAGAATGTAAGTACTCACATATGTGACCTATAGAGCCAAATGTCCTCCAAGAAGATGAGAACCATTTATACCGGCACCATCCACATGTAACAATGACTGTGTCACAAGGCCATTATCAGCCTTCTGGTCTTTGCTAAACTGCTACATAAAAAATTGTACCTCACCATGGTTTTATTTTGTATTATTCTTACTATGAAGTTAAACATCTTTCCAAATGTACTTGTGCTCCTGCTCTCTATCTATGAGCTTTCCATGTCCTTGACCTTCATTTCTCATTGGTCCTCATTACATATTATGTAAGGATCTCATTACATATTACGGAAATCATACCTGGGAGTTGTAAATATTTTACTGTGGGTGATTTTTTTTAATTTGCCTATTGTGGCTTTGGACATTCATAAATCTTTAATTTTCAGTTCCATAAAGTTTAAGGTTTTAGTTAAATGTAATTGGTCTTTTTCTTTTACAGTCTTTAGATTTTATAATATACTAACAAGTCAGGTATTAGAAGGGTTTTAGTATTTGTCAGATTTATCTTTTTTTTTCTTATGAAATCATTGAGTATCATGAGATGTGAGTTACAGGTATAGCTCAGTTTTTGGAGACAGGACCCCAGCACCAATTACGTAACGTCTATTTTCTCTATTGACTTGACATGACATTTTACCTTATACCAAGTTCCCATGTACTAGACCTATTTTTGTCATTTGTACTCTATTATCTGTCTGCCTCCCATGCAAGTATTTATTATAGTCTTAAACCTCCCTGTAATATCTGGTAAGTCTAGCCCCTTAGCTCCCTGATTTTTTAAAAGAATTTCCTGGCCTTCTTTCTTGTCTGTTTTTCCACAGAAACTTTCAAAAATTTTCTCTGGGTATTTTTATTAGGATCACATTACCAGTTAGAAAACATTAATGAGAATGAACATTTTTGTGATGTTGAGACCATATCCAATACTGCAATTCGCCTTTCCTTAGTTCAAGTGTCTTTTCCCCAGTAGGACACACAACTCAAAGGACCTTAAGCACAGTAGTGTGTGCTAGTGTAACATTTTATATGTAACATATTATACATGTAACATATAATAATCTTCAAATATAAATAAATCCTAAAAAGCAAAAATGGAAGACAAAACAGTACCATAGTTAAGAAAAATGGCTATAAGAGATGAATGAGAAACAACAAGTGATCTTTAAACATGAAAAGATGTTTAGTGTGGTCTCATAGGCCTGCTCACATGAACAATGCTGCCCCTGCTGGAACCTGAGTGCAAAGCACTGTGATGAACATTATACTAAATTTTCAGTCCCTTTGGAAATGGGAAATATAGGATAATCTTATATATGTCTTACAGTAAAATACATTTCGTAGGGTGTAGAGCATTTTCTTCCACATGGGACATTGGCTGACACGAATTTCCCACCCTCATTTTTTTCTAATGCATTCCCTTTTCAAAAAATAAGTAATACATGACATTTCAAACCTCAAAACAATTTCATGATCATATACGTTGAGATTTTTGTCATAGGCACATCTGCTGATTCCATTTCCACAAGTCCCAAAGCACTTTTGAGCTCTAAGTGATGCTACTAATAATTATTCAGGATGATAGGCATAAATAGACTCTGTTTTGGGCAAACTAGAATATATAGTCTTATTGCCTGTAGTTAACTACTGTTATCAATGCCCTAACTTCCTTTCTAGTGTGCCTTCACATAGAAACAAGCTAATAGGAATATATATCCCTGTCTCTTACTTTCACACACTAGTTAAGAAATAACAACTCGCTGTTTTCACAGAACACTTAAATTGACCTTTTCCTAAGATACATAAGGGCCTTTTCATCTGTATGTGGCAATAGTATTCTATTATTTGTATAAACTATAGTTCTTTTAACCAGTCTTCTATTGATGGATACTTGGGATATTTACAATCTTTTGCTAAAACAGTGTTGCAATAATAACCTGGTACATACCTCATTTCATAAATGTGTAGTAATGTGTGGATTAAACTCCCAGAGTGCTAAGCTGGGTTGGAAGATACATGCATTTAAGGTTTTGCTAAATATTGCTCAACTAATCACCAGAGCATTGTATCACCATTCACCCCATTGGCTATCTGTGGGAGTTTCGAGTTCACCATGACTGCCAACTCTAGAATGTTATCCAATTTGTAGATTTCTGACAATATGATTAGTGAAAAAAGGGATCTCCATGTAATTTTATTTGATTTCTTTTATTATAAGTGAGGCTGAGCATCTTTTCCTGTTTAAATATCACTTGTGTTTCTCATTCATCTCTTATAGCCATTTTTCTTAACTATGGTACTATTTGTCTTCCCTTTTTGCTTTGTAGGATTTATTTATATTCAAAGATTAGTACCTTATTATATGTTACAAATATTTTCCTCAGCTTTCCACATGTCCATTGAATTTTCTTCTAAGTGGTGGTAGTGTTTTCCCTCTTGCCTTTTTGGATCATGCAGAAAGTGCTGATTTTCTTGGGTGTTCAAAAATAATTTTTTCTCTTGTGACTTTTGGATTTGGAGTAATAGTTGGGAAGGGCTCCCAATAGTTGGGAAGAGCTCCCACTTTAAGACTATAATGACTGACCTGGGCTGCTCCACACAGATCCTCTTGCTAAGACTCAGGAGGCAGGCATTTGGCCTAGCAGTTAAGCCACTGTGTATGACACCTGCATCCCATAACCATGTGCCCAGGTTAGAAGACTAGTTCTGCTCTGGATTCCAGCTTCCTGCTAATGTACACTTTAGAAGGCGGCAGGTGATAGCTTAGATACTTGGGTTTCTGCCACCTACATAGAAGACCTGAACCAAGATCACAGCTCCTGGTCTTGGCCAGGCCCAACCATGGCTATTGCAGGCATCTGGGTAGTGAACCAGTGGATAGGACCCTTTTCTTTGCCTTACAAATAAGTGAATAAAGTGTTTTTAAACAGAAAGAAAAGATTCAATCCTAAGCTATAGGATAGATAGATGCTCAAAGTTTCTACCTGTCATTCTTTCAGGGTTTGCCTTGGCATTGAACTGGGCCAGCCACGTTCTCCTCTAGGAGACACCCAACCAATAACTGAGGGCGTGGGGGTAATGGTACAAGGCCAAGCACTTCTGTCTAACAGGGACTCCTCTTCTAGGACCCTACACTGTACCGGCATAGGCTTGGTCACACCTGCCAGGCGGTCTAATGAAACCCCATGCCAGTCCTGCTTCCTGCCTTCCCAATTAACCTTTTGTACTGCAACTCCATCTCAGCATCCGCTTCCCAGAGAATTCAGCAGGCACAGCTGTGAGGAAATTGCCCCGTGTTGCTTTCTATGATTTAATTTTTATACTTAAGTCTTTGGTCCACTTCATGGGATATTATCACATGAGTGCAGACATAACCATCTCTCTAAACATGTCTGTTCAACTGTCTTCACACATTTTTAGAATGAACTCCATCTTTAACAGCAAGTTAAAACCTATCATTATCATATGCTAAATTTTCAGATAGATTTGCTTCATTATCTAGACACACTATTTTGTCCATGTGTCAATCTATTCACACACCAGTATGATATACATGGCTTTAACTGTTCTGGCCTTATGGTCCACTCAAAAGGATGTAAATATTAGTGCTCTTCCATCGTTCTCTTAAGATTTGACAACAACTCCTCTTTATTCACAGTAAATTAGAATCAGCTTGTCTAGTTCCAAAAAAACCGGGATCACAATAAGGCCACAGGAAGAACTGAGCAGATCACAAAGACGATATACATAGCAAATGTTACAGTTCATTAGTTCATTTCTTTTAAAGCATGACAAATAAATTATCCAAGGCTTATCCACATAAAGCCAGTGAGTTATTAAAAAGCAAAACATAGCAAACTCTTCAAAACATGCTATCTTTCTTATGAAAAGTACAGACAATAAATGTTTACCTTAGCTCTGTACTGAAACTGCCTATGACCCTTTTTCTTTAAGATTGTATTTATTTATTTGAGAGGCAGAGTTATAGACAGGGAGAGACAAAGAGAAAAGTCTTCCATCTACTGGTTCACTCCCATTCCCCAAATGGCCACAATGGCCAGAGCTGAGCCATCCGAAGCCGGGAGTCAGGAGCTTCCGCTGGGTCTCCCACACAGGTGCAAGAGCCCAAGCACTTGGGCCATCTTCTGCTTTCCCAGGCCATAGCAGACAGCTGGATCAAAGAGGAGCAGCCAGGACATGAATCGGCACCCATACAGGATGCCGCTGCCACAAGCAGAGGCTTAGCCCACAACACCACAGCACAGGGCCCATCTATGACCCTTTAAGGGAGAAAAGTTCCACCTCACATGTACACAAACACAATATGTAAGTTTCCCCTGGATAATCAGATGAGTATTAAAGGCTGTAAGGAGAACATTATCACTGTTCAAAAGTTTTGAAGGGAGAATAGTCCATTTTATCAGTATGATATTCCTATTAATGTCGATGTTTACTTTAAAAAACGTTACCTATGGGGCCATCAAAGAAGGAGGTACCTTTCTCTGAAGGGAAGAGAGAACTTCCACTTTGACTAAAACCCTGTCGGAATAAGATCGAAGTTGGCGAATTCAACAGGCTTCCATAGCCTTGGCTACTCATGACTGGAGCATAGGGAGATTACTGATGCCATAAACAAGTGTGTCAAATTGTTAAGTCAACAACAGGAGTCACTGTGTACTTACTTCTCATGTGGGATCTGTCCTTAATGTGTTGTCTAATGTGAAGTAATGCTGTAACTAGTACTGAAACAGTATTTTACACTTTGTGTTTCTGTGTGGGTGCAAACTGATGAAATCTTTACTTTATATATACTAAATCAATCTTCTGTATATAAAGAGAATTGAATCTTGATGTGAATGGAATGGGAGAGGGAGTGGGAGATAGGAGGGGTGCAAGTGGGAGGGAAATTATGGGGGGTGGGAGCCATTGTATTCCACAAACTGTACTTTGGAAATTTATATTTACTAAATAAAATAAATAAATAAAAAAATTTAAAAAGTTACATATTGAGGTATAAGTACAAAAGAAAAGTGACACTAAGTGAGGAGGCAGCTGAAAACAGAAAATTGAAAGGTAACTCTTAGAAGAGATAAAGAAAGTGCTCCTTTCTAAAAAGTATTGCCTGTCTTTTTATCTCAAAGAAGGGGGCAGATGGTAAAGAGGGAAAGCAAGTTTATAGCAGCAAAGAGGAAGGTAGTGCTTTGAATTTTTAGACTAAGCTTTAAAATTAGCTTTTGTACTAAGCAAGCAGCAGCATCAACACTGCCTTAACGATGCTCAAACAAACCAGATCCCTACGACCTTGCCCTCGTTCCATGGTGGGTGGGAAGGAAATTCATAGTTTGTGCTGTTGTATTTCTTATCACCCAGAAGACCAACTGGAAGTTCAGTTCTCAATTAACATCGTTATCACTTGATTGGCTTGAAAGAGGATACTGTTAAAAATATAAATAAACTTTCAAAACACACGTCTGCCCACAATGTAAGGGGAAGGAAATCTTTATTTTTCATTAATCTTTTGAGTACAATCACCATAAATTTGTAGGTTTAATTTGATAGCAAACTTGATTAGTAACACTTCCAGGAGTTCACAATTTCAAGGTGAAGGTTCTGATTGTAGTGATGAGATTATTAATTCAATATAAATGAAAGGCTTAAAGCAGTCTGCCCCCTTAAGGAAACTGTAAATGGCCCAGAAATTAGGTTTGGTAACGTAAGTACACTTCAGTACTACACTAGTCAAAGAGAGAAAGATCTCAAAGGTAAGAAGCAGCTAGGATGTTTTCTTCTACGATACACGTCTTGGTCTTAGCACGCTGGTGTAAGGCGAGGTGTCGCACGCCCGCTGGACGTGCAGAAGGCAGGCGGTGGTGGCATGGCAGGCACGGAGCAGGATCCCTCTCTCCAGGGAGCATATCAGTCGTCATCTCCCCCACAGAGCAGCAGGAGGGCTTTCTTGTAGTCCCCAGATGTGTCATCCTGGAACCCAAAAGCACTCCATTAACCTCCGTGACTCACAGAAGCCACAGGAAATCAAAACCTAAGAAATATCTGGCAACAAGCTTCATTCATATGACTTCTCTCCCAAGTGAGTCATCCTCTGAGTGACTTTCACATCAAGAATGTGACGTGGAGTTTCCTATCAATACAACTTAGGTGCAGCTCTCTAATTTCACCCCTTAGGGGCACAGTTCTCTCAAAGACAATGAGGTAGGGCCAGAGCCACCACTCAATAGGCTAATCCTCCACCTAGCGGCGCCGGCACACTGGGTTCTAGTCCTGGTCGGGGCGCCGAATTCTGTCCCGGTTGCCCCCCTTCCAGACCAGCTCTCTGCTGTGGCCCGGGAAGGCAGTGGAGGATGGCCCAAGTGCTTGGGCCCTGCACCCCATGGGAGACCAGGATAAGCACCTGGCTCCTGCCTTCAGATCAGCACAGTGCGCCGGCAGCACGCCAGCCGTGGTGGCCATTGGAGGATGAACCAACGGCAAAGGAAGACCTTTCTCTCTGTCTCTCTCTCTCACTATCCACTCTGCCTGTCAAAAAAAAAAAAGACAATGAGGTATGCTCTTCCTTCTAGTACCGCGGAGAACAGGAAAAGTTATACAACATCAATGCAATCAAGCTTTTTAAACAGATTCTTAAGTTCCTATCACATGGTATGTCTTTGGTTAAGGGATGGCAATGATGAGGCCACTTTGTTATGTTTTTTGCCTCAAATATGGAAAGGATGCACATGCTTAGCTTCTTTTCTCACACACAGATGTGTAGAACACAATAGCACTTTAGCTATGCCTTCAAAGCTCCACTCCATCACCCTTCAGCCTAGTCACATGACACATAACAAAGACACTTCAAGAAGTTCATGGAAAATGGAATTAAAACATAAATTGGGGGCCAGCGCCGTGGTGCACTAGGTTAATCTTCCACCTGCGGCACCGGCATCCCATATGGGCCCCGGTTCTAGTCCCAGTTGCTCCTCTTCCAGTCTAGCTCTCTGCTGTGGCCTGGGAAAGCAGTGGAGAATAGCTCGAGTGCTTGGGCCCCTGCACCTGCATGGGAGACCAGGAGGAGGCACCTGGCTCCTGGCTTCAGATCAGCACAGCTCTGGCCATTGCAGACATTTGGAGAGTGAACCAGCAGATGGAAGACCTTTGTTTCTCTTTCTCTCTCACTGTCTGTAACTCTACCTGTCAAATAATTTTTTTTTAAATCTAAAAAAAAAAAAAAAGAAGAAAAAAGAAAAACACAAGTTGACTTTGGTGCAACAAAAAGGTGGAGAGGCCAGCACTGTGGCATAGCAAGTAAAGCTGCTGCCTGCAGTGCCGGCATCCCATATGGGTGCCGGTTTGAGTCCAGGCTGCTCCACTTCCAATCCAACCCTCTGCTGTGGCCTGGGAAAGCAGTGGAAGACGACCCAAGTCCTTGGGCCCCTGCACCCACATGGGAGACCCAGAGGAAGCTCCTGGCTCCTGGCTTCGGATTGGCACAGCCCCAGCCATTGCAGCCATTTGGGGAGTGAACTAGCGGATTGAAGACCTCTCTCTCTCTCTCTCTCTCTCTCTCTGCCTCTCCTTCTCTCTCTGTAACTCTGACTTTCAGATAAATAAATAAATAAATCTTTAAAAAGAAAAAAAAGATGGAAATCCATGCAAAGCTTCTTCATCATACATGATTTCCAACAGGCTTTCTGAGGTCCCCTTACACACTGAATGAACAGCTTTGGCTCAACTGCAATCCTACATTGCATACAGCCCACACTAACCTTTACCAACACAGAGAGACACCCACACACAAAGCCCAAAGATCTTATGCCAAGTTTAAGTATAGGGCCCAAAGCACCTGGCTTCACAAGAAAAAAATGATGGCAATATCGAGGTGCCTTACTAGCTCCAGAGATGGCCTGGTTGGTTCTCTCTTGAGCTATGAGCCAAGGCCAGAGACAAGGTGATAACAGACTAAAGAAAGAAAGGAAACACTGACATGAAAGAAAGGAAGAAGTAATAAGTAATAAAGGCAGCTGAAACTGATAAAAGACAGAAGGAACACATTATTGTCATGGGCAAGGGGTGGCATTTGTTGAGTCACCTGTCACCACTTCTGAATAATGCTTCTAAATTCACCGGCAGCCTCAGACACACCAATACCCAAGCTTTCACTCAGGAGCCTTATCTCTACTTCAGGAAACATTACACCAAGCATCCTAACTCATGGCTCTAATCATACCACTACAATTTTAAACTTTACACAAGAAGTAGATTCTCCCATCTGTATCTTATATGCTGTATGTTGGTCTCCTTGAGATTTCTAAACATAATTTAAGAAGCATTCTACTACCTTAATCATGGAATAAAGAGAGGTTCCAAAATTCTTCCTAAATTCCTTCCTGATGTTATACAGATCAATCTCACTCCTGGACACCATGACTCTGATGAGGGTATGATCATCGGTCCCAGCTCCCTTTGAGAAATAAAAAGAAAGGGGCACGTTATTAAATACAGCTTTCATGTTTTAAGAAGAGAAAAATGTTTAAGGTCTATTATCTGAATCATCATCAGAGATGGAGACCTTTATTGGATGGAAGGTTCAAGGGATCAACTTACCTTCATAGCATAGTAGAGAGTCTCTGCAAGGTAGGCGGGTATACTTCGAATAGATTTCACTAAAAATAAGACAGTGATCAGATGCTACTCCAATATGAGAAGGACTAGTTTATTAAAAATGAAATGCTGCCTCATGCTTACAGCTCTTCAAAAAGTCCATGGAAAATTCCATTATGCATAGATTGATTTCAGCTTTTTTTGCACCAAGACTCATCTTTAAATTCCATTTTTTCATGAACTCTGTGAAGTACCTACCTACCTCTATAAAGGTAACAGGCCAAAGTGCTACCTGTTTGTAAGCTGACCTGATTTCCTCACATACCAAGTATTTCCTTGTATACTGGCTTGGTTTTTCCTTGGAGTTCTTAGTTCTACAAAGAAAGGTATAGAGTGGGCCAGCGCTGTGGCACAGTGGGTTAAAACATGGCCTGCAGCACCAGCATCCCATGTGGGTACCAGCTTGAGTCCTGGCTGCTCCACTTCCTATCAAGCTCCCTGCTAATACACATGGGAAAACAGCAGACGATGGCCCAAGCCCCTGGGCCCTTGCACCCACATAGGAAACCCAAAATAATCTCTTGGCTCTTGGCTTTGGCCTGGCCCAGCCCTAGTAGCTGTAGCCATTTGGGGAGTGAACCAGCTGATGGAAGATCTCTCTCTCTCCTTCTCTCTGTCTTTCCTTCTCTTTGTAACTACCTTTCAGGTAAACAAATCATTTTTTAAAAAATTCCCAAAAAAAAATGGACACTAGGAGAAACAGTGACTTGATAAGCCCTTGTTCTGAATGTTAATGAACAACTTAATACTTTATCCCTTTTAGTATTTTTTTTTGTTCTATTTAATACTATTGGTTGAATTCTGTAATTAACACACAATTATTCTTAGGTGTTTAAATTTAACTGAAAAGTGATCCCTGTTAAATATAAGAGTGGGAATAAGAGAGGGAGGAGATGTACAATTTGGGACATGCTCAATCTGATTTGCTCCAAATGGTAGAGTTAGAAACATGCCAGGGGATTCCAATTCAATCCCATCAAGGTGGCATGTACCAATGCCATCTCATACTCCAAGTGATCAGTTTCAGTTCACAATTGATCATAATGATAGATTTAAGAGTCAAAGGGATCACATAAACAAGAATAGTGTCTGCAAATACTAACCTATAGAATTAAAAAGGGGAGGGCCAGCGCCGCGGCTCACTAGGCTAATCCTCCGCCTTGCAGCGCCGGCACACCGGGTTCTAGTCCCGGTTGGGGCGCCGGATTCTGTTCCGGTTGCCCGTCTTCCAGGCCAGCTCTCTGCTGTGGCCAGGGAGTGCAGTGGAGGATGGCCCAGGTGCTTGGGCCCTGCACCCCATGGGAGACCAGGAAAAAGCACCTGGCTCCTGGCTCCTGCCATCGGATCAGCGCGGTGCGCCGGCCGCAGCGCGCCGGCCCCGGCAGCCATTGGAGGGTGAACCAAGGAAGACCTTTCTCTCTGTCTCTCTCTCTCTCACTGTCCACTCTGCCTGTCCAAAAAAAAAAAAAGGGGGGGGGGGGCAGAATGATCCAACATGGGAAGCGGGAGGTACCTTTCTCTGAAGGGAGGAGAGAACTTCCACTTTGACTATGACCTTGTCTAAATTAGATTGGAGTCGGCGAACTCAAAAGGCTTCCATAGCCTTGGCAACTCATGACAACAGCCTTGGGTGATTACTAACACCATAAACAAGAGTGTCAATTTGTTAAGTCAACAACAGGAGTCACTGTGCACTTACTCCCCATGCAGGATCTCTGTCCTTAATGGATTGTACAATGTGAATTAATAATATAACTAGTACTCAAATAGTACTTTACACTTTGAGTTTCTGTGTGGGTGCAAACTGTTGAAATCTTTACTTAGTATATACTAAATTGATCTTCTGTATATAAAGAGAATTAAAAATGAATCTTGATGTGAATGGAATGGGAGAGGGAGCGGGAGATGGGAGAGTTGCGGGTGGGAGGGAAGTTATGGGGGGGGGGAAGCCACTGTAATCCAAAAGTTCTACTTTGGAAATTTACATTTATTAAATAAAAGCTTAAAAAAATAAAAAAGAGATCAATAAAAAATTCCAAAAAAAAAAGAAAAGAAAGAAAGGTATATAGAACACTAATGCAAGTTTTTTATGGCCCTTTTTCTGGAAGCACTTTTTAAAACTTTAATTTAATAAATATAAATTTCCAAAGTATAATTTTGGATTATAGCTGTTTTTTTCCCCCATAACCACCTTCCCACCCACAACCATCCCATCTCTCACTCCCTCTCCCATCCCATTCTTCATTAAGATTCATTTTCAATTATCTTATATACAGAAGATCAACTTAGTATATACTAAGATTTCAACAGTTTGTACCCACAGACACACAAAGTATAAAGTACTGTTTGAATACTAGCTTTACTGTTAATTCGCAGAGTACAACACATTAAGGACAGAGATCCTACATGGGGAATAAGTGCACAGTGACTCCCGTTGTTGACTTAACAATTGACACTCTTATTTATGATGTCAGTAATCAACCAAGGCTCTTGTCATGAGTTGCCAAGGCCATGGAAGCCTCTTGAGTCCACTAACTCTCACATTATTTAGACAAGGCCATAGTCAAAGTGGAAGTTCTCTCCTCCCTTCAGAGAAAGGTACTTCCTTCTTTGATGGCCTGTTCTTCCCACTGGGATCTCACAGAGATTTTTCATTTAGGTCTTTTTTTTGGCCACAGTGTCTTGACTTTCCATACCTGAAATACTCTCATGGGCTTTTTAGCCAGATCTGAATGCCTTAAGGGCTGATTCTGAGGCCAGAGCTGGAAGTACTTTTTAGACACAGCAGTTTGGGCAGCCTAGGTTGTTATGTCACAACCTTCCTCAGCAGCAACACATTATACAAACTTCTTGGAAGCTTTCACTCCAAGAAATGCAAGCCCATAATATAAGATTACTACTCTATGTGATGTTTGAATTATCTTGAACTAGCTTCCTATTCCCCCCCCCTCATATTCTTTCATATTCATAATGTACACAAGGTGGATGAGATACCCATTTCCATACATTCAAACTGACATCAAGAGTTGACCTCTGAACATCTACATGTGTAACGTAGGTCAAGGCTTCTCAGATCTCAGTCGGCTTAGCTTCAGAAAGCCTATCATCTGGAAGTTCCTTAATTTACAAAGATAGCATCATTGGAACTGTAGGGATTTTTTCAATTGTCCCTTTTCCATGCTGAAGAAAAACAACCACCAGCAAGTATAAATTTTGGATTATAGCTGTGCATAATAATGTTAATACCATACGGATTGTGCATATTTTGTGCATTTATTCTAATTATACAGGAACTGTCTAAAAGCTTTCCAGGCAAAGCTCACTAAATTCATACTCAGGTGAAAGGCTACTGTTTTATGATTCATACATGTCCTTAACTCATTTTCCAAAAGACAGAGAACACAAAAGCTTGAGCTCCATCCCAAAAACTTGAGGAACAAGGCAGATGAGGCTCACTCTATATCCAAATGAAAACCAGGACCACTGGACAACCAGATTCTCCCTAGATTTGGAATTAAGAGCTTATTTTGGTGCCAAAAAATGTGAAATACATATATAGGTCTTTCATAATATGCATTTCACATGAACTTTTTGAAGAAACCTCTCATATGCATGAATTTCACAACTGTGTACCAAGAACTAAGCAAATGAACATGTATTTCCAGTATCAATACAGACTTTCAAATTGGAAACTGAAGAGTCTGCTTCACCCAAATATTATGTCATAAACAAATAGGTGGTTGTTTTCAAATACAGCCTAAACTTCACATGAACAAAACACTTTTGCTCTTAATCACTACAAACACTATATACATTGAAAAATTACCTACCGACAGCCAAGAGTAGTTGCTCCAAATTACCAGAAGTCTCTCGGTCAATGGTTTCCTCAATCTGAAATCCTGATATAGTCATGTATTTATCAAACACTAGAAGAAAATGAAAAGGATTTGTTAATACCATATGGATCAT
This sequence comes from Oryctolagus cuniculus, assembly GCF_964237555.1. Lineage (NCBI taxonomy): Eukaryota > Metazoa > Chordata > Mammalia > Lagomorpha > Leporidae > Oryctolagus > Oryctolagus cuniculus. The sequence goes on along the minus strand of NC_091439.1, from coordinate 43,396,922 downwards.
TCTTCCCAGAAAGAAGGTATTTTCTCTGCACAGCTATTGTTCCTCCCACTAAAGACAGCTTCCTCCTTGAAGGCAGAACCTCGTGTTCAGAGCCTCAGCATGCCAGGCCCTAAGCAACAGATGACAAGTGTTCCCAATTAACTAACTTCTCAGCCCCTTTCCTAGTTATAACCAATAAGACCTACAGGTAAATATGCTTGAGGGCATTCTGAGGAGTCTGTTTCCTTATAGCAAGTAATAGAAAACTAGTTTTCCCATTCTTTCCTTCCTGCTATAAAAAGGGCTACATCACAAACTGTCTTGTGATGATGTGGTAATAATCATGAAAAAGAAAACCAAAATGCTAAGAGTAGAAGGCAAAAACAGAGATCTCAGGTCTTGCCAAGACAATCATTGATCCTTCTTAGAGAAATACCCAAAGGTGACTGTTATGATTTTCTGTCACTCACCACAGAACTCATTCCCAAGTACTGAAGAATATCCACAAATGAGGTCTTAACTGAACCACTACTCAGTGATGTGTGACTCAGAGAACAATCTAAAGCCTTAACTTCCCTCACCACCCTCTAATGAGAGTGAAGGGTGGATTTAAGATCTCTAATTTCACAGAAGTTTTGATAGCAACAAACAGGATCATGAGACTTCTCCAGGTCACAGAAAGGAAAAAAATACAAAAACGATTCACTAAGTACCTGCCACGTGGCAGGTGCTTTGGCATGCAAAACACACCAAAGCATCAACCCCATGCAGTCCTCCTCCACTCACCCCTTCTCAGATGAGACACGCTGCGTGTTCCAAAGATGGTGATGAACTTTTCTTCATCTGTCCCCCACTTAAGTTCTCCAGCCTGAAACAATGTCTGCAAACATTTCCACCTCGGTTAGTAGAATGTTGTTCCCCCTCATTTCCAGGTACTTTTTTTTAAAAAGATTTTATTTAATTCATTTGAAAGAGCTATAGAGAGGCAGAGAGAGAAAGAAAGAGAGGTCTTGCATCCTCTGGTTCACCCCCCAAATGGTCACAATGGCAGGAGCTGTGCCTATCTGAATCCAGGATCCAGGAGCTTCCCCTAGGTCACCCACACAGATGCAGGGGCCCAAAGAATTGGGCCATCTTATACTGCTTTCCCAGGCCATGGCAGAGAGCTGGGTCAGAAGTGGAGCAGCAGGGACTCAAACCATCCCCCATATGGGATGCCGGCACTGCAGGCAGCAGCTTTATCCACCACACCACAGTGCCACTTCCAGGTTCTTAATCACATCTTGTTTTTATTCCCTCAATATTCATTTGCCTGATTCATCATCTTCCACTTTCCATTGCAAATGTTTCCTACTTTGAGTCTTAGCTAGGTTTGGAGCGAACTTAGAAGCATGCACTGATCTGTAATGCACAACAACGGGTCAGAGCAACACAGCAGGGTGATGGAGCAAGGTTAAATACTCCCAAACTGTCTACCATAACTTGCAGTCTTGCGAGAACAATCGTGTGGGTTGCAGAAAGTTCTGATCACCTCCCTATTGCCAGATCCACTTACAGAGTAGTGAAGAATTTAACTGGGAGTTGTCTGCATTTTTGGTTTTGCATATTCTGCAGCTGTTCAATAGCATATGACAAAAAGCAAACTCTACATTTTCTCTTTATAATTTAGCCAAGGTTAGCTATAAAATGTTGTCAGATTTCCAAAGGGTCACAATAATTTTTTTTTATTTGTTTTACTTGAAAGGAAGAGAGACTGAGATCTCCCCATCTGCTGGTTCACTTGCCAAATACCCATGACAGCCAGGGCTGGGTCAGGTTCAATCCAGGTCTCCCACACAGGTGGCAGGGACACCAGTACTTTAGCCATCACCTGCTGTCTCTCAGAGTATGCATTACCAGGGAACAGGAATGGAGAGTGGAGCCGGGACCCAAACCCAAGCACTCCGATAGGAGATGCAGGTATCTCAAGCAGATGCTTAACATGCTGTGCCAAACACCTACACCCACAAGCTTTTTAAAGACTGTGGGTATTGCCTGGTTCCTAGAATATATAATAAATACTAGTTGGATGGTCTGAGTGACTGCATTTTTGACATGGAAAATAATATATGCTTTCCATTGTTCGTGTAACTGCTTAAAAATAAAATTTATATACAGATGTCGTCATTCAGTCTGAGTCCATTTATTGAGATGTGGATAATTTATTAAAACCCAGAGAATCAATCTTTACAAGGCCTACACTGCCCATTTGGTTATTCATTTTAAATAAGGACACCAATTAGACCAAGATGAAGGCCACTGGCGGAGGCTGCTGCATGGAGTTGGCCTCATGCCCTTACTGGCAACGTAAGGAAGGACGGGAGGCAGCAACAGCTTGTGCACTCAGAGGCAGAAGTGTTCATCACAGCATGCAGAAGAATGTAGTTATGGTGGTGTCGATAGACCTATTTTTATTATATTTTCAGAAATTTTTTTTAAAAGATGAAAATTATACACATTTTAGAGTCAATTTTGAAATTTAGGGGCTAGCATTGTGGCATGGAAGGTTAGGCTCCTGCCTGTAGTGCCAGCATCCCATAAGGGCTCCATTTAGAATCCAAGCTGCTCTACTTCCCATCCAAGCCCCGGGTTAATGCACCTGAGAGGGCAGCAGATGGTCCACGTGCTTGGGCCCCTGCACCCATGTGGGAGACCCGGAGGAGGCTCCTGCTCCTGGTTCCTGGCTTCAGCTTGGCCCAGCCCGGCCTGCTGCAGCCATTTGGGGAGTGAACCAGCGAATGGAGGATCTCTCTCTCTATCTCTGCCGTTCAAATAAATAAATAAATCTGAAAAAGTTGTTTTTAAAATGACAAAGAAATAAATTCTGGTTGTATGAGTATGCTCTTCAAAACTAAAAAGACAGTTCTGAAATCAATATTTATTTGAAAGCTATTATTAAACAAATCATATGTAACAATAATGATGGCATCTTCACATGTAGCAAAGACACTGAAAGGTGGGTTTGATTTCATCAAGCATCCTTTCTGCTACACAAGCACACCCAGGATCTAAGGAGCTGCCCTGCATGAGGGCCCTTCCCACTCCTCACACCTCCTCAGCCCTTGTCCTTGGTAGCTCAGACCAGGCACAGTCTGAGAAGCCCTGTATCAGTGCAAAGGACACAACCGGCTTTGGATTCACAGAGAGACCTGGCCCTTGGCCTTATCTTTGAACTACCTAAATCTCTTCTCAGGCCTCAGGGTCCTCACCTACAGAGCGGGAATGATCTTCCTGTAGAGTCATTAGAGATTATAGCTTATGGAATGCAAGGACCAGTGTCAACCAATTAGTAGCAGGTGCTCAATAAACATTGCTTCCCTTCTCTTCCCCCTAAGATTTCAACTCTGCCTCCAGAGAAAGCATAAAACAATGATTTGGCAGGACAGCAGGTAAAATCAGTTTTAGCAGATTAAACATATCATCATTTTAACACATTTAAGATGTTAAAAAGCATAGTAAATTAGCTTCAAAACGTGCATGTGAGCCCCAAGTGAATGACTCACTGCAGCTTCTCAACTCTGCAACAGGAATTCTCTCAGTGCCAGGCATCAGCAGGAGAAAAATTCAAAAGCTTTTGAAAGTGTCCTCTCACTGCCTCGCCTTGCTCCCAATTAAGAAATCTTACATTTAGGGGGCTGGCGCTGTGGCACAGTAGGTTAATCCTCCAACTGATGCGTCGGCATCCCACATGGGTACCGGTTCTCCTCTTCCAATCCAGCTCTCTGCTATGGCCTGGGAAGGCAGTGGAGGATGGCCCAAGTCCTTGGGCCCCTGCACCCGCATGGGAGACCGGGAGGAAGCTCCTGGCTCCTAGCTTTGGATCGGCACAGCCCTGGCCATTGCAGGCATTTGGGGAGTAAATCTTTCTCTCTGTCTCTCCCTCTCACTCTACCTCTCAAATAAATAAATAAATAATGTTTTTTTAAAAAGAAAAAAAAAGAAAGAAATCTTACATTTGCATTAGTGGTAACAACCCCGTGCCCTTACGGCCATGTGTAAATGGCTTTTCCTTCTCAGACTGCTGAAAGAATTGTTTTCAGTGGGTCTAATTAATTCGTAATAGGACATTTTACAGAATCAAAAACTAATGGCCAGGGCAGCATGTTCTGTGCTGCCCCTGCTCCCTGGGAAGGTGACAGAAGCCTGGATGCCATCCAAGGGATTTATCAAAGCAGCTCGGTGAACACGGTTTCGATCTCGAGGTTCTGAATGATGGTACCCGCCATAGGACAAGGAAAGTGACAGGTGCATGCACGTCTCAGCGTCCCCCAAGGCTGTGTCAGGAATGCAGGCTCCCAGACCCTGCCCAGACTCAGAATCCAAATCTGCAGCAGTTTAATGAGGTCCCCAGGTGATGCCCATGCCCATGCAAGTTTGAGATCAGTGAGTGCTGTGAGGAGGGAAATCAATGTAAAGGAGTTAAAATGCACGGCTTTCCCCTTGGGAGCCTCAGGCTGCAGCCAAGCTCTCATTGTATCACCAACTGTGCTGGGAAATCTGCCCAGCGCTCACTAATGCAAGCCCCCGCCCCCGCCCGCCGGTCATCTGAGACTACCAGAGCTGGCTTCCAACATGGTGACCATTGAAAAGCTTCCAAAAGGCCTGCTCCTGGGAGTAGGAGAATGAGAAGCAGCACTGCCTCCCTCCAAAGCCCACAAATAATTACTGCTTGGAAAGCAAAAGGTCATTCTCAGTACCGATTAAGGCTGCTAGGAGCACAGCTTGGTAGGGCTGCTCTTGCCCTTTTCTCCACAAGAAGGTGGAGTCAAGCTAGAGCCAAGCTTCCCATCTGTATTTAATAAACTCTGTATAGGCAAGCAAGAGTCAAGAACATGGAGGCTGATGCAAGAGAAGGGGCTTTGCAGACAAGCAGACCTGGTTGGAAATCCCAGCTCCACCACTATTCAGTAGGGGCCTTGGACTTGTTTCCCTGCCCACAGGGAAAATGCCCCTCCCTTGTAGAGTTGTGCACTCATTCATCCAGCAGTTATTGACTGAGTATCTACCAGGTGCTAGGAGTTGAGGCTACAACCCAACTGCAGCACAGGATGCCTGGGAAGGCAGACAAGTAAACAGGCAGCTTCGATGTGACGTGGCAGGTGCTGGGACAAGAAGCTTAGGGTGCTACATTTTCCCCTGGAAGAACACCTGACTCACACCTTGGGGGTCAGGCAAGCCTACATGCAAAGTACTGAGCTGAGGACTGACCTGTGAAGAGAAATCAGTCAAGTGACTAGGGAGAGGAAAGGACAAGAGGAGGAAAGAACATGAGGGAGAGGCTGAAGACCTAAAGAGGGAAGGCACGGAAAATTAAGGGCCTGGACATAGCCTGAGTAGAACCCATAGAGGGTTTTATGATTTTAAAAACAGGACCAGGGCTGGTGCTGTGGCACAGTGGGTTAACACCCTGGCCTGAGGTACCAGCATCCCATATGGGTGCCGGTTCGAGACCTGGCTGCTCCACTTCCGATCCAGCTCTCTGCTATGGCCTGGGATAGCAGTAGAGGATGGCCCCAGATCTGCACAGCTCCGGCCATTGCGGCCAATTGGGGAGTGAACCAGCGGATGGAAGACCTCTTTCTCTCTCTGCCTCTCCTTCTCTTTCTGTGTAACTCTGACTTTCAAACAAATAAATAAATCTTTAAAAAAAAAAAAAAAAAAAAAACAGGACCATGACACAACAGGCTTACTTTTATTTTTTCTTTGAGGGACAGAGAAGCATAGACACAGACCTCCCATCCATTGGTTCACTGCTCCAAATGTTCACAGTAACTGGGGCTGGGCTGAGGTCAGAGTCAGGAGCCAGAAACTTCTTAATACTACAATCATTTGTCATCTCTTGTGTAATAAAACATCACCATTACTTTATTCTTTCTTCCTTATCCCCTCCTATTAAGATATTGCACCTGTTTTGTTTTTAAGGTTTTTTTGTTTGTTTGTTTTGTAAAATTCTATATTTTATGAATATTCCCTAATTACAAAAATATATGTGCTAGGTGTAACTTGCTATATAATTAATTTTATTTCATTTCTAGGTCAGAATAAAGTCATCACATATTGGGTCTCACTCACCTGGGCATCCTGTTCAACCTGAGCTGTATCAATTCCAGAATCAGGGTCTCTGTTAGCCTATATGAGATAATATGTCATATTACTGAATTGTAGAATATTTTCATTTAAATGGAAAAAGGCTACACATGATCGTACACCTATAAAGCTTTTTCTCTTAGCAATAATATTACGCTTTTATTAAGATATCAACCCTACAATACTCCACCCAGCACTGTACAAAACCTATCTGAGCCTCTTGATTTTAATTTCTATGAAAAACAGAGGACATGTACTGCTATCTAAAACTGAGGAATTAGCTATTAAAAGTTTAAGTCATAGATTCTAAAACACAAACAAGCACAGACAACAGACATCCAGAATCATGGCAGCAGGAATCAGCACGTCATTAGAAATTATTAAGAGAATTTTAAGTGACCTGACTTCATTGGATTTAGGCCAGTCCAAGTTCGGACATTTTAGTCAAACTATTCGTGTCCACCCAATACCTGAAGGAGAACCACCAACATCCTCTGGTAGTACCCTGAGGTATCCCCCATCACGTCATCTTCCAGGCTTGAGCCATATTCTGCAACAGAATCACGTCACACTTATTTACAGCTTCGTAAGCTACATCAGGATAGCCTGCCCCTTCATCGAATGAGAGAGACACAGGGGAAGAAACGCTGTATTTATTAACGTAAGTTTTCTCTGTGCCATCCCTAAAGATGAAAGGCAAATGCTGTGAGTGACTGGACAAAAGCGAATTCAAGCCTCCCAAAAGCACTGGGTTCAAGCTTAAATCAGAGATGCTCTCACTCAAGGTAGTTATTAGTTTGCAAGACATGATGGTCCTGGAAAGCCTCCTAAATGCAATCAATCTGCAGTCTGAACTTTGGTTTGCTTTCTTCCAAATGTCCCAGGTGATTGGTTTCCAAACATCTCCCATCCTCAAATAGTCAGAGACTTCTTTCTTTGGGCATGGCCTGGCCTTCTCGTAATGACATATTCTCCCTCTGTGGCAAATGCACTTAACTCTGAGAGACTGCAAAGGTACTTTAAAGTGTGCCCCCTCTGACCTCTATTTCCAACTGTTCAACCACATGTCCTAGGAAGGGGGAGAACAGAGTCTGCAGGAGTAGCAAGCCTCTCCGCTGTCACTCAGCTGTTAAAGCCAAGGAGGTCTTACTCTAACCCATCTAAATATTTAATCATTACTTTGAAAGGAGGCAAACTTGAAAAGCCTGAAACTTCTATTTTACAAGACCCAAAAGAGTTTTGTATCTATTTCAACCAGGTACCCAAATACAAAACCTTTCAGAAACGTTTTGATTCTTTCCTCAACTCCACCTCTGTGTGTGTGTGTATGTGTGTGTGTGTGTTATCAAATCCTATCAAATATTTCTCCCCTGATTTGTCATCCTCACACCTCCCATAGGCCTAAGTTGGGCCATAATTATGAAACACCTAGCTTGCCTCCCCCATACCAATATGTAATTAGCCTCAGGATTCAAACCTCCAAGATTTTTTGTTCAACATTCCACTGCCCTTTTAGGATTTGCAGTGCCTCTGAATCAAGCCCAAATTTCTAATCCAGTTATGCAAAACTGTCTGTGCTTGTAACCTCGCCCAGCCTCGCTTGTTCATTTCACCTCCCATGAAGGTCAGCTGTGCATCCTTCACTAGGCTCAGGTTCTCTCTGTGCCCCCAGTAAGCTCTCCGCAGCCCAGTATCCATGCCACGGCATACAGCAGCCACCTGGGCTGAAAACACCGTCCTCACCGATCCGAAACCCACCTAGTCTTTTCCCCCAGCTTTACTGAGTTAGGAGACATGAATAAAAAGTCTATGTAATTAAGGCTTACAACATGATGCTTTGATATATACATACCCTGTGAAATTACCACAGTCAAGCTAATTAGTACATCCATTACCCCAGGGATGTGTGTGTGCACACGGTGAGAACATTTAAGATGTACTTTCTTAGCAAACTTCAAGTATACAGTACAGTACTATTAACACAGTCACTGTGCCACACATTAGATCTCCACTACTCCCCCTTCCTAACACAAACTTTGTACCCTTGGACCAAATGGCTCTATCACCTTCTTCCTTTTACTTCTGTCCTGGTTTCCTTCCCGCCAATGCTGGCAACCCCCGTTCCCCTCTCTGCTTCTGAGAGTTTTGGCTTTTTTAGATCCTACATGTGACAAGATGCAGTGTTCGTCTTTCTGCCCCAGCTCACTGCACATTGCATAATGACCTCCAGGTTCATCTATGTTGTTGCAAATGGCAGGAATTCCTTCTTTCAGGCTGAATAGTATTCCACGGGGTGGGTGTGTGTCCGTCTCCTACTGTCTTTATCCATTAATGGACACTTAATAAGCCTACCTAGTCTTGAAACTCCGATTAATGCCTCATTTGTGGTGTGATGCCTCCCCTAACATCCAAAGCCACGATGCCTTGTCCCCTCAGAGTGTGCTCTCACATTAAACGTTGTACATGACTTTAGTTTGCATTTTACTACTCTTTGACTATTACAGCTATCCTAAATTATGTGCCCCCCTAAACAGACTGCATGTAATCTCCACGAGGTCAGGGGCTGTGCTGTATACCTGTGGACACGCAGCCAGTGCTGAGCAACATGGCTAAGGAGGACACACCACACAGAGTGATGGTCCCCTCACAGCACTCCATCTGCTCTCCCACAGCAAAGTCATAGAGTCTCGCTCATCAGCGTCATCACCCTCAAGGAGATCCTGGAGTACTGTATTAAACAGAGCAGAATCACCTCTGTCTTAGTGGCCGGACCTGTCTGCCTAGAAAAAGAGAAGCAAAAGACCCTACACCTCGGAAAGGTAACCACTCAGTAGCTTTAATATTCACACTGTTCTGATGGACTCGTTTAAGACTGTTAACATCAACAAACTAGTGGTGTCCTGGAGACCCAGCTCCCCAGCTGCAGGCACTAGGATTGCAATCTGCTGACTGGGTTGATAATGGAGTGCCCTGGCCCTGCTCAGTCAGGTAGCAGAAAGGGTCAGCTACGAGAAATCTGATGAGAACAGGGCCCTCGGCCTTCACTTTCTATTTCATTTTCTTGATTCCATTCACGGAACATGCTGCAGATTGAAACACTGATTTTGTTTTCACAAAAAAAGTAAGGCACACCACAAAGAAAAGTCAAAATGCTGAGCATTTTACCCAAGCATTGCCACCAGCTGAAACAGCATACATTATACTCAAATGCTTTTAACAACTCTGATCTGGAAAAAGGTTTTGGCTTCTTCTCCTAGGTTCCTAAAATGCCTTTTAGGTAACTCTTAACTTCTACTAACATGCAACTGAATTTATTTCAAGGAAAAAAAACCACTTCCTTGTGCTTCAAAGTTAATGTAAAAGAAAGAAAACCTGTCTATTCCTATAACAGTTGCAAATCTTATGTAAAAGTAAACTCTATCGTCATAAGCAACTTCTTAAAAACTACAAAAATAGTTGTAAGTGAATAGACAATTTTTCAGCCCCTAAATGAAGAAAAAGTGGCTTGAATTATAGCTCATTCATTCATTCAACAATCATGCACTGCCTGCCTCCCTTATCTATGGAGGACTGCATTCGTGTTGGAGAAATGAAGGAAATGATGGTGGAAATAGACGAAAAGTCATTCAAAACATTTTACCTTCTTCATAAACTTGCTTTATGGCTGTTAGTTCTGCAGGTGTCCTTGAAGCAATAATTTCTGTCAGCACCTTTTCATCTGTCCCAGCTCCCTGTTTATTTGTAATAGAGGGAAAAAAATCAAAGAAAGTTATTTTCCTAGAATACATGTTACTCAAACTGCATCACACACACACACACACACACATATATATCTAACATAACAGACATCTTTGTATGCAAGTTCTATAAGTCATAAAGAAATTTTAATTTCCTCTCCAAAGAGGTTTTATTCTTTTTTGCCTAATGGAAACAATGTTTACTGTACACATGTGTGGTATGTATGTATGTGTGTGTGTATATATATATATATATATATGCAAATATGAGCAGACTTCAAAACTTCCATGGAATAACAGAATTAAAAGATAAGCTTATTTTGGTGCAAAAAGTTTTGAAATCCATCATGCATAGTTTTCCTATAATATGCATTTTCCACAACTTCCTTGAAGATCCTTTGTATATAACAAGTTATATAAATTTGTAAACTTGTTATTTGATCATTAACTTTAGTTTAAAAATTTTATTAAAACTATAAAATAACTTTATAAAATTTACCAAAGTGCATAATAGTGTACAGAGGAGCACTGATACTTAAACAATGTCTACCTCAAAAAACAAATTGCTCAGACCAGTGTTGTGGGGCAGTGAGTTAAGCGGCCACTTGCAATACCAGCACACCATATAAATGCCAGTTCATGTCCCAGCTGCTCTATTTCCAATCCAACTCCCTGCCAATGCATCTGGGAAAGTAGAGGAAAATGGCCCAAATACTTGGGCCCCTGCACCCACACAGCAGTCTAGGGTGGAATTCCAGGCTCCTGTCCAACCTGACCTAGCCTGGCCATTGCAGCCATCTGAGAAGTGAACCAGTAGATACAAGATTCTCTCTCTCTGGTCTCTCCTTCTCTCTCTGAAATTCTTGCCTTTCAAATAAATGAATAAATCTTTTTTAAAAAGAAGAGAAAGACTCATGCTCCCAAGTTCTCTATCAAGCCAAAGGGAACTTCTGCAGGAAAAAAAAAATAAGCAATACTTATGGCATTATTTAATTATTACAAATTGAATCAATATAAACTATCAACAAATTGGAAATTATTTTCTGAAAATTTATTTTAGTTGGTTTTCCCTTCTCTGCTTATAAAAGTCATATCTACACCACAAAGTGAGAGGATACAAGCAACAATACAGTTGAACTTAATTTGTACAAAAAGAAAAAAGAGATGTACTTTAAAGCCCTATTTTCGTATTTCTGTTTCTAAAAGAAATCAAGCACTGAAAACCCAGGTTCATTCTCTGGCAGAATTTCAACCACTGCTGACATTTCAGAAGCACTGTTTAAAAAAAAAAAAAAAAAAAAAAACTTTTTCAATATCCTAAGATTATGTTTACTCCAGAAAAACCATTGTAGGAAAATGAAGAGAATAAGCATAAATAGGCCACTAATCAGATAAATTTTCTCCTCCATCCATTCCACAAATAACAATACCCAAGCTGTATGGTCTAGTTCTTTTTTACATATTTATTTATTTTCATCTACTTGAAATACATACTGACAAACAGATCTTCCACCCAATGGTTCATGTCCCAAATGCCTGCAACAGCCCAGGCTGGGTCAGGACAGAAGCCTAGAGTCCAGAATTCTACTGCTATCTCCCACACCAGTGGCAGAGGCCAAAGCACTTGAGCCATCATTTGCTGCCTCCCAGGATACATTAGCAGGAAGCAGAATAACAGCAGAGCAGCCATAAATCAAATCAGAACTCCAATACAGGATGCAGGTGTCTCAGCAGTGGCTTAACCCACTGCACCACAGTGCCTTAACCTGTACTTCATGTTAATCTCAATTTTCCCATTCAAAATCTAACTGTTGATGCAGGCATTTTGCACAGCAAAGACACTGATTAGAACCCTGGCATCCCAAAAGAAGTGCCTGAGTTCACGCCCCACCTCCACTCCCTACCCTAGATTCAGTGTCAGGCCCTGGGGGACAACAGGTGATGGCTCAGCTAGTAGGGTCTTTTTCCCTAATCAGGCAAATTCCTATTTTAAAATAGAAAATATCTCATCCACAACATTTTTAAGCACTTCTCAAAATCAGAAGACAGACATGATAATAAAACACAAAAAGCTATTTAAAAATTAAAATTTTAAGTAGCCAATATTACTGAGTTTAAGCACACAAAAGATTTATTGCACACTTTTAATTTTCTCCTTCATTTACTTTTTATTGCCTTCTGCTGTTTTATCTTCCAAGCAGCCCTCAGTGAAATAAGTCAAATGAAACTTTTAAACATACAAACAAGATTAAATAATTACCAAATCAGAATAATATTACTTTAGTTTTTTACCTTGAGAGCATGCTTCAGTTCATAGGCATCGTAAAGCCGAGAAGGCTTCATCAGAGCCACAATCAATTTCTCAAATTTTCCAGTCAGCTCCGATTTCAGGTCATCCAGGAGGTCCTACCCCCACAGAAAACACAAACTTGTTAACCAGACAGAAATTTTAAGATTCTTCTTAATATGAATGACAGCCCTTTGCTCTAAGGAATTCTTTACATTGCTGTCCCCAAGTAGAAAGCACATAGCTAAATAAAACACAAAGCCCTGAATTATGTATTTTTATGTAATTTTTAAAGTTTTAAATAAACACATAAAAATTGTATATCGTGTGATGCACTGACACATGTATATGTTTTATGATGTCCAATTAGGGTCAATATATCTATCTTTTGCTAAATCTTAAGTTAAAGCAAAGCTACTCAGTCATGAAGATGCTTGTTTTTTAAAAAATGTTTCTCTTAACTTCAAGAGTTAAAAAAAATTTGAAAAGTGGCTTAAAATAGTTTATTTTTAAAGTATTCTTCTGAGAAACATGTATTTACGTATCTTTTTTAAAAGCCAAAAAACCCCTCATAAGTGCATTTTTACAAAGGACAAAATTTAGTGTGTCACACCTAAACATGACAATTGTTTTCTCTCAATAGATACCCCCCTTGTAGAACATAAGATTACACTTATCATCATGCTCCTGACTGTTGAGAGACATCACTTACTAAGGGGAAATTATGGACATAATTATGAAACAAAAAAAACAGGATTTCATATTTGTTCGGTTTCACATCAGGCACCTAGAAATAGTGTTCGGAATATTCTTTTTTTTTTCTCTGCATTTGTTCTTTAACGAAGTGACAGACACAAATTTTCAGAATAACAAGACTTCATTTTAAGTTTTCCGTGTAACGTAGTCATTTATTTACTAACAAAGGTTAAGCTTTTTACTTTGAATTATTAATCTAACAAGAACATTTAAGTCAATTAAGCAAACGTTCATTTATTAAAATCCCCACAAAAGGAACCCGGACTGTGACTGTCACAACACGGGCGTCCGCCTAGACAGCAAGCCTCAGTGTAAAGTGCGGGGGAATGGAACGGAGGAGGGGGCGAGACGACCACCAGGCGTCTGCAGGCAGCTCCGTGGCATCCAGCAAAGAACAAGTACGCTGAGGATAAGCGGGGCGAGCGCTGCACGCCAACCGCTGACGATTGACAGGGAAGTCAGAAGCACAAAATAAGTGGTGTTCGCCCAAGGATGTAGGTGTGTTTCACACTATTCGGAAAATTCACAGCTGCTTGCTCCTGTCACCCTTGGGTGCCAATACAGACTTACCCTGCCATAGAGAGTTTTGAAAGCGTCGGCGATCTCCTGGCGCTGCCCATTGCTGCGCGCTGTCAGCAGGGTCAGAATGCTGTCCTCGTCGGTGCCTGTAATTCACAGCGCACGGTGATACCTCAACTCCCGCGAGCCCACTCTCAACAGCCTTCCCTTTCTCTGGGAGCATATGAAATACACTTGACGTGTTCTACTGAATAATTTATCACAGACAGAAAATGTACAATACATACAAAATGTGCTTCGACTACACAGGATCCTCTCTCTCCAATGTATGGTGAAGTAGGGTGGAAAAATACTACCAGCTTTGAAACCTGAGCTGCATCGGGTTTTGCATGCAACAAAAACTTACTCAAATAACAGCTATGCACAAGGTGCAATGTGCTGGTGTTAGAGAGGAGACTCTGGCTTCGGGTTACAATTTGAGGGGAACCTCAAAACACAGGAGTGACTGTGAGCTGAGCAGACTGACAAGTGTCTCCAGAAAGTTCCAGTGTGAAAGGGGGTTAAGGGAAGGGTCTCTTAGCTGACAGACAGAAGAAGGGACTTCAGGAAAAGCCTCAGGGAGAAAGCGACACTGCAGACAGTCTTGAGGGACAACAGGATGTGAAAGGCTCCAAGAGGAAGGCGGCCAGGCAAAGCTCAGCAGTACAAAAACGTAAGGGAACCTCTGAAAGGTCACAGGGTCACACAATTCAAAGAGGAGTTTGTTTTTGGTGCAAACCATTTTGAAACGTAGGCAGAGTTTTTTATAATATGTGTTCTCCAGGCACTTTTTTTTTTAATACTCAAAGGCTATGTCTGCCTTTTTTGTTTGTTTTGAAGATTTATTTATTATTTGAAAGGCAGAGTTACAGAGGGGCAGAGGCAGAAAGAGACAGAGAGAGAGGTCTTCCATCCAGGTTCACTCCCCAAATGGCCACAATGGCCAGAGCTGGACCAATCCAAAGCCAGGAGCCGGGAGCTTCCTCTGGGTCCCCCACGCAGGTGCAGCAGCCCAAGGACTTGGGCCATCCTCTACTGCCTTCTCAGGCCATAGCAGAGAGCTGGATCGGAAGTGGAGCAGCTGGGACTTCAATCAGCATCCATTTGGGATGCTGGAACTGCAGGCAGCTACTTTACCAGCTACGCCACAGCACCTGCCCCTCCAGGCACTCTTTGAAGACCCCTCATAGGAGTCTTTCATGGGGAGTAGATAACCCAGCATGGTTGGATAAGAGCACAAATCAAGCACAAAGGGAGCTGAGAGGAGATGTAGGGCTGGGGATACTGAGAAAGGCCCCCATGAGGCCGGGACAGTACACCAGGAGCTCAGGGACGTGGAAACCCTCCTGAAGGCACCCTGAGAGATGGCCAGGGCTAGAAGAGACAACAGTGGTATGCTTGAGACCCACAGAGGGAAAACTTATCTGGCTGGGCAGAGGGACAGAGCTGCTCACGGACTCCCCTGACTGCCACACAGATGAAGCTGACAAGTTCATCAGCCCAGGGCCCGAATTTGACTGCCCATCTGGTTCTAGAGACTGAATATTAGGGGTGGCTGCTAGTATTATTTTCTTATCTTCATGTATTTTTTCTCCTATAAATTTCAGATCAAAATAGGCTTTGGCCTATTCCTTCCATTAGAATCAATGACTTTCTGTTTAGCAAAACACATGTCACATTTCTGCAGAACAAAAAAGAGGATGAATTACCCAGGCCTTTCATGGCCTTCCGGAGAATCTCTGCATCAGCCCGCTCATCAAACCCGGGGAAGGCAGTCACAGTTCCTCTGAGAGCCTGAGACAGGAAACACAAGGGTATTACTCACATCACAGCTAATATGACACAGCCATAACACAAACAGTAAGTCAGTTGCCACGTACATGTTCTGCTTTTAAATGGACGTACCACTTGATAATATTCATGACCCCATTCGAAACGGGAAGTGGACCATTTACGATGTGGATTGGCAGGAGCAACTCACAGTCCCCTGCAGCGTCATTAGTGGGAAGGCCGGCTCCCTCTTCCCTTGGGCATCACCCCTGCCATCATGCCGCACCAACACCTCTTGGGTCACAGAGGGCAACTCCTTGCACGTGTGCCTCGCATCAAGTCTCTCACCACTCTGATCTAATCTAGGAGGAAGCTGAGCCTGCATTAAAACTCGATGCTCTCCCCTGAGCAGTCAGTGCTAAGCAATACCTGTCTTATGTATGTTGTCCCCTAAGTCCCCAGTTTTTGTACCAGGGTAATTCAAAAGTCCATAGAAAATAGAATTAAAAGGTACGTTTATTTTGATGCAAAACAATCTTGAAATCCAAGCATGTGAAGGGTCTTGAAAAAGTTCATGAAAAAATGCACTATAAAAAAGCGTGGATTCCAAAAATTTTCTGCATCAAAATGAACTTATCTTTCAGTTCCATTTCTCCACAAGTACTTGGAAGCAGGGATTTTATGATAACCCAGCAAAGCCTGAAAGATATTTGGTAGTTTATGTGCCACAAGAATCCCAATCTTCAAATTACACTGCAAAATGTTCTTTATTAGGTCTCCTGTCACACACTGCTTCATCATATGTATGGCCAAAACACTTTTTAATACTGAGCCATAATTTTTTATCTTATAAAAGGAGGCTCCCAGCCGGCGCTGCGGCTCACTAGGCTAGTCCTCCGCCTGCGGGGCCGGCACCCCAGGTTCTAGTCCCGGTTGGGGCGCCAGGGTCTGTCCCAGTTGCTCCTCTTCCAGTCCAGCTTTCATGCTGTGGCCCGGGAGTGCAGTGGAGGATGGTCCGGGTCCTTGGGCCCTGTAGCTGCATGGGAGACTAGGAGGAAGCATCTGGCTCCTGGCTTCGGTTCGGCACAGCGCGCCAGCCACAACACGCCAGCCGTAGAGGTCATTTTGGGGGTGAACCAACAAAAAAAGGAAGACCTTTCTCTCTGTCTCTCTCTCTCACTGTCCACTCTGCCTGTCAAAAAAAAAAGGAGGTTCCCAGCATTTTCTTTGTCTAATAAATGTTTTTAGATTCTTTCAAAACTTCTGTTAAGGTACCATCTAAAACAACAAACAGCCTAAAGGACGGAGGGGTTTAGAATATGTAGTCTGGCCTACATTCATATGTTTCATAATAAACGCATAAAAACACAATCGCCTATTAGGAGAAAAATTTCTTTTCCACACTGGCCTCCAACTGCTGCATATACCAACAACACCACGAAGCCAGCAGGTTCCAAGATGACAAGAGAGATGGGCACAGGGAACAGCTTCCATAAGACACAATGCCGAAGGCTGTTTCAGTGGTACTAAATTATGCTGCCTGAAAAACTGACACTCATGAACCCAGGAGACAGTGGCAAAGACTCTCCTTGACCAAACTTTGGACAGGCTTTCTGAGCCTCTTCTCACCTCGGCCTCGTTTTTGGGCCTTCTCTGACTGCCTGGCTAAGTGGTAGCGAGAATCCTACTAAGTCAGTTTTGGAAAGACACCCCTACTCTTGACAGCGGATCACTCCCTACCATGGACCAAATGCTTGTGCCCTGCCACAACTCATGTATTGAAACTCTACCCCACAGTTTGATGGCATTAAGACGTAAGGCCTTTGGGAAATCATTAGAGTTAGCTGAGGTCATGAGAGCAAGGCCCCCATCACACGGGCACCACCCTCGGAAGACTATTCAGAGAGCTTGCTTGCTTCCCTTGCTGTCCATCATCAACTGAAGATGCAACAAGAAGGTAGCAGTGTACATCCCAGGGAGAGGGCCCTCACCGGGATCGGACTGTGCTGGTGCCCTCTCTCTCACTCCTAGCCTATAAAACTGTGTATATAAATTTGTCTCTATATACACCACCCAGTCTGTTACAGCAGCCCAAATGGAATTTAGCTCCCTTGCAATATGTGATCAATTCTCTCATCACCCAACCTTGACGTCTGATCACCATGCTTCAGCAAGAATCCCCTACATTTGATGCTTCCTCTTGGTAAATTTCCCTCCACTGATTCCCTCACACTGCTCATTAGCAATAAATCCCCTGATATCCTTGCTGTATTCACAGTCCAGTCTGATCTCTCTCCCCTGTTGTGATAGCCATGACCCATAATGCCACAGTCTTGAATAAAGTCTTCCTTCTTTTCCCTCAATGGAGATGGCTATGAGAGAACTTGCAGGAAAATCTGGCCTAGTGGAGCTCTTCCTGACCTCAACCACTTAGGCCAAGGATTACAATCGTGAAGCCAAAAGAACACAATCCAAAACAAGGGGTGCTGCCCAGGCTGATGTCCATGCACAGACTGTTGACTGGTAGCAACTGTCATTCCCTCTGTCCCTCAGCTACACAAAGGACTGTGGTCAACTAGGAAAAAAGGGTGTAAGGGAAAAATTGAGGAGCTACTCCGTAACATATCTCCTGGAAGGATCATAAAACCAAACTGCAGCTGTTCACTCCTACAAATGGGTAAGTCTCTAGTTCCACTTTCCCAAAGGAGCACAGATCAGAAAAACCGATAAAGTCCATTCCTTGAGTTCTAGACCAGGACTCCTGTGAAACTGAAGGGGTGAATACTGGCAATTTCTTATGGTTCAACATAATTAAAATGAGCTATGAGACAGGAAAGAAACATGATTTACTTGAGAAGATGGTCCTTCAAACCTGGTGTGGGTAAGGTCCACACCTTTCTCTCTGGTCCAACTGCAGTTTCTGTTAAGTGGGACAACTTCAAATCTATTACAAAGATACTACCAATACCCATTGGAAAAATGACAAATACCACAAGTACTCTCAATGTGAGAATTCGGGAATGACTGCCTTTATAATTCATCTATTTATTCATTCACTCCACAGTGTTTTTAAATTCTTTGTTTATTTTCACTTTATAAGAAAGAGACAGACAAAGATCTTCCATATTCTATCCACTGATTCACTCCCCAAATGCCTACAACAGTCAGGGTCAGAACAGAGCCTGGAACCCAATCCAGGTCTCTCATATGAGTGACAGGGCCCCAAGTACTTATCAGTCAGCTCCCTCCCAGGCTATGCATTCACAGGAAGCTTAATCAGAAGTGGGAGAGCCAGGACTTGAACCAAGCACTCCAATATGGAATGCAGGTGTCCCAAGTGGCAACTTAACCACTGTGCCAAATGCTTTCCCTAACAACGATTTTTTAATGCCTTTTAACATGCCATGTATCATACTCATCACTAGAAAATATCTTGATGCCTAAGTCAAATAAGAACTGACAAGTATATTCATAATCAAGTGCAGTTAACATAGACACAGGTTGAATCAGGGTCATGTGAACACATAAACTGGGGACTGAGCTGGGAAGGACAGGTCAGAAGAAATTGGAAAAACTTCCAAAAAATGTCTTCAAAGTTGGCAGCAATTTTTTCAGGCAGGTTCAGGAGGCAGAGCCGTGCAGTATAGTATTGTTTTAACACACAGAAAAACAAAACATGAGAGAACAAAATAATCTGGTACTTTGGATAAAGGGTTAAGAACCTCAACGGATGGGAATAAGCAGTCAGGCTGGAAAGAAAACTCAACAAGGGGAGCCATGATCGGGGGAGAGATGGGGTATAAAAGCCACAGAAAAAAGTACAGCCATCATCCTGTGGGCAACAGGAGACCGCTGGAGGATATTCAGGGGTGGCGGGGTTCAGAGGGCAACAGAGTCAACTCTGCATGGTACTATGTCTCCTGCAGCAATGGAGACATGGGAACAGACTGTTCAAGAGTGGAGACAAGGAACTGGCATTGTGGCACAGTGGGTTAAGCCACCATCTGCAATGCTGGTATCCCATATGCTCCACTTCCCATCTGGCTCCCTGCTAATGCACATGGGAAAGCAGCAGAGGATGAACTCGAGGCCCTGCCACCCACAAGGAAGACCCAGATTAGTTCAGGGCTCCTGGCTTCAGCGTTGCCCAGTCCCAGCCTAGCTAGTGTGACCATCTGGGGAGTCAACCAGTGGATGGAAGATGGGTCTCCCCCTCACCCGCCGTAGCCCTGCCTTTCTTTTTTTTTTTTTTAATGTATTTATTTGACAGGTAGAACTACAGAGAGAGAGAGAGAGAGAGAGAGAGAGAGAAAGGTCTTCCTTCCGTTGGTTCACTATCCAAATGGCTGCAATGGCCAGAGCTATGCCGATCTGAAGCCAGGAGCCAAGAGTTTCTTCCTGGTCTCCCATGCGGGTGCAGGGCCCAAGCACTTGGGCCATCCTCCACTGCCTTCTCAGGCCACAGCAGAGAGTTGGACTGGAAGAGGAGCAACGGGATTAGAACCAGCGCCTTTTATGGGAATCCGGTGCCGCAGGCAGAAGATTAACCTAGTGTGCCATGGCGCCGGCCCCCAGTAGCCTTGCCTTTCAAATAAAGTAAATAAGTATTAAAAAAAAAAAAATAAAAAGAGTGGAGACAAAAAAGATTATTTAAAAATTATTTGCATAATGAAGGGTGAGGAAGTCAAAGTCAAAGGCAGGGCAGTGGAAATGGAATGGAAAAGGAGTCAGGGAAGAAGGGAACTACTACTGAGGATGATTTCACTTCCAGATGGGAAAGGGATGGCTGCTTTTGCAATTCCTCTTAGTAGGTACACTGGAAGAGAAGCAGGCCAGTGAGTTATGAGCACACACAGATGGAAGGTGGGGCCACATGCAGGGACCACCACACAACATTAAGATGGAAAGGAAGGAAAAGGCCAGGAAAGTGACCCACAATCAGATGGCAGCCAATATCTGCCTGGCGCAACTGTGAGCCAGACTGCACTCAGAGCTTCATGTGGTCATCTCAGTGAACCCCACTTTACAAATGAAGCAAACTACTGGCTCAGGAAGGCTTGGCAAAACACCCAAGTGCCACCAAGCAAGCAAGTAGCAAAGCTGGGACTGGAACTCAGGCCTTATGGCGCTATGGCTAATGGGCTCTCAACCACAATGCTTCACCATTTCCCAAGAGAAAGAAGAAAATCCAAAGAGGGTGGTGGCATGGGAGCCAAAGGGGAGAACATTCCAAGGGGAAAGGAAGAAAAAGCAACTTCCAATATCATAGGCAAGTCTAGGAAGTGGGAAGATCACAGAGGCCCCTGGACACAGGCTGGAGCAGCAGTAAGAGCCCAGATGTGGGATACTCTAGCGTGATCTGAGAAGCAGGTCATTGGGACAGTGTTGTGGCATAGCAGGTAAATGCCTACAAGGCTGGCATCCCACATGAGTGCTGGTTCAAGTCCCAGCTGCTCCATTTCCAATCCAGCTCTCTGCTAATGCACCTGGGAAAGTAGCAGAAGATGGCCCAAGTGCTTGGGGCCCTGCACCCATGTGGGAGACCCAGAGGAAGCACCTGGCTCCTGTCTTCAGCCATCTGTGAAATGAACCAGCAGATGGAAGATTTCTTTCTCTCTCTCTCCCTCCCTCCCTCTCTCTCTCTCCCTCTGTCTCTCTCTCTCTCTCTCTAACTGTGCCTTTCAAAAAAAAAATAAATCTTTAAAAAAAAAAAAGAGAAAGAAAGAAACAGGTCATCTCCATGGAACCCACTTTACAAAGTCTGGAAAAACGCAATTTTCAAAACACACTTCAAAGAAGGCGTGGACCCAGTTTGTAGGCCATGAAGAAACTGCTAGTGGAGCGAAAGGTTAACAGCAGGGGGAAGGTTACAAACAGAAGAGACAGGAGGGATCTGCCTTATAGCAAAATGATAACCTGACCTCAGAGACCACAGGAAAAGGGGTGAAAGATGAAAGGAAGAGAAGTGTCCTCAGAAATCTACGCTACCAGCTATGAAGAAGAAATAACTGCTGGCCATATTTTTGGGAGCTTTCTAGAAATTGTGAAATACTTTTGCTACATTCCAAGTCATTGCAGTCATTCACCAAAGCTAGCCAAGCCATGTGGCAGTGTCAAGGGACCAGATGAGAAACACAGACATGAGTCACAGGGCAGAGGCCTTGTTTGGACATCCTGCCCAGTCCCCCTCTCTGCCCACACAAACTCTGCATATGGGACTAGAAGTGACTCATTCAAGAGGGCTTCCCCTGTTTCCCGAGTCCCACATTTACCCATTCAACGCCACCTCCAAGCAGGTTCACAAAGCCTCACTCTATCCTCAACCCGCTAACGCCTTCCCAGAATTATTACATATTCTCAGACAACACATGGTCAGAACATCTAATTAACTCTTTTAACTCACACCCTCAAAAATATCCATTCTTTAGCTCTGTATTTTTGTTGGCTTTTTTTCTCCCTCTAAACTAAAAAGTTCTTTACCTTCCAAGACTAGGCATGCCAAAATAAAATGAATAAAATCAGCCAAAACACAAACAAAGGGCTGCTTCTCTAGACAGAGAATTAAGAGACACAGAAAAATAACACAGAAATAACAATTTCTGGTTTAAATGAGAAAATATTCACATGCCTGGAACATTTTAAACAAAGCTTTTCCCAGAGGCACAGGGGAGGACTGAACCCTTTTTAAGTCTGTCTTGCAGTTCTATGTAATCAGTACTTCATCAAAACCCACCCAACATTCCACGTGATGCTAACCAGGAGCCAGAAATCATGGCACAAACCACTCAATTTGAACAAGTGCTAAGCAGCTGAGCAGAGATTTCTTTTTTTTTTTTTTTTAGATTTCTTTGTTTATTTGAAAGGCAGAGTTACAGAGAGGCAGAGGCAGACAGAGATGTCTTCTACCTACTGTTTCATTCCCAAAATGGCCCCAACAGCCAAAACTGGACCAATCTGAAGCCAGGAACCAGAAGCTTCTTCAGGATCTCCCATGCAGGTACAGAAGCCCAAGAACTTGAGCCGCCTTCCACTGCTTTCCCAGGCCATAGCAGAGAGCTGAATCAGAAGGGGAGTAGCTGGGACTTGAACCAGCGCCCATATGAGATGCCAGCACTGCACACAGTGGCTTCACCTGTGATGATTTTTAAGGATGGCTCTTCAGAGGCTTGGCTTCCTAAAAGCCTCAGGGAGGGGCCACCGGGAAAGATGGGAAGACAGGAAGACCAAATGGGCAGAGTCTGCCTCCCTTCACAGTCAGAGCAGCTCGGGTCTTACCTGACACAGATACTTAGGGACCCCATTACTCCTTCCTGTGATAATGGGTCCCACTGATAAAAAAAAAAGTGGGGGTCAATGTGTGTCACAGCCATTTAAAATGCTGCTTATTAACACCAGAATCCAAATCAAAGTGCTGGTTACAATCCCAGCTGCCCTGCTTTCAATCCAGCTCCCTGCTGATGTGCCTGGAAAAGCAATGGAGGACGGCCCAAGTGTTGGTGCCGTTGAGAACAGTATGGAGCTGCAGGCTCCTGGTCTCAGCCTGGTCTCAGCCTGGCCCAT
This sequence comes from Oryctolagus cuniculus, assembly GCF_964237555.1. Taxonomy (NCBI): domain Eukaryota; kingdom Metazoa; phylum Chordata; class Mammalia; order Lagomorpha; family Leporidae; genus Oryctolagus; species Oryctolagus cuniculus. The sequence goes on along the minus strand of NC_091439.1, from coordinate 43,374,149 downwards.
GCCTGGCTGTTGCAACTGTTTGGGGAGTGAACCAGCACATGAAAAATCTTTTTCTCTTTGTCACTTTGCCTTTCAAATAAGTAAATAAATCTTAAAAAAAAAAAATTAATCACTGTACAAAGAAAGGAGATAAGCCAGGAAAGAGAAAATCATGCTGTGAGCTTCAAAGTAAATTAAATATCAGGAAATTAAAAAAAAAAAAAAAAAAAAAAAAAAAAAAAAAAAAAAAACACAGAATCCCCAAGAAGACTGAGGGGCACCAACACATCAGGGATCAGAAACAAGATCTCAACCACCACCCACACCCTTGCTGCAATCCCATCAGAAAAGGTGAAGGTCACAGTTAAAAGCCTGAAACTCGAATTGGCCTGTTGCTTCTTCCACTCAGCTTCCTTCCCCTTCCATGCTCCTCCTTGCTTGTTTTTGCTTCCTTCCACCTTGTCTAACACGGCAGTCCCCCTCTTAGTCTCGAGGGGTGAGCTCCAAGGCCCCCACTGGATGCTGGAGCCCACACTGTGCCTTGTCCTATTTGCACATGCCGTGACAAAGTTCAATCTATCAATTAGGCACAACAAGAGATTAACAATAACTAATAATAAAATAGGACAACTGGAATAATATACTATAGTAACAGTTAACATGAATGGCTCTCTCTTTCGCTCTCTCTCTCTCTCAGTATCTTAATTCCTCACTGCATCACAGTAATACTTTTGGATCCTGCTTGATCTTAGGTAACCAAAATCAAAGAGAAGCCTGGGATGGGGCTGAGGTGAGGAGCCCACTACAATTGACTTCCTTCATAAAATCAAGCATTAAGGGAGGAAAGTACCATTTTAAAATAGTTTGCACAGCAGTAGAAAAGAAACTGATAATCAAATAAAAATTCACGAGCATGATTTAAATGTTTATTGTGCCTTGACTGCTGTGTTGAATGTGCTGTTTCTTTAAACTTCCCTGCCAGTATAAGAATGTCTTCTGGGGCCTGTAGGCATCGTAGCATAGTGGGTAAAGCCTGCGGTACCGCCGGCATCCCATGTGAGCACTGCTTCAAGTCCTAGCAGCTCCACTTCCAATCCAGCTCCTTGCTAATGGGCCTAGGAGGGAAGTGGAGGATGGCCCAAGTGCTTGGGCCACTGCACTCATGTTGGAGACCCGGAAGAGGTTCTGGGCTCCTGGCTTCAGCCTGACTCAGGCCCAGCTGTGGCAGCCATTTGGGGAGAGAAGCTACAAGATGGAAATCAATCAATCAATCTCTCTCTTTCTAACACTACCTTTCAAATAAATAAAAAATAAATTTAAAAAAAAAGTCTTCCCTTGGTAAACAACAATAAAATGGAAAGCTAAAATGGGTGCTCCTAAAAGTTACCCAAGAGCAGGGGAGACAAGGTGACAGCTGAGTAAGTTAAAGAGATGGAGGCGAGCGGCAGTGGCCGCCCAAAGCTCACACTAAGTCAAGGGAGCCAGGAATGTTTTCCCTATGTGTGCACCTGGGCATTCTGTGACTAGTACTTGAAAAGCTGCAGCACGCACCAACTCATTCACACCAGTGCATCACAAGATAATCAAGTGTACAGAATTCTCACAGCAGAGAAGAGCATACACAGATTTACAACTTCATTTCCTTTTTCATAGAAAACAAGGGGAACAAACCTAATGAATATGACTGACCCTAAGCCAAGGCAGAAAGTAAGCTAGCTTCAAATCCTTTTTGGCTGCAGGAAGAGATAAATAATGCATAAGCAAATGGACTTACAGAGATAAAAGAGGACTTGGAGATCATATAACACCGAGCTAACTTCCACACAGAGCTGGTGCCACCTAAATGTTTCATAAGGAATGCAAATTCAACATCCCCACTACTGCCTCTTTCCTGACTCAAATCTGCACTCCCCAAGAAAATACACTCAAGCAGCCCAGTCATCTCGGCCCTTTCCTGACCTTTCGCCAGCAACCACTACCCCATCTGTGCATCCAATTTGCCCACTCTCTCCCCTAGACCTCTCCTATCTATTAAGCCACAGCCGCTGCCCACTCGAAGTCCTAAAGTCTCACCAGGATTACTGCATCAGATTCCTAAGTGGCCTTCCCATGCCCAGCCTCCCTCTTCTCCCCTCCCAGAAACTCTACCACATCACTCCTCCTCTGCAACCCCCAGAAAGGCAACCACCTCCTTGGCCACAGGACAATCTTTGTGAGACACAAATGCAACCACGGCATACTCTCTCTTAGAATCCTCTGGTAGCTCTCCACACCTAGAAACCAGTTCATCTTCTTTAGCTCTGGCTCCTATCTACTTAGCCGACACCCCTTTCCAAGACGGCACCTCTTTCCAAGACAGGGCTCCACGGCCTCCCTTGCTGAGCCTCACTCCAGCACTGCCCGGCTACCATCAGGTGCAGGCCATGCCCCAACACCCCCAGAATTCACTGTAAAATGCCTTCCCTCCTTTCTCCCCTACAACTCATCCCAACTAAGTAACCTCAATTTCCTCCTAAGTGAATCAGAAATATAACACTAACCTCCAAAACTGTATTGTATGCACTAAAAAACGCACACAAAGGACTTGGCAATGCATCTGTTAAGTCAATGAGGCTTAGTTCCATTTCCTGTTTCCTAGCTAATGATAGCTGGCATAGAGCAGGAATTCAAAACCTTCATAGAAGGGTACTTCAAAAAGTTAACAGAAAATGGATTTAAAACGTCAAGTGGAGGGCTGGGCACCTGGTCTAGTGGTTAGGACACCCATGTTCCACATCAGAGTGCCTGGGTTTCATACAAGTCTCTGGCTCCTGATTCCAGCTGCCTGGCAAAGCCAACCCGGGGGGGCAGCAGTGATGGCCCAGGAAGCTGGGTTCTTGTCACCACATGGAATCTGAATTGTGTGCACTGCATCCCTAACTCCAGGTTTCCACCTCAGCCCAATCCCAGTGTCACAGACTTTTGGAGAGTGACCCAGTAGATGGGACTCTATTTCTCTCTCTCACTCTCTCTCTACTGCCTCCCCTTAATAAACATAAATAAAAGTTAATAGAATGGGCCGGCACCGCGACTCACTAGGCTAATCCTCTGCCTTGCAGTGCCGGCACACCGGGTTCTAGTCCCGGTCGGGGCACCCGATTCTGTCCCGGTTGCCCCTCTTCCAGGCCAGCTCTCTGCTGTTGCCAGGGAGTGCAGTGGAGGATGGCCCAGGTCCTTGGGCCCTGCACCCCATGGGAGACCAGGGTAAGTACCTGGCTCCAGCCATCGGATCAGCGCAGTGCGCTGGCTACAGCGCACCGGCCATGGCGGCCATTGGAGGGTGAACCAACGGCAAAAAGGAAGACCTTTCTCTCTGTCTCTCTCTCTCACTATCCACTCTGCCTGTCAAAAAAAAAAAAAAAGTTAATAGAAGATGTTAATCTTGAGCAAAAAGATTTTCAAATCCATGTTAGGAGAGATCTTCAAAAATTTCACAGAAAATACGTATTATGAAAAAAATGATTCATAGTTTTCAAAATCTTTTACACTAAAACATCTTTTAATTCCACTTTCCAGAACTTTCTAAAGTATCCTCATATTTTCATGAATGAATGCACAAATCGAAGGTAAAGAGAACAGCTAGAAACTAGTGTCCAAAGAAATGAAGCCAATTGGAATCCTCATTCCTTCCGATTCATCAACTGCTTATATGTTTACATGTTACAAAAATGACTAAAGGCTGAGTCCAAAACAGCACTTAAAGCAAAGGTCTTAGGCGTACTCATTTAAAAATAAATCAACTGATGCATTTGTGAAATTTTAGAATACCATAACACTTATGTGAATAAAATCTATTTCAGAAATGGATCTATCACGCAAATGGATCCATCAATTTCTACTATGTTTAACTTCTTTTTTTTTTTCATTTCATTCTTTTTCCCTCCTAAGGTATCTTTTCTTTTTTAACTTTTATTTAATGAATATAAATTTCCAAAGTACAGCTTATGGATTACAACGGCTTCCCCCCACCCATAACTTCCCTCCCACCCGCAACCCTCCCCTTTCCCACTCCCTCTCCCCTTCCATTCACATCAAGATTCATTTTCAATTCTCTTTATATACAGAAGATCAGTTTAGCATACATTAAGTAAAGGTTTCAACAGTTTGCACCCACACAGAAACACAGAGTGAAAAATACTGTTTCAGTACTAGTTATAGCATTAAATCACAATGTACAGCACACTAAGGACAGAGATCCTACATGAGGAGTAAGTGCACAGTGACTCCTGTTGTTGACTTAAGAAATTGACACTCTTGTTTATGGCATCAGTAATCAACCTAGGCTCTTGTCATGAGTTGCCAAGGCTATGGAAGCCTTTTGAGTTCACCGACTGATCATATTTAGAAAAGGTCGTAGTCAGAGTGGAAGTTCTCTCCTCCCTTCAGAGAAAAGGTACCCCCTTTTTTGATTACCTGTTCTTTCCACTGGGATCTCACTCGCGGAGATCTTTCATTTAGGTCATTTTTTTTTTCCAGAGTGTCTTGGCTTTCCATGCCTCTGAAATACTTTCATGGGCTTTTCAGCGAGATCTGCATGCCTTAAGGGTTGATTCTGAGGCCAGAGTGCTGTTTAGGACATCCACCATTCTATGAGTCTGCTGTGTATCTCACTTCCCATGTTACCACGTTTAACTTCTAAGTCATTGAAAGAGGAAAACCCCAGAGTACCTGCTCCATGCTAGCTTAATTCACCTTTGCAGTTCTCCCAAAAGGCAATGGATACTAGATACTACATAAGGGAGCTGGGGTTTGCTGAATGCCAAAGAATTGCTCAATGGCTTCCAAAGCAGCCTATCAGTTTGCAATCTGGTTTTTTTCTCAGCATCCAACATGGATAAAAGAGTCAAAAGAATCAGGAACAGAGTCTAATCTAGAGCAGCAAAGGCCATGGGGAAACAGGTAACCCTGATCTAATTTCCTAATTGTGAATCATTAGCTATAGCAAGATTTGACCTTAAAAGTGATGGCATGCAAAGAAGGAGGTACTTTTCTCTGAAGGGAGAAGAGAACTTCCACTTTGCTTATGGCCTTTCTAAATATTGATGGGAGTTTGTGGACTCAAAAGGCTTCCGGAGCCAGCACTGTGGTGCAGCCGGTAAAGCTGCTGCCTGCAGTGTCGACATCCCATATGGGCGCCAGTTCAAGCCCCGGCTACTCCACTTTCGATCCAACTCTCTGCTTTGCCCTGGTAAAGCAGTAGAAGATGGTTCAAGTCCTTGGGCCCCTGCACCTGTGTGGGAGACCCAAAGAAGCTCCTGGCTCCTGGCTTCGGATTGGTGCAGCTCCAGGCATTCCAGCCAACTGGGGAGTGAACCAGTGGATGGAAGACCTCTCTCTCCCTCCCTCTCCCTCTCCCTCTCCCTCTCTCTTCCCCCCCCCCTTTCTGCCTCTGCATCTCTGTAACCCTGCCTTTTAAATAAATAAATCTTTAAAAAAAAAAAAAGGCTTCCATAGCCTTGGCAGCTTATAACAAGAGCCTTGGGTGATCAATGACACCAAAAATAAGAGTGTCAATTGCTAAATCAACAACAGGAGTCACTGTGCACTTACTCCCCATGTAGGATCTCTGTCCTTAATGAGCTGTACTACAAGAATTAACGGTAAAACTTGTCTTCAAACAGTACTTTATACTTTGTGTTTCTGTGTGGGTACATACTGTTGAAATCTTTACTTAGTATAGAGTTGGTCTTCTATATATAAAGATAATTAAAAATGAATCTTAATGAAGAATGGGATGAGAGAGGGAGTAGGAGGTGGGATGGGAGTGGGGGTGGGAGGGTGGGTATGGGGGGAAAACAGCTATATTCCTAAAGCTGTACCTATGAAATCTGTATTTATTAAATGAAAGCTAAAAAATTTAAGCTTAAAATGTACAGTGTTTTAGGACATAGAAAAAATTAATATATCCAAGAAATAAAGAAAATTGTGTCATCTAGAAAAAATGTGAATGGCATGAAAAGATGCCATCAATATCCAGTCAACCCCTTTGGAATGAGCCTCATCTCAGATTTACTCGCTTACATTTTGAATCTGCTTGCTCTGCACAGGGACTCTGTAACTTATTGAGGCACAATAATTTCAAACTGACCAAAAAATTTTCTAATCAAATCATGGACAGTTTGGCAGGCAGCGCGGCTCACTGGGCTAATCCTCCGCCTGCGGCGCCAGCAACCCGGGTTCTAGACCCGGTTGGGGTACTGGATTCTGTCCCGGTTGCTCCTCTTCCAGTCCAGCTCTCTGCTGTGGCCCGGGAAGGCAGTGGAGGATGGCCTAAGTCCTTGGGCCCTGCACCCGTATGGGAGACCAGGAGGAAGCATCTGGCTCCTGGCTTTGGATTGGCGCAGCGCGCCGGCCATAGTGGCCATTTGGGGGATGAACCAACGGAAGGAAGACCTTTCTCTCTCTGTCTCTCTCTCTCACTGTCTAATTCTGCCTGTCAAAAAAAAAAAAATCATTGACAGTTTAAGTATATATCATGGCAATAATTCTGATACTCATGAAACAAAGTAAACAATTATGTATCCTAGTTTTGCCTTTATCCCATTCCTAATGCCCAGAATATATTAATATATTAACTCTTTACAAGCAACATTATAAATAAAATTCACTTCACACTGTCAAAAATTCAATTTTGAACATCTATTTTAGAGGGAAAGATAGCAAAGCCTTAAACTGAATTAAAATGTATTAAATGGATCATTCATCTGTGAAATACAGCCAGACAAATCAAACACTACAAGCTCACAAGCTTTTAAGTACTTAAATAAATTAGTGTATCTATGAAATTTGGCTCTAACTAAATGGTAGGATGAAAAACCTGCATGAGCAAGTAACAAATAAAAACTCAATTTAAGAAATCCAACTCAAAATATACTAAGTGTGATTGAGAAAATGACCCTAAGACCTAATGAAAAAATCATATTTATATATAGTCAGAAGTTGCCTATAGAAAGAAAAGATGAGAAGATTCAAAATATTTTACTACACGTGGGTCATCAGGCAGCTTTTAACAGTTCTTTGGCCATTCTTAGCATTTTATTTGACCTAGCTGATACTAAATTTAACATGGTAGAGAATATAACTGATCTAAAAATCAAACTAATTACTCATTTAGTAAAGTTTATACTACAATAACATGGATCTTATTATTTCAAACTATATATAAATCATTGGAATAAATGTTGCAAACACATTTGAAAAGTAAATACTGTCTAGGAATTATTCACTTGCAGGTGCACTGGTAATTTAATTTTTTCTTATATATCATAGAAGATAAAGTTACCCAACATACTCTAAGGACTAGGTGACCTATTACTAAACTACTTTTTTTTCCATTATAACTGTCAGTTGAATACAATCTCACATATTTCAAGAGAATCAGGATTAGATCAAGGATTAGAACGAGAAAGAAAAGGGCAGATCAAGTGGTTACCCCACAAATGCCTCCAACTCTGAATGTATTCACCCAACATAATATAAATCATTTTTATGGAGTTCCCAGTACTATCTTCTGCCCTGGCTGTGTTCCTCTACACTGGCATAATGAAGGTAAAATTTAACTGAAACAATTTACATCAATATGAATACATATTTCAAATGCAAACATCAACACAAATATGCATGAATATCAACACAGTTCTAGTAATACTTGTTTATTTAAAAAAAAAGAAACCCCAATGGAATCATCAAAAACCAAAATTCCTAACAATTCTCTAACAAGTCTTAATCATGCTGGTTACGAACTTCACAGTTCATAAACTTGGGGATCAGGCCCACCATATGCACAAGCAGTAACTAATGTCTGGACTTTGGCTAATGGTTAGTGACATAGTGGTCCCAACATATTAAAAAGAAAAAACTGTTGGAATGGAAGATATAATCAATAAACATGAATTGCTCTGACTGGGAAATGACATTTTAATTTTTCAATAAATAAGAGACATTTCTATTTAAAATAATACATTTTAAGTCACTGGAATGTGCACCTCTAAGACTTGAGCATCTGTCATCATCACTCTGCAGATGATTAAGGAATGGAGGTTGGTCACTGGTTCCTATAGGATACCCAAAGGTCAGCAAAGGTACTACCATAGCAACCCACAGAAACCTAACACTGAGTTTTCTCCATCTGTACTACAATTACCCTGGGACTTAACACAATTTTACACAATACAAGTACAATTTCAATGCATTCTGCACATCACAAAATGTAAACATAAAGGTCACAAGACTCCATCTTTATACTTAATATTTTCACAAAATGTTTTACTTTCACGATTTCCAAGGATAACTAATGACAGGGCAGGAGCAAACCTCAACACTTGCTTTTTTAAACACTACTTGCAACTTTCATGATGACTAAAAACTAGGGTTTTGATAGGAAATAGCCCTGGTGTTACATTGTGGTAGAGATCATACACATAATTTAATGATGCAAGCCACTATTCTCCTAGGTTTTCTATATGTAAAGGCCTTTACGTGGGGCTAGTGTTGTAGCCTATCAGGTTAGGCTCTGCCTACAACACTGGTACCCCATCAGTTCAAGGCTTGGCTGCTCCACTTCCAATCCAGCTCCCTGATAATGTGCTACAGAAAGCTGTGGAAGATGAGCAAAGTGCTTGGGTTCCTGCACCCATGTGGGGAGACTCAGAAGAAGCTCTGGGTTCCTGGACTCAGCCTGGCCCAGCCCCGGCCTTTGCAACTATTTAGGGAGTGAACCAGCAGCTGGAAGATTGCGTGCGTGCTCTCTCTCGCTCTCTCTGTCATTCCAATGAAAAATAAATCAATCTTCAAAAGGCATTTATGCTATTATCATTCTTTTTTTTTGAAAATTATTTATTTGAAAGAATCATACAGAGAAAGGGAGAGACAGAGAGAAAGGCAGAGTGAGATCTTCCATCTACTGGTTCACTCTCCAGATGGCCACAACTGCCACTACTAACCCAGGCCGAAGCCAGGAGTTTCAGAAAGGTCTCCCATGTGGGCGGCAGGCATCCAAGTACTTGGGCCATCTTCTGCTGTTTTTCTCAGGCTGTTATCAGGGAGCTGGATCAGAAGTGGAGCAGTCAGGACCCAAAATCGGCGCCCATATGGGATGCAGATGGCGGCTTTACCCACTATGCCACAATGCCAGTCCCTATTATCGTTCTTTGAAATTATTAAAACTAACATCCACAACTGGGAAACATATCCATTTTTTACCACCTTGGGTAAGGAGTCTACATAGTTAAAAAGAATTGACAGAAAAACTTCAGATATCACTGGGAAACATTCGAAGAGATCCAAGAAACAGCCAATGAGCAAGGATAAGGGAATGATTCTTTGCTACTTACTAACTCATCATGTACATCACCACCTCAAGACAGGAAAGATACTGCTCCAGGAAGGAAAGTTAATTCCACACAGAAGTATCCTTTCCACGGGAAGAACCTACAATAAGCTTTCCACCTGAAGTAATGGGAGAGCGGGCTTATGCTAACAGCTAAGCTCAACAAAGGAATAAGAATGGGAGCACTGTACAAAGTTAATAAAGTTACCAACTCCACTCAATCCTCCCATTTTCTCTTGGAAAGGGCCATGAAATCTTATATTATTTTGATGAACCTATCTGATAAAAAAAAATGAAGTACAAATGAGAGAGAGTATTGCCTGGGCAATTAAAACATTTGTTTAAAATATTTATGGGGCAGGGACAAGTGTCGCGGCACAGCCTGTAATACACCCGAAACCCATAGCAGAGTACCTGGTTAGGCTCCCAGCTACCCTGCGCATCCAATACAACTTCCTGCTGATACACCTGGGAGGCAGCAGATGATGGTCCAAGTATTTGGCTCCCTGCCACCAACTTGGGAAACCCAGATGGAGTTCCTGGCTACTAGCTCCCACCTAGCCCAGCCCTGGCTGTTGTGGCCATTTGGCAAGTGAACCTGAGGGTGGAGGCTCTCTCTTACTACCACACTCCTCTCCTTTTTCTCCCCACCTCCCTCACCCACCAACCACCCAAATAAATCTCTTTTTTTTCTTTTTTAAAGATTTAATTTACTTGAAAGGCAAAATCATAGCGAGGGAGAGACAGAAACAAATCTTTCATCCACTGGTTCACTCCCCAAACCAGGGCTGGGCCAGGCCAAAGCCAGGAGCCAGGAACTCCATCCAGGTCTTCCACCCCGTGGCAGGGGCCCAAGCACTAAGACTATCATCTGCTCCCTCCCAGGTGCATTAGCAAGGAGCTGGATCAGAAGTGGGACAGCCTGGACTCAAGTCTCACATAAGCCCTCATGTGGGCAACACAGCTGCAGCACTATGCGTGCCCCAAGTGCAAATATCTTTTAAAATGACAAGATCTGTGTAATTAGTTCTGGGGTGGAGTTTTAGGAACTGATTGTCACAAAAGATTGTCTCACATGGTCGACTTTTGAACACTACTATGTAAATTACCCTACCTTCTCTTTCTTACACTTTGGTAACCAACTTCTGACAGTCCCAAAGGCAAATTCAGAACTCGTTCCACAAGTTCATGATTTAAGAAAAACAGCTCTCCTGTTTAACTTTTTGCATTAAAAAAAAAAAATCACTGTGGACGACCAAGTTCTTTGAGTAAAACTGGGCTGCGCACATGCAAAAAGCTCCATGGCGACCCCACTGGAAAAGGCCAGTGCCCACGCACGGAATTAAAATACAGGAAACTTTGCTGAGAAAAAAATAAAGGAAGCCAGGGAGGGGAGGGTGCGTGAGCGTCCGCCTCACGTCACCACGATGAGCCGTCCTGGCTCCGGCTCTAATTTTAGGGGCGCTCAGCATTGCGGGGAAGGCCCTCTTTTATCCATTCTCTCGTGAACCGGGAGCAAACGGAATCTCGGCCACGTCACCGGCCGCTGTCCGCGTCGCCGCGCGGGCGCCCTTTCCAGGGAACGCTCCGCGGGAAGCTCAAAGGACGCGGGAAAAGGGCGGGGAGGAGAAGGGAAGCAAGAAAAGTGTAAGCGATGGTCAGGCGACAGGCTCAGTTCCTTCTGAAACTTTTCTGGCTGTCCCACAAGTTCTGGAACTTTCTTGTGGCCGCTCACAGAGGTGTGCGTAAATCCGAGCGCGGCCCTGGGGCGCACCGCCTTACCTGTGCCATGGCGACTGCTAGCGGCAGGAGACAGGGACGGAGCACTGCAAGAGAGTAGAGACACCCGGCTTAGCGAGCCACTGCTAGCCCCCGGCCCTCCCCAGAGCGCAGAACTGGGCGGAATCTGAGGCTGGGAGACGCGCGCTCTCCACAGCTCCAGAGGCGGCTGCGCGACCCCTCTCCCCGACCCAGCCCGGGCTGTGCGACCACTCGCCTAGACTGGGTACCTCGAGCCTACCGCAGAGTTGCGGAGTGCGAGCCCGCGGCGCGCAAGGGCAGGGCAGGGATAAGGCGGAGAGGGATCTGGGCCCTGCTCCCTAACTACTCCAAGCAACGGAAACGCCGGCGGCCCCGCCCCGGCCCTGCCCCACGAGCGTGGCCCGCCCCTGCCGGGACCTCACCCCAGCCCGGGCCTCAGCGCGCCTGCGTGGGGCGCGGCTCGACCCACTCCCTCCCGAGGGTGCGTGGGATGCCCGGCGGGGCCAGCGGCCGGGTGGGGCCAGGCTGAGGCTCCACTGTTACCGGGAGGGGGCGCCGCTCCTCCGGGGCCCTGAAGAGGGCGCGGGGAGCTGTCCGGGACTCGGGGCTTGGGGTCGCTGGGACCTCGGTCCGCGGTCGCCACAGCAGCTGTGGCCTCCCTGGGGCGCGTGAGCGTAGTCACTGCAGCCGGGGACAGCGCGTCTTTGACCGTCATGTAGGGAAAGTGTGCAGCTTTGTGAGCTGTGGCCCAAGTTAATTGTTTTTTTGTCTTCTTAAAGTGTCAATGATTCCTTCCTAAATGGCCGTCTCTTACATGGATATTTAGTAGCCTGTGTGGAATATTTCAAAGCCCAGGCCTGTAACTAGCTTATATTGTCAAAACTAACCCAGAACTTGAATAGAGCTTGAACGCGAGCCATGGCCCGTACTGGTTCAACGCGAAACACATGAGGTTTTGAGAGTGGAGGGCGAGTCTCCAGGGTACTGTGTTAGCCTGGCGCTGGAAAAGCAGAAATGGAGAGAGACAGCTCCGATTCTGGGACCTGCTGGGATGGAGAAGGCAGGCGACAAGATAAGGCAAGAGGGCAAGAGCTTGCGACAGCAGGCCCAGTGTTCTAGAGACAAATGCCCCAGGATGAGAAGTGCAAAGTGTTGTGGCGGCTCAGCAGAGGACAGAAAGGGACTAGTCTGAAATGAGGAAGAATAAATGAAAATGAATGTGACTCTTTGTTTAGATCGTCTCCTTTGCTTCTAGATGTAAGCTGCCTCAGTGGGGTCCTGGCTAAGTCACACAGAGCGGTAATTGTCAGAAAAGGGGAGCCAAGTCACACAGAGCGGTAATTGTCAGAAAAGGGGAGCCAAACTGCGGAGTGGGTGGAGCTGGCCACTCCTCCTGGCCCTGCAGACCAGGGCCAGACAGCCTCCCCGGCACCAGCCCGCGTCTCTGCCCGGCCCTGGGCGCCTGACTTCAGCGCTCCTTCCAGCGCGTCCATTACAGGCCCCTGTGCCTGACTACAGGCAGCGTTTCCTTGGCGTCTGTCTCTGACCCTCGTGCTTCTCCTGTCTCTCTCTGCTCTTTACCAATAGCAGCCCCTTTCAGCAGGCTTACAGACTTTTTTTAAAATGTTTCGTTTAGTTGAGAGGCAGAGCTAGAGAAAGAAGGAGAGATGGAGAAAGGTCTTGCATCCACTGGTTCACTCCCCAAATGGCCACAGCGGCCACAGCGGGCCAATCCCAAGCTAGGAGCCAGGAGCATCTTTCGGGTCTCCCATGCAGGTGCAGAGGCCAAAGGACTTCGGCCATTTTCTGCTGCTTTCCCAGACCGTAGCAGAGAGCTGGATCGGAAGAGGAGCAGCCTGGACAGCATTAAGCACCCATATGGGATGCCAGCGCCAGAGGTGAAAGTTTAGTCCACAATGCCACAGCAGAGGCCCAGAGACTTCTTTTTTGCCCAGCACCCTCATCTGCTCGATCTTTTGCGTCTCTTTTTTTTCCTACTGCTGCAGAAATGGAATTAGACAGAACCTCGGTGATTCTATGTTTAACAGTGATTGATTCCCTAGGAAAGTGATGCCATCATGGGTTAATGCTCTATGTCCTTGAGCTAAATAATCACAGGACAGATGAATTAGTAGACATTTATGCTATGAATAAAATGACACAAGGCTAGGGAACGGTGGTGCGGGGAACACTGTTTTGAAGGTATTTCTGAGAAGACTTGAGCAGAGACTGAAAGAATTTAATTGTATTGACAGCTATTTACAGAGCACCTATGGAAAAAGCATGCATCAGAGAGTGCACCTTCATGTTGGAGATAAGGCAAGTATACAGACACGAAAATTGAGGCACAGATGGCCAGCTATGAAAGAAGAGCATAAAACGCACCTGGGTTCAGAGGAGAGACAGCTAGTATTTGGTCAAGGGATTAAAAAGCCTGATTGATGTAGCCTTCGAGTTAGCCTTTGAGGAAAGGTATTTTTTAAGGCAAATCGGGACAGAAAGGGTGGTCTAGTTAAGTGCACCACAAAACCAAATGAAGAAACAGACCTTTATGTGCATGTGTGAACTAACCTTTCCAAAATGACCAGGATGGGGGCGGAGGGGGGTGCCTAAAGGCAGAATGCCGTACGCACATGTAGCCCTGAGTGCTGTACTTCACTAAGTACAACACTGATGAGTTTTAGCTGCTGGGTGGTATAAATAATGGACACTCAGGAAATCTCCTTTTACTGCCTGTTAAAAGCCAGTGTCTGACATCTCCCAAAGTCCCTAGGATCAAAAGTCACCTTCAGACTCTGCACCAGATTCTCCAAGTAACTCTCTGATCCTCCTAATTATGCTTTCTCTTCCTGTGCAATTAAAATTAAAGTCCTTCTTACTCCCCATACTGTCTTTGTGTTAAGTATAAATTACTCAACATACTGTCTTTGTGTTAAGTATAAATTACTCAACATACTGTCTTTGTGTTAAGTATAAATATTATGTAATAATTTCAGTTTGTTTTTACTGTTGTTGGGTCTAAATAATAGCATGCAGCTATTTTCTGTGAGACAATCAGATCATATCAATTGTCCCTTTATTGGGAAAATAGTCCAAATGTCAGACAACTGATGCAAACACACTCAACCTCAATTTACTGGTAAACTTGGGATGTTCTCTGTTTTACGCTTTCCCTCAATTACTTGACTCACTCAGGAACTAGCCAACCCACTCCAGACAAGCCACTGAACTGCTCCTGTGGCAGTTTCTGCATCTCTCAACTCTGATCTTTGGATCACATTCTCATTGCCATACTGTTTCCCTTGACCGTATAGGTCCACAGAGGAAAATGAATTACAGGTTCTGTTAAAGTAAGTACAAAGCAATGCTTCCCCAGTTTTAGGATGTCGGGAGTCTTGTTCTTTAGAAAAATATAAAATTTTCAATTAGTCTGCTTTTAAGCTGAGTTTATTTAATAAGTATACTTCTTGCAAATTGTGGCTAAAGCAGAAGGAAAGAAGACTGGAAAGTGAGCTGAGAGAGGAAGAGGAAATAGAAGATAGGGCCTGAGATGTAAGGTAGGGGATGCTTACAGAGGGAAAGGAGGAACCTTCCACCTCCCAGACAAGAGCTGGAAAGAGCCAGCATCTGATATCAGACAGAATTGGAGTCAGATCCCTACTCTGCCAGCTTATTAGTCATTTGACTTGGACACATTACGTGATTACCCTGATCCTGGATTTCCTTATCTAGAGTGATGATTTGAATAAAATGAGCTCATGTAAGCAAATATCTCACAGATTATAGAAAGATCGTTTGCATTTCCCATGGCTCTCCTCCCCTCTAAAAACTCTCACTACTGCTCTTAGCTCCTAGCTTGCTCTCAGCTCCTCGCCTTCACATTAAAAGCAAAATTGACCTCCTCTGCCCGCCCTGCCCAGCAAGGCCTGTTGCATCCCATCACCTGCCAGTCTCAGAACTCGCAGGCCCACCTTGAGGGGGGAGGGAGTCCAACCTGATGCTTCCTGGTGCCACCCGTTTTCTGCCCTGCTATTCTTTCCCAGGCAGAGTCTTCCATTGTAGGCCCCCATCAACACACAGCTAGCCCAGGCCCTTACCCTCCACACTGGTCTCTAAATGCAGCAGTCCCCGTCTGCTGGTGCCAAGGTCTCCAAAAGCACCACCCCAATTGAGTTCAAGTGCCCTGGCTGGCTTCCTTGTGTCCCTGCCTCAGAGTCCCAGGATGACAAGCAGAGGTGAGGCCATGTGGACCACTGCATCCCAGCAGTGGTACTAGAGTATAGTTTTATTCCAGTGTCTCCCCATCCGTGCCCTTCAGATTTAGCAAGGTCACAGTATCCTAAGGGAAAACAGCTATCTTGGTACATTCAGGTTGCCAAAGCAAAATGCCATAAGATGTGTGGCTTATACACAACAGAAACTTGTTTCTCCTAGTTTTAGAGGCTGGGAAATCTTAAGATAAAAAGAGTCGGCAAACATGAGGTATGGTGAGGATCTGCTTCCCCCTGACAGCTGTCTTCTCGCTACAACGTCATGTAGTAAAAACAGCTGGCTAGCTCTCTAGGGTCTCATCTATAAGGGAACTAATCCCAATCATAAGGCCAAGCCCTCCCTCCGGACCTAACCATCTCCCAAAGGCCCTACTTCCAGACACCGTCACCTTGGAGCTTACGATTTCAGCACATGAATTGGAGAGGGACTCATCCAGACCACAGCCACAGGCCCAGACATATTTCCAGAACCTCACCCTGAGCCAATAGCGCTAACATCCCTACTGAGATCCATGTTCTCATCTAAGCATTGAAAGCAGAGACTCCCCTCAGAACAAGTTTAGCTTTAAATCTCCTTCCACTGTTGTTATTCAAAATATTTGTATTTGCCTAGGAAAATGTAAGTCATCTTACCTAGCAGAAGTCTGGTGTGGAGGCCTTGGGTAAATAATTAGGATATCTCATGGGAATCTTTCACATAGAAAGTCTTAGGCTAGATTAAGAATCTCAAAATTATTAGTAAAAGAAGCAATAAAAATACTAAAGTCCACTTATAAAAGGACAAGCTTCCCCTCATGTTTACTTCTAAACCCCCAGCACTTAAGTAACTGCTCATTAAGTATTTTTTTATCACTTTTTGCTTTGTGATTTTTTTAAACTTTTATTTAGTAAATATAAATTTCCAAAGTACAGCTTATGGATTAAAATGGCTTCCCCCCCCCATAACTTCCCTCCCACCCGCAACCCTCCCAACTCCGCTCCCTCTCCCATTAAGTATTTTTGAAGAAATGAGAGAATGCATGGATGAGTGAACATACTGTGGTAAAAACTGTTTGTTTTAAAGATCTTGCTATTAACTACAAATTACTGATATTCAGAATGATCAGGAGATATAAGAAGGACTTCGAAGGAAACTGTACGAGAGAATTTTGTCAGAGGAATAATTGTATTCTTAAACAGGATTTCTGAATTCTGGAGAGGACTAATCCCCAGCTGGATAGAGTTTGTTTTGTGATCACAGACAATGACTTGATTTTTCCCTATTTGGGATGGTGGTCAGGAGTAAGGGAGCTGACTTGTTTAATGCCTAAAAATAATAGGAAGATCAGCTTCAATTTCTCACTCATCTTTCTCCTTCCAAAAACTCTTACCACCATGCCCCACCCTCATTTTCCATGCTGATGATTCAGTCCCCCATCCATCCTACTAAAAATTCAAAATCAAGTCCTTGTAAATCCACTGTTCTACTATTGTATGCCCTATCTATAACCAGCCAACTCAGCACTCACCCATACACCCAGCTCACTCACTCCTGGCTCAGTCTGGTGGTCCTGTGGGCACCCTCCTTGATGCTGCAAGTTGAGCTTCGCTATGGTGGCTTCCCCAACCTTACTCCCTAGTTTTCCTAGCAGTTTCTTAATTCCATGAATACCTTCTATGGCAACTTGTCATGACTCTGCTATACAAAGTTGCTTCTCTTAATTGAACCCTGAATGGTTCAACTTGGCAAAAATAAGCAGACTGCTCTATAAATCTGGGAGTTACAGTAAAAATAATGTAAAGGAGACATCATGGGGCTGGCATTGTGGCACAGTGGATTCAGCTGCCAGTTGTGCCACCACCATCACATATTGGGACATGGGTTCCAATCACTTTTTTTTTTTTTTTTTTTTTGACAGGCAGAGTGGATAGTGAGAGAGAGAGACAGAGAGAAAGGCCTTCCTTTATCATTGGTTCACCCTCCAATGGCCGTTGTGGCCAGCATGCTGCAGCCGCCTCACTGCGCTGATCCGAAGCCAGGAGCCAGGTATTTCCTCCTGGTCTCCCATGTGGGTGCAGGGCCCAAGTACTTGGGCCATCCTCCACTGCACTCCCGGGCCATAGCAGAGAGCTGGACTGGAAGAGGGGCAACCAGGGACAGAATCTGGCACCCTGACCGGGACTAGAACCCAGGGTGCTGGCGTTGCAGGCAGAGGATTAGCCTATTGAGCCGCGGTGCCAGCCAGCTGCTCCACTTTCGATTCAGCTGCCTGCTGATGCACCAGAGAAAGCAACAGAAGATGGTTCGAGTACATAGGCCCCTGCCACACATGTGGAGGACCCAGATGCAGTTACAAGCTCCTGGGTTTAGCCTGGAGTAAAAAAAAAAAAAAAAATCAATTTAGGAGTTGACAGGTGGGATAACTTATCCTTGCAGGAGACAGGCCTGGGCTAGTGGGAATAGCTGATCTGTCCATGAAGGTTGATCCAGCAATGTCACTGTGAAGCTGTAGTCAACTTCACAAACTATGTAAATCTAACCTCTAACTTCTAGATGATTTTTTTTCTGCCAATGTCATGAGCCTACAACATTGTACACAACTTTCCTGTGAGTTGCACAGTTGCTGTGCAATTATATACAATGTTTAGGAACCAGAAGCATGGAGTAAGGAGGGCCTGGCCCAACCCTAGCCAGGTTACCCTCTCCTGAATCAAAACCTCCCATGGCTGGTTTTGATTGGTGAAACCCCCTCACATGCCATCGCCAGCTACAAGGAGGCCTGTGAAGTGAGTTCTAGCCTCAGCTTCATAGAAGCAGAATCCTCATTTTTATATTAAGTTCATTGAAATTTAAAAATAAAAATTTTAATGCCACAAAGGGAAACCATGGCTGATGACATGTTCAGAACTCTCTCTGTCTTGCGTTACTTTCTCAAAGGCCAGTTTTCTGAGCATGGCCAAGGTTAGCCCTAGGCTCACATCCTTACAGTTCCCAGAAGTCCTCCCCAAGCTCTATCTGGAAAAGTCTGATTGCAGCAGCAATGACACAGACCTTAGTAACAGCCCCTGCCAAGGGACACCTAATCTGATGGAGCATTTTTGAAAAGAAAGGAAATTCCTGGTAAATCAGGGCTTCTCTGTCACAGCACCATTGACATTTGGGGCTGGATAATTCTTTGTTTTGTGGGGACAAGGGAGCTTGTAGGGTGCTCAACCACATCTCTCGCTTCCAGTCACCACTATTGACTGGTAGCACCCTCCCTCCCCAGTTGTGGCAAGCAAATGAGTCTCCAGGCATTGCCAATTGTCCACTGCTGGGCAAAATTACCTGCATGTGAACGCTGATAGATATAAGGGATCCCTTGCTGATCCCTGACTCGGTGTTCCATTTCCTTCTATGTTACTCAGGCTGTAGAAGGGCTTACCATGGCAAATCACACTTCTATTTTTTGTTAAAGATTTATTTATTTATTTGAAAGTCAGAGTTACACAAAGAAAGAAGGAGAGGCAAAGAGAGAAAGAGGTCTTCCATCGACTGGTTCACTCCCCAATTGGCCACAATGGCCAGAGCTGTGCCGATCCGAAGCCAGGAGCCAGGAGCTTCTTCCCGGTCTCCCACGTGGATGCAAGGGCCCAAAGTCTTGGGCCATCCTCTACTACTTTCCCAGGCCATAGCAGAGAGCTGGATTGGAAGTGGAGCAGCCGGGACTTGAACCAGCACCCATATGGAATGCTAGCACTGCAGGCGGCGGCTTTACCCACTACATCACAGTACTAACTCCAAATCACACTTCTAAACCCATCTCCTATTCAGACCTCTTTCTTGAGTTGTAGGCTAATGGATCTACCTTCCTGCTACCCAAGTCTACCATGATATCCCACAGCTAACTAAAAACCAACATGCCTAAAGCTAACTCATCTTTTTCCCCCAAAACTACCTTTTTTCCCACATTCCCTATCCTGGCAAAAGGAATCACTGCTGATCAGTCACTCATATCAGAATCCTGGCACTATTTCTGGCCCCTTCACTTTCCTTCACCAACCGCTCTCTCAAATCTTAATAATCCCATTTTTACCTTCTTCTACGCATTTGCTACTGCAAATGGTTCACAACCAGTGTCTTGTCTTTCTCTCCTTCTCTAACTCGCCATTCAGATTCCTTTAAGATTTCATTTTTTTCTAAATCAGAAACCATTCATGTTATCCCCTGCTTAAAATTGATAGATTTTTAGCAGATCCAAATTACTTATAGAAAATAATTAGGGGCTGGCACCGCAGCTCACTAGGCTAATCCTCCGCCTTGCGGTGCCGGCACACCGGGTTCTAGTCCCGGTCGGGGTGCCAGATTCTGTCCCGGTTGCCCCTCTTCCAGGCCAGCTCTCTGCTGTGGCCAGGGAGTGCAGTGGAGGATGGCCCAAGTCCTTGGGCCCTGCACCCCATGGGAGACCAGGAAAAGCACCTGGCTCCTGGCTCCTGCCATCGGATCAGCGCGGTGCGCCGGCCGCAGCGTGCTGGCCGCTGCGGCCATTGGAGGGTGAACCAACGGCAAAGGAAGACCTTTCTTTCTGTCTCTCTCTCTCACTGTCCACTCTGCCTGTCAAAAAAAAAAAAAAAAAAAAGAAAGAAAAGAAAAGAAAATAATTAGGGGCAGGTATCTGGCAAAGTAGCTAGGACACTGCTTAGGATACACATATACCACATTGGAGAGCCTGGATTTGAGTCCCAGCTCCACTCCCAATTCCGGCTTCCTGGTGATGTGCACTCCAGGAAGCAGCAGGAGATGGCTCAAGTAATTGAGTGTCAGATATGCAGGTTAGAGTCTGAATTGAGTTTCTGGCTCCCAGCTTCAGCCTCGTCCAACCCCAACTGTTGTGACAAGTGAACAAGTAGATAGGGGAGTGCTCCCTCTCACTCTTTCTCAATCCCCCCCCACTCTGTTTCTCTCTCCCTTTTAAATAAATAAATTTAAATTTTTTTAAAAAAATCATTAGAATTATTTAGCAAAAAGTACAATGATCTCCTTGAACTTTTCATGCCATTGTCTCCAACCTGCTCCCAACCTTTTCTCTCTTGCTAACAAGTGACGTTAGTACCCTGGGTTTGCATTCATTATCTCACCTGCCTGCCCAAAGGCCTTCCCCTACTTTTACTTAATTTGCCTAGCAAACTCTTGCTCCTGCAAATGCCTTCTTCACTTTTTCTTTAAAAGCTCTTCATAGTCATTTGGCCCAACATCTTGACTGCAATCTCATGAGAAACCCTGACCCACAGCTACACAGATAATCTACAGCTAAGTTGCTAAGCCAACAGAAATTGCTGTTGGAAGCCACCAAATTTGGGAGTAATTTGTTAAAGAGCAATAGATGACTAATCCATGTGGCTTATTTTCCAGGTCAATCTGACAGAAATTCTACACACAAATTCCAAGTTTGGTGTGCTCAATCTTTTCAACCTAGACTTCTGTTTATTTTGTTTTTGTTTTTTTAAAGACTTATTTTTATTTATTTGAAAGGCAGAGTTACAGGGAGGCAGAGGCAGAGAGAGAGAGAGAAAGAGAGAGAGAGAGGTCTTCTACTTGCTGGTTCACTCTCCAAATGGCTGCAACAGGTGGAGCTGAGCTGATCCAAAGCTAGGAAACCTGGAGCTTCTTCAGGGTCACCCATGTGGGTGCAGGGGCCCAAGGACTTTGGGCCATCTTCTACTGCTTTACCAGACCATAGCAGAGAGCTGGGTCAGAAGTGGAGCAGCTGGGACCTAAACTGACATGCGTATAGGATGCCAGCACTGCAGGCGCTTTATCCTTGATGCCACAGAACCAGCCCCCTGTTTGTTTTGTTGCAATGATTTATCTATCTATTTTGAGGGTTCAAGTTGGTCCTGGTGTTGTGGCGTAGGGGGTAAATCTGCCACCTGTGATGCCAGCATCACCTTCGGGCAACATTTTGTGGCCCAGTTGCTCTACTCCCGATCCAGCTCCCTGCTAATGACCTGGGAAAAGCAGTGGAAGATGGCCCAAGTTCCTGGGCCCCTGTTACCCATGAGAGACCTATATGAAGTTCCTGGCTCTCCTGGCTTTGGCCTGGCTGAGTCCTGACAATTGCTGCCATCTCGGGAGTGAACCACCAGTTGAAAGATCTCTTTCTCCCTGTCTCTCACTTTCTCTGTAACTCTGGTTTTCAAATAAAATTCAAATAAATCTTTAATTTAAAAAAAAAAGTCTGTGTTGCAGAGAGAGAGAGAAAGAGATCTTCCATCTGCTGGTTCACTCCCCAAATGGCTGCAACAGCTAGCTAGACAGAAGCCAGGAATCAGGAGCTTCATCCAGGTCTCCCACACGGGTAGCAGGGACTCAAACCCTTGGGCCATCTTCCCTCTGCTTTTCCCAGGCCATTAGCAGAGAGCTAGATCAGAAGAGGAGCAGCTGGGACACAAACCGGTGCCCATACATGATGCTGGCTTCGTGGGCGGTGGCTTTACCTGCTAAGCCACAAACTTCTTTTGGGTTTTGAATGATACCTATGACCTGTCTTTTATTTCTCTAGTTTCATTTTGAAACACTATAAAACAATGAAGCACATTTGAGTAGATTATCTAATCAAGGGTCACAGAGTAATATGCAAAAATATGTGTTTGAAATGTTATTAAAATCTTCAATATCTTTTATTTTTAATGTAATCTTGCAAAAACTGATCAAGCAATTAGCATTTCTATGTCCTTTTCTTTATGCTTGGCGCCAACTAGCTCCTCTCCTCTAGTTCTTTGTACAGTACAGATTGCATTATTGTGAGTGGCAGCCACCCCACTGCAGCTGTGGAGCACTAGAACCTATTAACTATGCTTTGGTGCCAGATATCCAACCTCCTCCACCTCCTCTCCTCTATTATTATTTCATATGACTTTAATCTCAGGAGTGCAACTGAGAGCCTGCCAAGACAGTCTCTTTTTACATTCAAATCTCTACCTTTGGGGCCAGCTCTGTGGTATAGCAAATAAAGCCACTGTCTGCAGTGCTGGTATTCCATATGGACACAGGTTTGAGGCCCGGCTGTTCCACTTCCGATGCAGCTCTCTACTAGGGCCTGGGAAAATAGTAGAAGATGGCCCAAGACCTTGGGCCCCTCACTTGCATGGGATACCCGGAAGAAGCTCCTGGCTCCTGGCTTCAGATCAGCGCAGCTCCGGCCTTTGCAGCTAGTTGAAGAGTGAACCAGTGGATAGAAGATCGATCTCTCTCTCTCTCTCTCTCTCTCTCTGCCTCTCCTCTCTGTGTGTAACTCTTTCAAATAAATCTTTAAAAAAAAAAAATTCTACCTTTCCAGAATCTATCAGAATTTATAGGATACAATCAGAGAATCTAATTTCATTGTTATTGCTAATAAGCTTCACTTAGAAAAGTTCTGAATCTTTCTACACAGTTTACTCACTTTAAAATTAGTTTGCAGGAACAACCAAAGTGGCCATCAGAATAGAAAAGAAAAATAAACTGTGACTTATTCATAAATCGAGTGGTAGCAATAAAAAGAACACAACCTAGAATAATCTCAAAACATCTTGAACAAAAGAAGGAAGAACAAAAAATACGTATTCTATTTGAGTCCATTTATATGAAATTCAGGCACAGGAAAAATACGGTATAGTGTAGACATCAGGATAGTCTGTTTGCTTTTTGGGTTTTCATTTTGGAGGATAAAATTGATGAAAAGCAGGAGTGAGAGAATATTCTGGAGATGATAAAAAATTTAGTAATTTGAGCCGAATGATGACTCAATGATGTGCATATTTTGCATAATACACTAATTAAACACTTATGTTCATTTTGCTTTATGTAAATTTTCTCTCAACCTAAAAGATACAACATAAAAAGGATAGTTTGTAATGCCAAAAGGAGAATCATTCTTTTAGAAGGCATAAACAGGGTTTTCTGAACACAATAAATCTTTCATATCACACAAGTAAAACATAGGCAGTTATTTCCAAATATTTTTCAGAAACTTACATCAAAAGAAGTAAAGCTTAGTCTCTGGGACCGTGGTATATACCCAGAGATTCTTAACCACAGCCGGGCTCTCTCTAAATAGCCTTGGGTAAAAAAATCACCAGGCCACGCCCCTCCCTTCTGAGGCCCTGCTGTGCGAAAGGCCAACCCCCAGGGCACAGGAAGGGGACCCTCCAGGCTGCCGCAAGGCGGGTGGGGCTGAGCTGCAGTGGAGGGTTCCACCTGTGACTCAGTGTCCAGGAATTTCACGAGGCCGGGGAAGGAGGATTTTGGCATAGAAAGGAGACTCGAGGGGAAACAAAATATTGACAAGACCTTCACAGTTGCCATCTGGGACTGCCCGAGTGACATCCGGGCTGCAGCTGGAACAGAAAAGCAGCAATTGATCAGTGCTCTAGCCAAGACTGGGGGAGGGCCAGGGACCTCCGTGACAAAAAGGGAGAGCACTTGGGAAATCACTCCAGTCTGCAAAGAGGAAGTCAGAGAATGCAAAAGCAGTGTGCTCCGGGAGGCCGAAAGACTCAAGTGCGGAAAGCCATTTCATGAAGGATTTGAACATCTGGCAATTACATCTGAGGGAACTTTAAAATGAAAAATCCGAGTTTACTTTTGGTGCACAAAAAATTTTTGGTGGAAAAAACTGAAAGTCTCACATCTGGCAATCTGTCAGGGCCAGGCAAACAGGGAATATCTTTCAACCTAGCTGTAGTCTCTCCTCTCCTGGATCCTATGCTATCTTCTTCATTTCCCTGTTTTGTGCAGACCTTTCTCCAGAATTGTTCTGAAAAAGAAGGAAAGAGAAGTAAAATTTTTTCAAGCTTCCAAGTCTGATCTGTCTTTATTCCACCTTTATTCATATTGGTTAGCAAGTTGGGCAGCAAATAGATTCAGAGCAGTTTCCTGTCTTGAGTTTTCAAGGGATGTTTCCACTGACTCCCAGCATTCCCACGTGGCAGGTGGGATGTCTGGCACCTGTCTGACTCTGGGCCCTCTCATCCCTGGAGGGTTGCAGGATCTTTGTTTTATCTCCAAGATTCTAAAATTTCAAAACAGCATGCCTTAGGGTGAGTTTCTGGGTTTTTATCATGTATTGTTCAAGAAGCTACATGAGCTCTCTCAACTATAGACTCAGCTTTTCTGTTAGGAAATTTTTTTTGCCTATTTCCTTAAAAATACCCTAACCTATCTTTTTTTCAACTTTTATTTAATAAATATAAATTTCCAAAGTACAACTTTTAGATTATTACAGCTTTTCCCCCCATAACATCCCTCCCACCCACAACCATCCATCTCCCACACCCTCTCCCATCCTATTCTTCATCAAGATTCATTTTCAATTATCTTTATATACAGAAGATCAACTTAGAATATACTAAGTAAAGATTTCAACAGACAGCACCCACACAGACACACAAAGTATAAAGTACTGTTTGAGTAGTAGTTTTACCCTTAATTCACATAGTACAACACATTCAGGACAGAGATCCTACTTGGGGAGCAGGTGCCCAGTGACTTCTGTTGTTGATTTAACAATTGACACTCTTATTTATGATATCAGTAATCACCCGAGACTCTTGTCATGAGCTGCCAAGGCTATGGAAGCCTCTTGAGTTCACCAACTCCAATCTTATCTAGAAAAGGCCATAGTCAAAGTGGAAGTTCTCTCCTCCCTTCAGAGAAAGGTACCTCCTTCTTTGATTAGCCTATCTTTTTGTATTCTCTCTTTCTGGAACACCTTCCTTCTGGAACTCTAATATTTCCTTTTTTTTACTTCCATTTTTTATATTTTTATTTTTAATTGACTTCCTCACATTTATCTTCCAACGTTTCTTCCAAAATTTTCTATTAGATCTACCTTCAAAGACTGATTTTTCCTCGCTGAATAGTTTCATTGTACACCTTTCTCTTATGTTTCCCAAATAGAGTATCTCTTCTTGTCCTCATGAGAAATGTAACCCCAGGGTTGTAGGCTTGTTTTTTAGGGTGTCTTCTGCTTCAAAGCGTGGTTGCCATTTTCTTCAAGTGTTTGCCCTGGCTCTGCCTGCTGTGAAATCAGCTTCTCTTGAACATCTGATGATCCTTGGCCATCAACCCCTACTTAAAATTAAGGCAGAAAAAAAACGAACTGGCACCCAGGGATACGTATCCATGTAAGGGGATGTGGCTGTCACTGCTCTTTGTTTCCTTGTTTCTGTTTTTGTTTCCAGCTAACTTCCCAAAGAGCCCTCAACTATACTCTGGCCAGGAAAGCAAAAGTTTGGTGTGTTCCTTTCTTTTACAGACTTTCAAGTAACCGTCCTGTTTCCAGACTACCGTCATCCTCCACTCAAGTCTTCCTGAATATTTCTGAAATCCCATGGTTGAGTCACCCTCCCTCAGCTTTCCTTACTCCAGCCTAGGTGTCAGCTTGTGTCAGCTTTTCTCCAGCTTCAGTCGGTTTAATCACTGGCCCATCTGCTTTCAGATTAAAAATCCCACCACTGCTGCCGGCTCTACTTGTAAGTACTCCATGCCAGTATTTCATTTTTGTCCCCTATGTACTTTTGGCAAGAAGGACTAGAGATCGTGTGTTCACCCAGCCATGCTTAGCAACTAGTCTTAAAGTTGCTTCTTTTCTTATCTGCATAGATTTCCTGTTAATATCTGAAGCTGAGGCAAAAGTTATAACTTGCTCATCATGACAATCCAGTGGCTACAGCAAGGCATGTCATATATTAGGGGCTCATTAAGCAGATTTATAGAATGATGATACACATAGAACAATGATGCTTTTGAAATATTAACCAATGTTTGCTTTTGCTTTTCTCTGCAGTATTTTATTCTCCCTTTCCAACTTGGCTAATCAGTTACATTTCAGGGAATGTACAGAATGAGAAAAAGAAAATATTCCTTAAGTTTAAGTTTCCAAAGCTTAAGTCTTTAGTAAAATTGGAAGGACTTGTGGCATAAACAAAATATTAGGGCCAACCATTATTTTTTTAAAGATTTATTTATTTTATTTGAAAGGCAAAGTGGCAGAGAAAGAGGAAGAGACAGAAAGAAAGAGGGAGAGGTGTCTGCTCTCTTCTTTTCTTCCCTGGCCTCTTGCCAGGAGGGGCCTTGTTGTAGCCCTGTGCCTCCAGGGCACATGGCCTTCGGGCCAACCACCCTAGGCTTCCTGGCCTAGATGCTCCTCCACGTGGCTGGTTCCTGGTGCTCGGTATGAACCCAGATTTACCCTTCTCTCTTTTAGATAAAGCTCTCACTCTCCTATGCATCTTTCTGCACTAAATAAAAGCCTAAAATGAAAAAAAGAAAGAAGAAAGAGAAAGAAAGAAAGAAAGAAAGAAAGAAAGAAAGAAAGAAAGAAAGAAAGAAAGAAAGAAAGAAAGAATCTTCCATCCACTGGTTCACTTCCCAAATGGCTAAAATAGCCAGTACTGGGCCAGGCCAAAGCCAGAAGCCAGGAGACCCTGACTCAGCCTGGCTCAGCCCCAGCCACTGCAGTCATTTAGGTAGTGCTTAGGTAGTGAACCAGTGGATGGAAGCTTGAGCGCTTGCTCTCTCTCTCTCTCTCTCTCTCTGTCACTCTACCTTTCAAATAAATAAATCTTTCTAAAAAATGAAATTAAACTTAGCTATAAAATATTAGATTATTTTTCCCCAAAATGTGTATTAGTTGGTTCGTAAGTTCAATTCCATATACACTGCACAATATGGGAATTACTTAACAAATGACCAAATAGGTCAACACAGCAACAAGCTAAATTAAAGTACAGATTAATAGTTGTGAATGATGAATCATCCATGAAATCTAACATGTGGTTAGTAGAACAGGTAGATTTGGGGCTCAACTTTTTATATAATTTGTTCATCTTTAGAGACTAAGTGCAGAAATCTATAAACATCCGAGAGTAGTCCAGGTCAGGACCTCTGCTTTCAGCTAAGAAGAGGCCACGGCTCCCAGGAGATGACCAGAAAAACTGGGGAGAACACACAAAACCATGCCAGTTCCAAGGCCCAGAGCAGCTGCTGGGGCAACTCAGACCTGAACTTCAAGATTCTGGAGAAGGAGGAAACTTGGAAAGACAGGTTGACGTTTTGCAATGACGTTTGTTCTTTGGGGCATTTGCTAATTGAGTAATGGATATAAGGCCAAGAATGCGGGCAGATTTGGGCAGGGGGCCACTAAGGGGCAGAGAAGATAGCAGAATTGTTGGCAGGGTAGGAGCTGGAAAAACCAGAGTCTGTGAAACCAGGATCTCAACAAGGAGGGTGATTGGAAAATGAAGCCTGACCTTTGACCTGTTGCCCCACGAAGATATTTGCCAAATTCTGATGAGCACACAACAGGCTATTAAGGGGCTAGGAGACAGGCTCTGAAAAGCCTAGAGGGCAGATTTCACAGTCTGCAAAGACTCATCAGTAAGAAGGGGTCACAAGGAACACCTGGGAGACTGAGGTGGAACAGGGATTAAGCAAGAGTAGAAAAGAACATCTGAAAAACAGGAATGTGCAATAGGACATTCTGGAAAGGGCAAACCACAGAGACAGACAAAGGACCAGAAGTTGCCAGTTGCTTGGGGTAGGAAAGTGTCAAAACCTAAATAACAGAGAAGGATGCTCCAGAGGTGAGTAAGGTTATACAGGAAGAGCATTGCACTGGGGGATACGTGGGCCAGACTAAACTCTGTGTGCATTCAAAGAGGTTGAGGCAAGGAGAAGCTTTTCTAAGATAAAAAAAGGGGATTGCCTAACCTTTTTGCATTAATTATCCTTGGCTTTGAGAATCAATAACACGAGTGGCATCGGTCCAAGATTGGATGGGCAATTTTTAGGTAGCAGAAGTTTTTTCTGTGCTAGCATGTGGCAGCCTTTGAGCAAGGTCATAGTTCTTGTTATCAGGCAACTTGTTCATGAGAGCCCCCCCTTCATGGCCTCCTGCACTCAGCCGTGTCGGAGATGGACTTCACTGACCATGTCTTGAATACGTTAAGTTCCACAGAGGGATAAATAGATAGAACACAGAATATTTCAGGGCAGCACAAACACTTATGATACTGCGATGGCAGGTGCACATCATTACACAAAACACTTTGAGGGTACAACCCCAAAAGTAACCCCCATGGGCCCTGTAGATTCAGTGATAAGAATGTGTGCCACTGTAGGTTCATCAGTCCTAATAGCTGTACTCCCTCTGGCACGGTGGGGGTGTGTGTAAGGGGAGAGGGTGGCAAAGGATATATGGGAATTCTCTGTACTTTCTCCTCTGTTTTGCGATAAGCCTAAAACTTCTCTGAAAGGCAAGGTCTACTTTTTAAAGGAATACCTGTAATATAGCCTGGCATGGTTGTGTCTCTGCACTGAAGCAATCAGCTCCCTAAAAGAAGAAGGCAGCAAGCCCTCGGTGAAGGATGACATTGCTGCATCTGTCATATTTAAAGTACAGCTGGCCCTGGGTCAAATTTATTAGGAATTCCAGCAGAGAAAGACTATTACTAAAAACCAAGAGGAAAACAATCAAGATAGGCACATTTGTCATGATATTTTAGTTTTCAAAAAAAAGATCCTAAGAAGTTAAGTGTAAGCCAGTTCCACACAACTGAGATTCTTCCCGATCTACAGCCGTATTGATAATGTTTCAGTGAACTAGATAAAGCGAATTCTAAGAAATTATGTAGATGTAACTTTCAGACATGCAACTTAAAACAACCAATCAGGGCTGGCGCCGCGGCTCACTAGGCTAATCCTCCACCTTGCGGCACTGGCACACTGGGTTCTAGTCCTGGTTGGGGTGCCGGATTCTGTCCCGGTTTCCCCTCTTCCAGGCCAGCTCTCTGCTGTGGCCCAGGAGTGCAGTGGAGGATGGCCCAAGTCCTTGGGCCCTGCACCCCATGGGAGACCAGGAGAAGTACCTGGCTCCTGCCATTGGATCCGCATGGTGCGCCGGCCACAGCACGCTGGCCGCGGCGGCCATTGGAGGGTGAACCAACGGCAAATGGAAGACCTTTCTCTCTGTCTCTCTCTCTCACTGTCCACTCTGCCTGTCAAAAAAAAATTTTTTTTAAATAAAAAAAAATAAAACAACCAATCAGTTCTTCACACTGTTGCTTTCTGCTCAGTCCCATACTTAAATGACAATTTTTTACAAGTTTTACTTTTTTGGCAACTATGAGATTTTACCATATCTAGGGAAGAAAATGAGAAAGAACTCCTTGGTAGTCAATGAAGTAAACTGATAGAAAACAAACTCTGCTTAGACCTTGGAGATTGCTATTAAAATTATAGATTTACAGGTCATAGGGACTCCAAGCAGAATAGCTTACTCTAGATATCCCATTTCTCCACAAAAATGTATATACTTATATACTCATATTTTAAGAAAACACCTTAAATATCACCAATACATTTTTAAAAAATTAAATTCAAATGTTATTATGGATTTCAAGTTACATTATTTCAAATTTCTAGAATGGAATAGAACCATTTAGAAACTGGAAAAATGGCATGAATGAAAACTGACATCCCTTGAAACTCAGTTTTTAAAGAAAGCAATTTCTCTGCAAACAATATCCCCATTACACAAGCTGAAACATTATCTACTTATTCACTTTGCCAATAGTGAGTTCTTAAAGCTATGAAAAAAAAAAATTGTGTGGCCGGCACCGCAGCTCAATAGGCTAATCCTCCGCCTGTGGTGCTGGAAACCCAGGTTCTAGTTCCGGTCGGATCGCTGGATTCTGTCCCGGTTGCTCCTCTTCCAGTCCAGCTCTCTGCTGTGGCCCAGGAATGCAGTGGAGGATGGCCCAGGCCCTTGGGCCCTGCACCTGCATGGGAGACCAGGAAAAGCACCTGGCTCCTGGCTTCAGATCAGTGCAGTGTGCCGGCCACAGCAGCCATTGCGGGGTGAACCAACGGAAAAAGGAAAACCTTTCTCCCTGTCTCTCACTATCCACTCTGCCTGTCAAAAAAAAAAAAAAAAATGTGACTCACTATTTAAGTCATTAAAAATGGGGTTCTATCATTAGATTAAAATTTTTAAGGTTCAAAATAAGCTATGTTTAAATGAACTGTGTTTACAAAAAATTGCAGAATGTCAATTCAAAGCAATCAAAATCCGAGGGGAAAAAATGCCTCAATTGTGTGGAAGTAGCTTATGGAATGGTACTAAGAAAAATGGGATTGTACCTATTTCCTTTTAATAACTCATGTTAACAACCACAAACATGAAAAGGAAACTCGCTTTGGTAGGAACATTTTTGTTTATTCTGTGAGCAGATTAATGACAGTGATTGGTAATTGATAAGATTCCAATATAACTGAATTAACAATGTTTATATTACTGCTGCTTGTAAGATAATATCAATTTACAGGTTTATCTGAGTTGTAAGCTGTTCCCTTTATTTCAAATAAAGACAAAACATTAAGGTGTATATGAAAATCTTACTGTGCCATGCAAAAATATAAGCTAATATTCAAATATTCTTTTCATGCTTTGATTTCAGGTCTTGATTTAACATCTGAATCTATTTTTGGTTAGTCTTATAAAAATTTTGGCCTTATATTTTTTGCTTTAAATCAAGCCAGATGTTATTGTAAATGTACAAAACAGATTGCTAGAAACTTTAAAAAAGAGAAATATATGCTAATTCAGTTTTTTTTTTTTTTTTTTTTTTTTTTTTTGACAGGCAGAGTGGACAGTGAGAGAGAGAGAGACAGAGAAAAAGATCTTCCTTTACCATTGGTTTACCCTCCAATGGCCACTGCGGACGGCACACCACGCTGATCCGAAGGCAGGAGCCAGGTGCTTTTCCTGGTCTCCCATGGGGTGCAGGGCCCAAGGACTTGGGCCATCCTCCACTGCACTCCCTGGCCACAGCAGAGAGCTGGACTGGAAAAAGAGCAACCGGGACAGAATCTGGCGCCCCGACCAGGACTAGAACCCGGGTTGCCAGCGCCGCAAGTGGAGGATTAGCCTATTGAGCTGTGGCGCCAGCCACTAATTCAGTTTTAAAAACATCTGCACTGTATATATACTTGATAACTGTGGACTTTTGAAAAAAAGTACTCACAGTTTAGGTAATTTGCTAATAGCACTAAGTCTCCTGATACAGAAAAAGTAAATGTAAGTGATAATGGTGATATGCTGAAATTAACTTGATAGATGTGTACTGGTGATTTTTGTATACTGGTTTAA
Organism: Oryctolagus cuniculus; assembly: GCF_964237555.1. Taxonomy (NCBI): domain Eukaryota; kingdom Metazoa; phylum Chordata; class Mammalia; order Lagomorpha; family Leporidae; genus Oryctolagus; species Oryctolagus cuniculus. The sequence goes on along the minus strand of NC_091439.1, from coordinate 43,342,620 downwards.
AAATCCAGATATTATAATATAATTTGGATAAAAAGCCAAGCTCTTGGACTGATTAAGAGTCACATATGTGACTTTAGAAAAATTGAAATATCTTTGTTGGTGTATGGAATTAATGGTGTTTATCAAATTTATCAAATTAAAATAAAGAAATTTTAATTGATGTATTCAATTATATTTTCAAAAATACAATAAAGAAAAAAAAGAGGTAAGTGTTTTGTGCAACCCTCAAGATAATCATTGAGATGCCCGTGTGCCACCCTGGGGTATCTGGCTTCAAAACCCAGCTCTGGCTACTCATTCCAGCTGTCTGTGTGTGCAGACCCTGAGAAGTAGCAATAATAGGTCAAGAAATTGGGTTTCTGCCACATACCTGGGACACTTGGATTGAGTTCCTGGCTCCTGACTCTGGCCCTGTCCTGACCCCAGACATCCTTGGCGTTTGAGGAGCAAACCAGTGGATGGAAACTTGCTCTCTGTCTCTGTGTCTCTCTGTTTCCCAAATAAATAAATTTTAAAGCACTTAAATGTGATTAATATATTCAGGAAAAATAGATGAAAAGAATGAAGGGCATTCTTTAAAACTAAGATTATGAACTGCAGAGTACAACATATACCAAAAAGTTGGGACAGGCATTGAGGCACAATGGACTAAGCTGCTGCTTAGGGTTCTCACATCCCACATGGTAGTGCCTGGGATCAAGTCCCGCCTCTGCTTCTGATCCAGCTCCGTGCTAATGCGCAGCCTGGGAAGTAACAGATGAAGGCTCAAGTACTTGGGTCCCTGCCACCCGTGAGGGAGACCCAGCCAAAGTTCCTGGCTGCTGACTTCTGCCTAGCTGTTGTGAGCATTTGGGGAGTGAACTTGAGGATGGAAGATCTCTCTCTCTCTCTCTCTCTTTCAAATCAATAAAAAATAAGTAAACTGAGAAATAAAAAGCTACAAACTTTACGCTTCCATTTTTTAAGAAGGAAGAGTATATTTACTGAATACTTACTTTATACCAGGAATTGTTCTAAATATATCTTCCATTTCTCATAATAATCCATGAAATAAATATTATTATTCTCTCTTTACAAATGAGGAAACTGGATTACAAGATAGCTAAATGTTAATGCTCAAATGACTGATAAACGGCAAACCTAGAATGAATTCCAACCCTAGACCCCTTGCTTTTTTTTTAAATTTATTTATTTATTTGAAAGTCAGAATTACACATAAAGAGAAGGATACGCAGAGAGAGAGAGAGGTCTTCCATGTGCTGGTTCACTCCCCAGATGGCCACATGGGCCGGAGCTGTGCTGATCTGAAGCCAGGAGCCAGGAGCTTTTTCCGGGTCTCCCATGTGGGTGCAGGGGCCCAAGAACTTGGGCCATCCTCTACTGCTTTCCCAGGCCATAGCAGAGAGCTAGATTGTAGTGGAGCAGCTGGGTCTCAAACTGGCGCTCATATGGGATGCCAGCACTTCAGGCCAGGATGTTAACCCACTGTGCCACAGCGCCAGCCCCGAACCCTTGCTTTTAATTACAGTGCTATATAGCGTATGCCTCTTAAACAATTGCAAGAACCATAGATGGATATTTGGGGGGGTTAAAGAGATGTCAAAAGACGGTCACTCAGCGCTGTGGCTAACTAGGCTAATCCTCTGCCTGTGGCACTGGCACTCCAGGTTCTAGTCCCAGTTGGGGTGCCGGTTCTGTCCTAGTTGCTCCTCTTCCAGTCCAGCTCTCTGCTGTGGCCCAGGAAGGCAGTGGAAGATAGCCCAAGTACTTTGGCCCTGCACCCACATGGAAGACCAGGAAAAAGCACCTGGCTCCTGGCTTCCGATTGGCACCCGTGGCGGCCACAGGGGGGTTAACCAAGGGAAGGAAGACCTTTCTCTCTGTCTCTCTTTCTCATTGTCTAACTCTGCCTGTCAGAAAGAAAGAAAGAAAGAAAGAAAGAAAGAAAGAAAGAAAGAAAGAAAGAAAGAAAGAAAGAAAGAAAGAAAGAAAGTCACTAAAACCTTTTTGTTCTTTCAGGGTCCCAAAATGTGAGAATGTAAAAGTTACAACTTAGCCTAAACTGCACAAAGATGTGTTTTGTACTTCATGCTGCCCAATAATGTTTGTCAGGGAGTATGGAAGATTGAGGAGACATATACCTAATTTTAAAATAAGACATAAAAACAGGTATGTGAAATTTACCAAAAGTAGCGCTCGCTATTAATCACCACCTATATGACTTTTGTAAACTTTTGCTTAGACACTCTCTAATTATTATAATTGCCACTGTGGAGTCCGAGCTGCAGAACCACAGTTAGTTCCTTTATCTTACCTGTGGGTACAGAACTTGGACAGAGAATTCCAACACACATGCAGGTCTCTACTCTCCCCAGCAGGACTCCAAGAATAAACAGTGTTCCTTCTGATACACACAGCTAATGTTGACGGGCTCACATACCTGGTCTGCCATGTCACCAGGTAAACATTTCAGAAATGTGTTTGAAAGGACAGTGGACTCCCTGTTCCCCTCCCCACTCCAACTCCCTTTCCCTAACAATGTCCTGTCATTACCAGAAAAATCTTCAGTTGGGCTTGATTTCTCCAACTCTTTTATGTGAATAAGAAATCAAACATTACTCTCACACTAGTACAAATCAATGAATTGACTCAATCTCACGGTCAGAGACTCCACTTATGGTCAGAGGCATGAGGAGTATGGACTTCTGGCTGGGATGAAGCAATTACAACTCAATGCAATTTTTGAATATATATTTCAGAATATTTGTGAGCTATTTTTAATGATTTACTTGAAAGGCAGAGTCACCAAGAGAGGGAGAAACAGAGCAAAAGAGATCTTTCATGTACTGGGTTCACTCTCCAAATGGCTACAACAGCTGGAGCTGGGCCAGGCTGAAGCCAGGAGCCTGGAACTCCATCCAGGTCACCTACATGAATGGCAAAGTACTTAGGCCATTTCTGCTCACTGCTTTCCCAGGAGCATTAGCTCAGAGCTGGATATGAAGTGAAACTAATACCTTGATATGGGCTGCTGGCATCACAGGAGGTGGCTTACCCCACTGTGCCACAATGCTGGTGCCTTGCTTTGTTTTTAATCACAACAATACAAAAATAATGTGAGTTGTGTTGTAGGGCTGTTGTGAGGATTGCATGAGAATAATGATTATAAAAGTGCTTAGATTAAGCACATTTATATGGTCAGTAAGTTATGGCTTTTGTAATTCATTATAATGAGTTTGACCATGACAGAAAAAAAAATTTTTTTTGACAGGCAGAGTGGACAGTGAGAGAGAGACAGAGAGAAAGGTCTTCCTTTGCCGCTGGTTCACCCTCCAATGGCCACTGTGGCCAGCGCGCTGCGGCCTGTGCACCACGCTGATCCGATGGCAGGAGCCAGGTACTTATCCTGGTCTCCCATGGGGTGCTGGGCCCAAGGACTTGGGCCATCCTCCACTGCACTCCTGGGCCACAGCAGAGAGCTGGCCTGGAAGAGAGGCAACCAGGACAGAATCCGGCGCCCCGACCGGGACTAGAACCCGGTGTGCTGGCACCACAAGGCGGAGGATTAGCCTATTGAGCTGCGGCACCGGCAGCTCAATATGTTTGAAATATGTTTCAAAATATATGTTGAAATATGTTTCAAAAGAATTAGTAACATGATGTGATTTGAGTTCGAAATAAAAGAAAAAAATTCATCAACTCAAAGTTTTTGTTGTCCAACATAGCTTTTGCTGCATTAGATGATGTAAAACACCTTCCACAAGACTTGGGAAATATCTAGTGACCCAGTTGTTTAGCATTCAAGCACAAAGATCCATAGATTTGCAAATCTACTGAAGAAATTTTATAAAGTCAGAATGTCAGGTGTATACTTAGTCCCCCCTTTCTCTATTTATTGAGCTATCTATCATCACTTCATATCTACTTATTTGTGAACATAATAATTTTATCACCTAAGATGTCCACCCAGAGTTGTGCTATTGTTTTTCTGATAGGAAAGTTATCTGCTTGATGCAGTAATGGAAGGATTTGCTCATTGATCTATGCTTCCAGTCACAGCAGTAGTTTGTACACTCTCAGATAACTCCAGTTCCTTTTGTGACCAGAAGCAAGCCTTTCCAAGCTTGTTAAAAGGTTTAATAGCTGCAGTTTGGCTGTGGATCAGAAATAATTTGTCTCCTGAGACGCCAGAACTTAGGAGTTTGCCTCAAGAGCGCTGTGCTCCAACCAGCCTCAGAATGATTTCCCCGGGCTAGCTTTCTGGTTAGTCTTGTGAGTCAAACCAGCTTTTCCTGTCACCTGAGAAGTCTGTATATCTATGTAGTATGATTGGAGAGAGAGAGATATCTGAAAAGGCCAAGTCTCTGCCTTAACTAGGGTGATTTGTGGGGTGCCTGGCTGTAGTTCAGAGTCACTGGTCACTGGAGAGCAGCCCTGTCACTTGTCAGCTATTTGATCTTGAATAGGTCATTCTCCTGCATCTCATCTTTTCTCATGAAATAAACAATATTGCTCAAATGGAGGGTTTCTAAGTTCCCTTTCTCACCCTCATATTATGTTAATCTTGCCTCTGGAAGAGGAGATAGAAGTTGAAAGGTTTTTTGTTTGTTTTTCATTAACAGATACTACTTTCAAAGGCTAAGATGATAGCCACATGTGTAGTGAAAAATTAAATTACACTGGAAAATGGAAATAAAGTGAAAATCTTTCATTATCTCAGGATTCACCTTCAAAATCAAATGAACCAACCCCACAAATAATGTCAACTGATTTTTGACAAAGACAATTCAATGGAGAAAGGATACTCTTTTCAACAAATGGAACTGCAACAACTGTAATATGCAAAAAGAAATGAAACTACACTAGACTGTATAATTTCACCAGAATTGACTCAGAATTGATCATAGGAGGTAGAACATAATCTCTTATTCTGTAAGTGTAAGCTACACATAGTAATTTCCTTCCAAAAGGTACAGATGTTAAGTATGGAAGGGAAAAGTGGAATAACTTCATGGTGGAGAAACCTAACAAACACTATCCCAGCCAGTGGTCAAGATCAACATCAACAGGAATAAGCCCCATGGATAGCATATCCTGCTGGAACAACCTGATGAGAATCACTCTTCACCTCTCTGGTCTTCTTCCATGAACCCCCAAACACAGCCTAATCATAAAACAAAAGTGGAAAAGTCCCAGTTAAAAGAGATTCTACCAAATACTTGGATCTGCTTCTCAAAATTGTCAAGGTTACTCCAAGCAAGGAAAGCTGAGAGACTGTCACAGATAAGAGGAATGATGTGATATTATGTCCTGGATGGACTCCTAGCACAGAAAAAGGACATTAAATAAAAACCATGGAAGGAGCCGGTGTTGTGGCTTAGTGGGTAAAGCCACCACCTGCAGTGCCAGCATCCCATATGGGTGCTGGTTTGAGTCCTGGCTGCTCTTCTTCTGATCCAGCTCTCTGCGATAGCCTAGGAAAGCAGTAGAGGATGGCCTGAGTGCTTGGGCCCTTGCACCCATGTGGAAGACCCAGAGGAAGCTCCTGGCTCCTGGCTTCTGATTGGCCCAATTCCAGCAGTTGCAACTATTTGGGAAGTGAACCAGCAGATGGAAGACCTCTCTCTCTCTCTCTCTCTCTCTGCCTCTCTGTAACTCTCCCTTTCAAATAAATAATATATAATAAATAAATCTTTTTTTAAAATCTTTCAAAAAAGAAAATCTGAATAAATAATGGACTTTGGTTAATAACAATGTATCACTATTAGTTTATTAATGATGGCAATTGTATCAAATTAATGTAAGATGTTAAGGGAAACTGGGTCAGGGTACATGGAACTCTCTGCACTGTAATTGCATTTATTTTCTATAAATATATGACTATTCTTGGGGCCAGCAGGCTAAGCTGCTGCCTACAATGCTGGCATCCTATATTGGAGAGCCAGTTGGAGTCCCAGCTGCTCTGCTTCCAATCCAGCTCCCTCCTAATGTCCCTCAGCAAGCAATGTATGATGACCAAAGTACTTGGGCCTCTGAAATCCACATGGAAGACCCAGATGAAGCTCCTGGCTCCTGGCTTCAGCCTGACCCAGCCCAGCTGTGGCAGCCATTTGGGGAGAGAAGCTACAGATAGAAATCAATCTCCCTCTCTCTCTCGCTCTCTCTCTCTTCTCTCTCTGCTCTCTTCTACTCTCCTTTTCAAAGAAATAAATCTTCCTAAAAATATATAACTATTATAAAATTAAAAGTTTGTGTTTTTTTAAATGAGACTTTTGTATACTTTCAGATAGAATGATCACACCAATATATTGTTTCGAATTTTCTCTCCCTCCTTCTAGAAATGATACTTACCATATAGCTGCTACATAATATGACCTCATCATTTATTTGGTTCTCTAAAGATCTTTCAATTTTGGAGATAAGTTGCATCCATAAAATTACATCTTTGAAGGTAAAATTCCACCCCAAAAATAAGGGACAAAAACAACTTGCTTTTTGTCTAAGAGCACACCAACAAAACAATGGCAGCAAAACATCACCTTAGTAAGACACAAACATCCTTGGATGCCCTGCTGGTTTTGGCATTTTATTCTGTGAAGTAATATGACAGAGTGTTTGAAATAGACAAGAGGTCCTGCCAGGCAGGATCCTCTTGGGTACTGCTGGTTCTCCTGAGTTCCTCTTTGATTTGCTGCCTGTTAAACTGTTTGCTGGAAATGTGGCCTGACCCACACCCTGCTTCATGCAGTATCTAGAGACTTGCATTCTACACCCACTTTGTTCACCCATAAATGTGTGACATGGAACCCCCACTTTTTCCTCTGTGTAGAAATAAGAAATGGGACTGAGCTGAACTCTAAAGTTTCTTTGGTTGCCGACACACAGTAACTTCTTGCCACTGGTTGACACCATATTGAGGATTTGTTCTTCTGATTGGTTGGCCTCATGAGGCACAGAGGGCAGCTATGAGGGGAGGGGTCTTAGGATGGGTAAGAAAAGAACAGCTGAAGTCTAATCTATGGAAAAGAAGCCTTAGGAGGGGGGTCGGCACTGTGGCGTAGCAGGTAAAGCCGCTACCTGCAGTGCTGGCATCCCATATGAGCGGCGGTTCATGTCCCAGCTGCTCTACTTCCAATCCAGCTCTCTGTGTCCTGGGAACACAACAGAAAATGGCCCAAGTCCTTGGGCCTCTGCACTTGCGTGGGAGACCCAGAAGAGGCTCCTGGCTTTGGATTGGTGCAGCTCCGGCCCTTCCAGCCATCTGGGTAGTGAACCAATGGATGGGAGACCTCACCTCTGTCTCTCTTTCTCTCTCTCTCTGCCTCTCTGTAACACCACCTTTCAAATAAATAAATAAATCTTAAAAAAAAAAAAAAAAAGGAAGAAGCAGCAGCCTTAGGAGAGCCCTGTCCAGATATTTGAAGGACAGTCATACGGGAAGGGACAAGAGACATTCCAGAGAGCAATCCCAGGGCCAACAGTTACGCAGGAGAGACCTAAATCTGAACAGCACCCCTCCCCTATCCTCAGAGGAGCGAGGGCATCAGAGCCAGGCAAGGACTCTATAGCAAGGAAGGCAGATTCCCACCCACCAAATTCATAAATCCTCCCTTCTCTTCCTTCCTTACCACATCTGCTCTGCCACCAACCCTCACCCCAAACTGAATTGCCATGCATTTGGTTTCAGTACAAATATTTTGCTTCTGTCAGGGGTTTTGGGCAGAGAGGGAAAAGTTGATAGGCACTGACGTAGATCACGTGACAGCCCCGTGCTAGGCTAAGAGCCTGTAGGCACAACAGGCACTATAGGAAGCCTCAGCTCCAATAGCCCCACCCCTCAGAGTCCTGGCATGCCGCCCCCTTCCCAGTTTCATGGTCGCATCCCTCCTTGGAGAACACGAGATGAAATGCAGTTTCACAGAGAAGGCAGTTTCTCCAGGCTTGAAATTAGCTCTTTCCGATGCTGGAAACTCATTGTACACATTTTCATCCTCATTTTTACCGAGGAGACCTTTGGAAGAAATCTCCCTTTAAGTCCACAGCACTTTGTGGAGGAGGAAGTCATGTTTTGCCACAACACAACACAGGGATCCCAGCAACCTCCCTTCTTCCCCCTGCTGGAAAACCGCAGGAGCTAAGCAGATACTCCAATTTTCCATCCCCTAAGTGCTTGAAAACCACCATGCATTACAATGGGCGTTCCTGGAACGACTTGTGGAGCTCTGTCTCAGAGAGCGTGAGTCCCCATTGGGCCATCAATGGGAATGAGAAGAGCACAAACCCATGCCTGGTGGGCAGCCTGCCTAGGAGCAGCCCTACCAACTCCACATTTTCCCTGCCTACTCAGAAAACAAGCGTTAAACACACAAGAGTGGCCCCTCAGGGGAAAGGCCTCACCTAAAATGCTCTAACATCTTCCTGCTCTGGACAAACTTCAAGACCACAGCCTTGAAGGCTCACCCTGCAAACACCTTCTCACCACAGAACACACATGTGTTTCATCTCTACGGGACAAATGGAGTGTGGACTTCACAGTTTAGCAGGTGTCTTGATAAGGAGAACGCAAGCAACCACCTGGCTTCTAAGTCACATTGGTATTTTATTATCTTTCTCTTCCCAGATAAAGAACATGAGCCAGGTAGTAGAAGAGTGGACCAAGTGACTAATGACGACCCAAGTCATAAGTAGCTTTCGGACTAAGTTCAGTAGCAGTTATTGCATCTGGCCTGGGTATTCATTTCCACCGCAGGGCCATTCACCTATTCAGTGCATTCCAGGGCCCCTTTATCTCTCAGATAATGCAGAGAATCAAGTACCACCATGTGGGTGCTTCCACCACTCCTAACATCCACCTCTATTGCTGTTCTTATCACAGTGCATGGAAGCCATTTATTTGCACGGCTGTCTCACCTGCTCAACTGTGAACTCTTTAAGGACTGGAAACATATTTTATTCATCTTCAGAGTTTCACTGCCTGAAGTACGACAGCTGCTCAAAAATGAGGAGTCTTCAAAAGGTTCATGGAAAATGCAAATGATAAAAAAATCTATGGGTTCAAACACTTTTGCACCTTAAAAAACGTAGCTTTTAATTATATTTTCCAAGAACATTTGGAAATGTCTTTATATGTATTTATTGAGTAAAAAAAAAAAGTCGTCAGCAGATAGTGAAGCCTAGGAGGTAAGATGTGGTCACAATGTCTTTGAACGCTGGCTCCCCACTTCCCAACTATGTGAAACTGTGAAATTACAGAACCCATGTACACCGTCACCAATAAGCAGGATGAATGACAGTACTTCCTTCATAGAGTTTTTGAGTTAGTGCATACGAAGCACATATAGGTAACTGCAGGCATGCTACATTAATGTCCAATATATGTACTCTGTGGTTGTTACTTGGAATATGGCCGGCATTGCTAGGCTGTGAATAAACCCCTATGAATAATACAGGGAGAATTTCTACATAAATCCACAGTTCTTCGCACCAGAACATGTGATAGTGAGGCAGCAAGCCAGATGTCTACTAAATGGTGTGTAAAATGCCTCCATCAACTAAAAGATAGGACTTTGGAGGCTGTCACTGTAAAGAAATGTCAAATGCTTGAAAAAATAAATATATTTACCCTGACTAGATATTATAAAACATGTCCATGTAAGGAAACATCACATGATACCCCATAAGTATTTACAATTTCTATGTTAAAAATTTTAAGTAAAAAAGTGAATTTAAAAAAATGCATCCATCATCCCTGAAAAAACACACAGTTAATATTGGGGAAGAACTCACTGAACGTTCAATGTTTTATATGTCTACATAAATTTCAAAATTTTCAAGCAATAATAGAGGCTTTTTGTCCCTCTCCTTTTTCTAAAGATGAAGAAAACAAGGCACAGAGAAGTTAAACCATTGCCAACCATAGATCATAAACTAGTAGGTGAATCATCTGAACCTGGAACCAGGATCTTTCTGTTGCAAGTTGTCTCTAATGCAGCATGCAGAGAACACATACATCACAGGAATGTAATTAATTAGCAGTGCCCAATTTAGGAAGGTATAAGCCAGTGTCACCAGGTGCCCTCAGTCTACAGTGCTGGTAAGATACCAAAAACAGTAAACTTCAATTGATGGTGGTTCCTAGGCCTTCCTCCAGCCCTAAACAAAGCCTCCTAGGCATATTTCTAGAAGGTGAAGTATACAATTTATTTAAAGCAATCCATGATTAAATACTATATACTAGTAGGCCCTTCTATTACTAGAATGAAATACCTGAGGCTGAATACTTTACAAAGAAAACAGCTTTGTTTAGCTTGTGGCTTTTGAGATTGAAAGTACAAACAGCATGGTGCCAGCTTTGGTGAGGGCCCCTTGGCTCATTCATATCATAATGGGAGCATACATGACAGGAAGAGATAACACAGCAAGACAGGAGGTCAGAGAGAGACTTACTGGAATCTATGTAAGGGCATTCCTCAGTGACCTAAGGACCTCTCACTAGTCTCTACCTCTTAAAGATTCAATCGAATTTAATATTATCACATTACAGAACACCCCCAAAACTGGTGGAAGGAATTGATATAGGACCCCCAAAACTGGGTCTCCTCACCCTGACCTGCAAGAAAACCAACCATTGACAACAGGTTGATGGAAGGAGTTTGTTTTTAAATGCACAAAGCAAGGACTCAGACAGCTATTGCTCAATTCCTGAACTCTCCAAGGGATTAAGGGCAGAGAATATTATAGATTGAAGTGAGGTCAAGGGGCTGGCACTGTGGCACAGTGGTTAAAGCCCTGGTCTGAAGCACCAGCATCCCATATGGACGCTGGTTCTAGTCCTGGATGCTCCACTTCTGATCCAGCTCTCTGCTATGGCATGAGAAAGCAGTGGAGGATGGCCCAAGTCCTTGGGCCCCTGCACCCATGTGGGAGACCTGGAAGAAGCTCCTGGCTTCGGATCAGCGCAGCTCCAGCTGTTGCGGCCATCTAGGGAATGAACCAGCAGATGGAAGACCTCTCTCTGTGTCTCTGTAACTCTGTCTTTCAAATAAATAAATCTTTAAAAAAAAGAAAGTGAGGTCAAGCAGTGCATGTTCAGCTCCTGGGTTGGTCTCCTGCTTGGTCCACAGTGCTTGGGGCCTTCCTTTGATGATCAGTGATAGTAGACCAGCATATTTCTTTTGTAAGAGCAAAGTGGCCTCCGGGTCTATAGGTAGATTAGGTATTACTTTGTTTAATCAGGGCCTGTGTGTTCTTGTGACATTCTCAGAAAAGAGCATAGCATTGAGATGTTAACTACTGAATTCTGAATCCTTGTGATTGAGGTCATGCGAGGTTGTTCTTACCCTTGTGTCACTCCCATAATTTAGTGAGTTATTCGTTAGCATCTTTAGCAAGGAGATAACTTTTAATCATCAAAGGAAACACAGGGGAACTACAAACTGAGCAAGGGATACTGGAACATAATAAAGTCCACATCAAAGGCATTAGAGATAAGGGCTCAGTTTAAACACTAGGGAACAAGTTGACAACACAAGAAGCCTTGGAGGACACACTCAAACCACGTTCAAGCCACAGAATTCCATCCCTAGCCCCCAAGGTTTGTGTCTTTCTGGCAGTGCAAGATGCATTCATTCCACCCCCAATAGTGCCAAAGTCTTTATTTGTTCCAGTATCACTCAAAACTGCACGTCCAAGGTCTCAACTGAGACACAAGTTCCAACTAGATCCTCACTTTTTTGTTGTTTTTTGTTTGTTTGTTTGTTTTTAAAGATCAATTTACTTATTTGAAAGAGTTATAGAGAGAGGGAGGGAAAGGAAGAGAGACAGATCTTCCATCCACTAGTTCACTCATCAGATGGCTATAACCACCAGGACTTAGGTAGGCCAAAGCCAGGAGCCAGGAGCTTCATCTGAGTCTCTCATGTCATTAACAGAGGCCCAAGCACTTGAGTCATCTTCCACTGCTTTTCCCAGGCCATTAGCAGGGAGCTGTATTGGAAGTGGAGCAGCTGGGACTCTAACCAGCACCCATATATGATGCCGGCATTGCAGGCTGTGGCTTTTACCCACCATGTCACAACATTTACCCCCCGACACTTCTATAAAAAAGATTTATTTATGTATCTGAAAGGGAGGGTTAGAGAGAGAGAGAGAATCTTCCATCCACTGTTTCACTCCCCAGATGGCCACAAGGAGCCTGGAGTTCCATCTAAGTCTCCATATGGTAGCAGAGGCTCAAGCACTTGGGCCATCTCCACTGTTCTCCCAGGCACATTAGCAGAGAGTTGGATTGGGTATGGAGCAGCCAGGACACAAACCAATGCCCATATGGGATGTTGGTATCACAGGTAGCAACTTAACCCTCGGTGTCACAACACCAGCCCCTGGATCCTCATTTACGTCTGTGACTGGTTCCCTAGGCTCCTTGTCTCCTGGGTCTTCAACAGAAGCCCTGTGCTCATAGCATGTCAGGTTTTTTACAGCCTGCTCCTGCCAACTTTTCCAACCTCTTCCTTTTACCCAATTCCAAAGCTGCTTCCACATTTTCAGGTAGAGCTGTAACACCTGGTACAAATTTCTGCACTAGTCTGTTTTCCATGACTATAACCAGATACCCAAAGCTGGGTACTTTATCAAGTAAATAGGTTTACTTTACTCACAGTTTTGGAGGCTGAGAGTCCCAACAATATGGTGCTGATCCTGGCAGGGGCCCCCTGGCTGCATCACCTCATGGCAGATGGCATCATGCTGGAGCACTGTGAGCAGGAGCCATCACTTGGCATGACAGAAAGCCAGAAAGAGACTGGGCTTCAATGAGAACTAATATAATCCCTTCCCAAGGCATCCTCCAGTCACACTAGGCTCCAACTCTTAAAAGTCCCACTGATGTGGTGTAAAAGGGCATTTAGTGGGGCTGGCGCTGTGGCGTAGAGGGTAAAGCCGCCGCCTTCAGTGCTGGCATCCCTTATGAGCGCCGGTTCGAGTCCCGGCTGCTCCACTTCCAGTCTAGCTTTCTGGTATAACCTGGGAAAGCAGTGGAAGATGACCCAAGTCCTTGGGCCCCTGTGCCCATGTGGGAGACCCAGAAGAAGCTCCTGACTCCTGGCTTCAGATTGGCACAGCTCCGGCTGTTGTGGCCAATTGGGGAGTGAACCAGCAGATACAAGATACCTCTCTCTCTCTCTCTCTCTGCCTCTCCTCTCTCTGTGTAACTCTGACTTTCAAATAAATAAATAAATCTAAAAAAAAAAAGAGGGCAGTTAGTTTAGGTCTGGGTGAGCTGGGAGTCACTGCAAGCCTCATAATGTCCCTTCACCTGTCAATCAAAACACCCCTCTTCCAGAATGCATCTCTTTCATTCAGGACCTAGAAAGGAGAGATACCATGAAAATATGAAAATTAAACTCCTCCATGAAATTTATGGTGATATAAACCTCTGGCCTCATAACAGTTCACACTCACGCATGAAACATGTGTACACTCTCATATTTTAAATAAATTTTTCTCACTTTGCGCACCTTATAAATGTCTCAACTTAGAATTCTTCTCTTTATATGAGAGGAGAACCTGGAACAGAGATTAGAAGGCCATATCACCATGACCTCTTTACATCACCACACTAGGGACCCTCTGAGGGACACAGTCAAGCCATAGTCATTACCAAATAATTGACAGTGCATACACAACTACTTCTCCAAGAATTCTCTGTCAAAACTACTTCACAATGTCAAAGACAGATGTGATATATTCTAGCCATCCAGTATCCACAGCTTACCTCCCAAAGAGGCACTAAGATAACTGAGTGTTTTTAAATGACAGCACTGTCTATCAAGTTGGAAATATTACAGGCTTCATTTTATGGGAGAAGACACAATTCCTGAGGCATTAAATGTGTTGCATAAGGTTATACAGTTAATAAGGAGTGGAGCAGGTTTGAAACCCAGATTTTCAACTTCCACACTGGCTCTCTGGCAATTAGCCCTGAGCTGGTTTTTGTGGAAAACCTTTGTGCTGTAGCCCTCTGTTGAGATCTGTAAGTGGAAAAGTGAGTAAGACATAGCTGCCAACCTTAGTGGGAAGAGAGACCTATAACTAATTACAATAAATTACAAACATGGCAATATATATTTTTAAAAATGCCTCCAGACACACAGAATTGTTTCAAAGGGATGTGGCATTTGAGATGGGTGTTGGAGAATGCGTAGGTGTCTGCCCAGGAGAGAAAGTATACTCGAAGCAGAAGGCAATGCCGGCTCACAGCGTATGCAGGAAGCACGAGAGTGACTGCTTCATTCCTGCTGCAATTCATGACTCATGGTACCACAGTAATAAGCCTGGCTTTAAACTCGTCTACCTGATAAGCTCCGAGTCCTGAAGTGACTCAATACTGCTGTATTCTAGGACTGCTGTCTAGACTTCTGGCCTTAACCTATCCCAGCATTTTTTGACTGGGGGTCCTTTGACTCCACGAGACATTTGGCAGGTCTGCTTGCTACAACTGGGGGCGGCGTGGAGGGAAGGTGCTACTGGCACCTAGTGGGCAGGAGCCGGGAATGCTGCCAACAGCCTACGATGAGTGCCCAGGAAAGACCCATCCTGCCCCAACTCTCAGCATCTGCTTATCTGCACGGAGACCCTTGGGTCCCCAGCAGACCACCAGCCAACACATCCCCTGACACACACCCAACCAACCAAAGACGCGGACGCTTCCATTCCAGAGGCATCGGCTTTGAGGTTGTTGACCTCATTCTTGCTTCACAGTGTGGCTATAGCTGACTCCTTTATCTGGGGAAACAGTCACCAAGGAGCTGATGTATACAGCAGGCGGGGTAGGGGTCCTGAGAACTGATGGCATCACTTAAACACGCATTCACTCCTGCTTTTCCTACCACACAGAACCACCATGCTAAGTGTTAGGCCTGCCTTCTACAAAGTGACACAAGGCCAAGAGTTAATCATTTTTCTCCATGGTTCTGTCTTGAAGTGTTCAGTTAATAGTGAGAACAGCAACCAGGGCATTACTGAGCACTTACTGAGTACGGAGCAGGGATCACTGCTTTACGTGCAGCATTTCACTGAGCTTTCCCATTGCAGTATAACCTCCCTGGTGTGCATTTTCTCCCGCAGGAGCTGGGTGTCTTATGACAGGAAATCCAGAAGCAGCCACAAAGGCAGTGCACACGCCACTCATAAAGCAACACACAGGGGTGAGTGCTGTGGCCTAGTGGGTTCAGCCCTTCCCTGCACTGCTGCCATCCCAAATGAACACCCGTTTCAGTCCCCACTACTGTGCTTCCAATCCAGCTCCCTGCTCACAGCCTGAGAAAACAGCAGAAGATGGCCCAAGTGCTAGGGCGCCTGCCACCAACATGGGAGACCCGGATGGAGTTCCAAGGCTTCTGGCTTCAGCCTGGTCCAGCCTTGGCCGTTGCAGCCATTTGGGGAAATGAACCAGCTCGTACTCGTTCTCTCTCTATTTCAAATAAATAAATAAATCTTTAAAAACAATTTTTTAAAAGCACACAGTTATCAGTTCCCACCAAACCAGGCAGGAGAGAAAATAATCCTCAGGCCAGCAGAATCAACAAACACTGAGGGCCTCGCTTGAGGTTTGATGCCATTTTCTTGAAGGTTTTTCCCCTCATAGAGCATACAGAGATGGGAAAATTACACTAGCTTTAAAAAAAAAAAAAAAAAGGCAGAGTTACAGAGAGAGAGGGAGAGGCAGAGAGGGATCTTCCATCCAGTAGTTCACACCCCAAAAGGCAAGGAACTTCATCTGGGTCTCGCACGCCAGTGCAGGGGCCCAGGCACTTGGGCCACCTTCCGCTGCTTTCCCAGGTGCATCAGCTGGGAGCTGGATCGGAAGTGGAGCAGCTAGGACTCCAACCTGCGCCCATATGGTTTGTCCCCACTGCAGGCAGCGGCTTATCCCATTACACCATGGCACGGGCCGCATCAGCTTCTTTTTTTTCTTTGACAGGCAGAGTGGACAGTGAGAGAGAGAGAGAGAAAGGTCTTCCTTTTGCCGTTGGTTCACCCTCCAATGGCCACGGCTGGTCGCTGCAGTCGGTGCATCGCGCTGATTTGATGGCAGGAGCCAGGTACTTATCCTGGTCTCCCACGTGGGTGCAGGGCCCACCTCCACTGCACTCCCTGGCCACAGCAGAGAGCTGGCCTGGAAGAGGGGCAACCGGGACAGAATCCGGCGCCCCGACCGGGACTAGAACCCGGTGTGCCAGCGCCACAAGGCGGAGGATTAGCCTAGTGAGCAGCGGCGCCGGCCCAGCTTCTTACATCAAATTCACATTGAGATTCCTGATAATAAATTGAGATAACTTTACTGTCTTCTGTGACTCCAGACAAGAAGAGTATCGTCTGCCCTTTATCGAAGACAATGTGTTCCCGGAACCTAGTTTCACCCAGGCCGGGTGCCAGGGTCCAGGCCCACTAACTGGCAGGGCAGGTGGCTGTCTGGTGAGGAGGGCAGCTTTGTCCTCTGGCTTTGGGCACAGGTGAAAGAAGGCTGGAGTAGGGAAAAACCAGGCCCAGGACAAACAGGGGGATCTTTCCCAGTCCCGGCTCTTGGGCCCAGTCCTGCAGAAACGTGGTTTTCAAGTGCTGGTCCCAACAAAAGTTCCAGAAAACGCCATTTACACCCTTTCCATCTGCTCCATTTTATTCTGTTCGTGCTTTCTGCCGCTCATCTTGAATTCACGAGTGACCTCTTGTCCCGGTTTGCGGGGAACAGTCTCAGCGGAGGTCTGAAGTCACTGGCCTCCCCTTTGCCTCACTGACTTGATTTCATAACCCATCACCATCGGAGTGAAAAATCCTGCTGAGGATAAAAGAAGCTTCCAGCAGCGGGAGAAGGAACTGTTTTCACCAGGGGGCATGAGGCCCGGGCCCACGCAGAGCTGCCTCGGAGCTAAAAGGGCACAAAAGAAACAGCCCGGCGGGGAGCGGCTGGCTCAGTTTCCGAACCACGGTTTGGGGCGAGGTGGGGGCCATGGTACCCGCCCCTGTGTCTGGGCCCCAGGGCCGCAGAGACGGCGGTGCCAGGTCGCCCCCGAGTGGTGGCTCTGGAGATCGGCATGGGACAGAGCCCATTGCTTCAACACAGAGATGACTGAGACATCAGGGCGATAATGCGGTAACACGGAGTTCCTTCTGCTAATGTTTAAACCTAGAGTTTGAAGAAATTACTTGTAATTCATTTTCACAAATATCTGTCTCTCCAAAATATGCTAGAAATCAATAATGGATTAACAAAGTTGCTGATTGATAATAAGCAATTCAAAAGTAAACCAAAGCTTTAGCTTTCGCTCACCTTCAAAAATATGTTCAGAGGTACAAATATGGTCAGAGGTAGCTTTCCTGTGAGTAACACTTAAATTTGAAATGGACACCATTACATATTTTTTCTTATGGAAAAGGAAAAATTTAGGGGGCTGCCTTGTGGCGCAGCGGGTTAGGCCAACACCTGCAACATCAGCATCCCACATAGGTGCTAGTCCCGGCTGCTTCACTTCCTTTTTCTTTTTTTAACTTTTATTTAATGAATATAAATTTCCAAAGTATGGCTTATGGATTACAATGGCTTCCCCCCAATAACATCCCTCCCACCTGCAACCCTCCCCTTTCCCACTCCCTCTCCCCTTCCATTCACATCAAGATTCATTTTCAATTCTCTTTATATACAGATCAGTTTAGTATATATTAAGTAAAGATTTCAACAGTCTCCGGCTGCTTCACTTCCAATCCAGCTCCCTGCTGATGCACCTGGGAAAGCAGAAGAAGATGCCCCAAGTGGCTGGGCCCCTGCGCCTGTGGGAGAGATGCGGATAGAATCCCAGGTTCCTGGCTGCAGCCTAGCCTGGCCCTGGCCATTGCAGTCATTTGGGGAGTGAATCAGTGGGTGGAAGATCTCTCTCTCTCTCTCTCTCTCTCTCTCTCATTTGGTCTTGCTGTTGTTCTCTGTGTCTAAATAAGGAAATAAATTTTAATCCATTTGAAATAGGTGAAATCATATAGACTCTTTTAAATGTGCTGCCATTTCAGGAAGAAGTATTTGGGAAGAGAACCAACACATATTCTCTTCCAATATTTTATTTTTCTCAAGAAAACGGAAGTTTTTCATTTTATCTTTTTTTTAATATTTTATTTATACATTTGAGAGGTAGAATTACAGACAGTGAGAGGGAGAGACAGAGAGAAAGGTCTTCCAACCGCTGTTTCACTCCCCAAATGACTGCAACAGCCGGAGCTGAGCCAAACCAAAGCCAGGAGCCAGGAGCTTCTTCCAGGTTTACCATGCAGGTGCAGGGGCCCAAGGACTTGGGCCATCTTCCACTGCTTTCCCAGGCCATAGCAGAGAGCTGGACAGGAAGAGGAGCAGCTAGGAGCAGAACAGGCACCCATAAGGGATGCCAGCACCACAGGCCAAGAATCAACCTACTGTGCCACAGTGTTGGCCCCTCATTTCTTTTTTTTTTTTTTTTTTTTTTTTTTTTGACAGTCAGAGTGGACAGTGAGGAGAGAGACAGAGAGAAAGGTCTTCCTTTGCCGCTGGTTCACCCTCCAATGGCTGCCGCGGCTGGTGCGCTGCAGCGGGCGTACCACGCTGATCTGATGGCAGGAGCCAGGTACTTATCCTGGTCTCCCACGTGGGTGCAGGGCCCAAGGACTTGGGCTATCCTCCACTGCACTCCCTGGCCACAGCAGAGAGCTGGCCTGGAAGAGGGGCAACCGGGACAGAATCCGGCGCCCCGACTGGGACTAGAACCCGGTGTGCCGGCGCCACAAGGCGGAGGATTAGCCTAGTGAGCCGCGGTGCCAGCCCCCTCATTTCATTTTTAAAAATTGATTTCCAGGGCCAGCAATGTGGTATAGCAGGTAAAGCCACTGTCCACAGTGCTGGCATCAATATGGGTGCTGGTTCAAGTCCCAGCTGCTCCACTTCCATTCAGCTTCCTGCTAATGCACCTGAAAAAGTAGTGGAAGATGGCCCAAGTGCTTGGGCCCCTGCACCCACGTGGGAGACCCAAAGGAAGCTCCTGGCTCCTGGCTTCAGATCAGCCCAGTTCCGGCCATTGCAGCCATCTGGGGAGTGACCCAGCAGATGGAAGATTCTCGCGCGCTCTCTCTCTCTCTCTCCCTCCCTCCCTTTCTTTGTGTAACTCTGACTTTCAAATAAATAAATAAATCTTTAAAAAAAGAAAATAGAGGAACAGTGTTTTTTTCTTCCCACTATTTGTTGAACTATTCGTTGAAATTAACCTTACAATCATTAAGTAAACTGAAAGTAGGTCTCTGTAAAAATTAAGAGTGGGAATGGGAGAAGCAAGAGGAGAAAGGATTGGAGTGTGGGCAGGAGGAAGAGGGGGGAGTATCACTATGTTCCTAAATCTGTATATATGAAATACATGAAACTTGTATAACTTAAATAAAAATTTTTAAATGTCTTTTTAAAAAGAAGAAAATAGAGATGTGTTCTCAAAGTCACTCAGTAATAAACAGTGCATCCAAGTTATTTTTGCAGCTGCTGCTTCTGAATGCGGTGTTAGCAGGGCCACAACATGAATCCGGCAATGTGTGTTCACAGGTTCTTCTTGTGTGTTGTGCAAGGCTGTGAGCTTGAAGCAACCGCCAGCTCCTGGCTGTTTTTAGCTTTCCAGGCAAGGCGCCAGAACAACTTGTTAAAATCGGTGTTTAAGGAGAGATGGGAGCAAGGGAGCCACAGTTGTGGTAGAATGCTTTGAAATGTCTTCTATGGCACCAGGGAAGGCCAGACTTAAGTGATGAGCTGGACCTTCCTTGTCCAAGTTCAAGGGGGCCAAGGGACAGTGTTCTCTAGTTGCAGCAGCCGCAGTGCTGGCACTTCCATGGCTCTGTGGCTCTGATCTATACCGTCCAGACAGCCATCGTCTCCAGAAAAATTGCCAACACCCCTTGCCTAGGTCTTCATTTCTTTTGCATTTTTTCATTCCTTTTTTCCTGCATTTCTTTTTTTTTTAAGATTTATTTTTACTTATTTATTTGAAAGGCAGAGCATGAGAGAGAGAAAAAGAGAGAGAGAGATCTCCTGGTTCACTACCCAAGTGGCCTCAAAAGCCAGCGCTGGGCCAGGCCAAAGCCAGGAGCCAGGAGCCAGGACCTGCATCCTGATCTCCCACAGGGTGGCATGGGACCAAGTACCTGGGCCATCTTCCACTGCCTTCCCAGAGTCTGGTACTTCCAATGTGGGATGCCAGTGTCACCAATAGCAGCCTAACCTGCTGTGCCACGCCAGCCCCTGCATCTCTTCTTCCAAGGTTCTCTTCACTCGGCTCCCAAGAGAGCTCGCTGGTCTGCCTTCCTCACACCTCTCTGGCTGTTCCTGCTCCCTCCCTTTTTCTGGATCCTTTCCATTTGCCCTTTTTTTGTTTTGTTTTAAGATGTATTTATTAATTGAAAGGTAGAGACAGAGACAGGAGAGATTTGCTATCCACTTGCTTGGGACTCCTCAGATATTCGCAACAGATGTGGCTGGGCAAGGCCAAAGCCAGGAGCCTGGAATTCTATCCAGGTCTCCCACGTGGGTGGCAGAGACTCAAGTACTTGAACCATTGTCTGCTACCTTGTCAGGCTGTAATATGAGGAGGAAGCTGGATTGGAAATGCAGAGTGGCTGGGACTGACACCAGCCCTGCTCTATGGGATGCAGGTGTCCCAAGTGGCAGTTCAACCTGCTGTACCACAATGCACGACCCCAAACTCTTATTTTATTTTAAAGGCAGAAAGAGAGAGAGAGAAACAGAGATCTTCTGCCTGCTGATTCACTCCCCAAATGCCCACAACAGCAAGGGCTGAACCAGGCTGAAGCCAAGAGTTGGGAATTCAACCCGTGTCTCCCAAGCAGGTGACAGGGATCCAGGTAATTCAGCCATCATCTGCTGCCTCCCAGGATGTGCCCCAATAGGAAGCGAGATCAGAAGCACGGGACCTGGAACATGAACCAGATATTTCAATACGGAATGTAGGCATCCCAGCTGGTGACACCTGCTGCACCACAATGCCTGCCCCATTTCCTCCCTCTCTCTCTCTCTCTCTCTCTCTCTCTATCTCCCCCCCCTTTTTCCTTCCTACACTTATCCTTAGGTGATCTCACTCATACCACACTCACTTGCTAAGTGATCTCATTCATTCCCAGGGCTTCAGATGCCATCTACATATTAATGACTTCATAATGCATAATTCTGATCACAAGCTTAATCTGTGTACAATGGAGATCCTATTAACCCACTCCTCCCATTGTTTTCTGCATCTGAATGAATGGTAACTCCAACTTCCCAGCTTCTCAGGCCAAAACCTTGGAGCCATCCTGCCTGTCCTTGGCTGTATCTCTTCCTCTCACATCCTGTAACGGCAAATCTGGTTGCCTCTGACTCAAAATACAGACTCCAGAATTAAACTCTCCAAGCAAGCCTTGGCACATTATGCAATTCTCAGAGGTTCCACTAACATCAAGTATTTGTGAACGGTGCCTATGGAAGCTCTGGGTCTGTGACTCGCAACACCTCCACTGCCACCACCCTGGTCTACCCATTATCATCTCCTGCCCACATGTACAATAGCCTTGTAACTGGTATCTCTGCTTTCACCTTGTCCATTTGGTCTATCCTCAGCATGATGCTGCAAGGATTCTGTTAAAACACAAGGCATAGCCTTAGCACTTCTCAAAACCTTCCAGTGGTTTCTCAATTCGTGTAGAGTAAATGCAAAACCTGTACCACTTTGTCCAAAAGCATACATGATATTGTTGCTTATCACCACGCTGATCTCATCTCCAACTAATACTCTTGTCTTTTTCTTGCTCTGCTCTTGGCATTCTGAACACTTGCCTACTCACGGAGCACGCCAGGATCATCCCTATACAGGGCAACTGCACTTTCTGCTCCCCCAGCCTAGACCCATTTTCCTCCAGATTGCTCTCTTCCGTTTGATCTTTACTCAGACGTGGTCTTGCAAGTGAGGCCTGCCCTGACAACTCTATCTGAAACTTTCCCCCTCCCATCCGTACTTCCCATGCCCTTCACTGCTGTATGATATGTATGTACTCCCCATGCTCTTCACTGCTGTATGCTGTATGTAGCTAAAGTGATGTGAGGGTGGCTCAGCAGCCCACTGGGTCCAGGAAACTCCACAACCAATGACTTTACACAGTGGCTGTGTTCCCAACAGGTACAACGCCTGTGTTTGGGAATCAAGGAGTGAAACAGAAGGGTCCCTGTTTACTGTCACTCCAAATGAGCCAAATGGAGGATTTGTGGATGTGCCCTCAGCCCTGGGATCAAGAAACCGCTCAGGGGCCAGCGCTGTGGCGTAGAGGGCAAAGCCGCCACTTGCAGTGCCACATCCCATATGGGCGTTGGTTCCAGACCCAGCTGCTCCACTTCCCATCCAGCTCCCTGCTATGACCTGGGAAAGCAGCGGAAGATGGTCCAAGTCCTTGGGCCCCTGCACCCACATGGGAGACCGGAAGAAGCTCCTGGCTCCTGGCTTTGGATCGACGCAGCTCCGGCCATTGCAGCTAATTGGTGAGTGAATCAGTGGAGAATCTCTCTCTCTGCCTCTCCTTCACTCTCTGTGTAACTCTGACTTTCAAATAAAATAAATAAATCTTTAAAAAAAGAAAGAATCGCTCACACATTCTTTTACGAGAGGTTCAGCTTCACAAGTGCCCTGGGCAGAGGAGGATCCTGTGCTCACAGTCACTCTGGTAGGACCTCTGGAAAATTCTTTTCAATCCCAACACTCCCACCTGGTGGCCGCAGGAGCGCATATGATGAGCAGAGAGTTTAGATCAGGTTGCTAGCACATTGCCCACATTAAGGCTGCAGAGTCCTCTGGTCACAGCAGTTGATGTGCTGTGAATGTAAAGGTGTGAGAAGAAAGGGAGGTGTGGGGAGATGGCACAGGTCTGAGAGCACCCCTCCTGGGGCTGTGGTCAGGATCGAAGGGTGCTAAGGGCGCCTGCGCACAGGGCCTGCCACAGGTTAAATGCCCAGCACGAGCAGACACTTCTCACCACTGCTCATGGATGAAGCCACGTGGAAGGCAGAGCAGTAGAACAATCTAGACATCCAAACCTCCGCTTTTGAATGGAACTGTGATTTTTTGAGGGCAAATCCGAGAGGTGAGGGAAATATTAAAGGCGGACTCCCACTGCCGGCACGGTGCTTCAGTGGAGACTGGGAATTTGATGCCAGTGTGGAAGAGAAGCTCACATCTGCGGTCTGAGCTCACATCTTGTTAAACATCATACAGTCTCCATGGGAGCAAGGACCCAGTAACGATGGTACATGCAGAATGGTTTCTGTTACAATTCAGACTCTCAATGTGGAAGAGAATGGGTGACGATAATGAAGATGGAAAACCCTTCAAAACCAATCCGTTTCCCCTTAATTTTTTTTTTTTTTGACAGGCAGAGTGGACAGTGAGAGAGAGAGAGAGAGACAGAGAGAAAGGTCTTCCTTTTTCCGTTGGTTCACCCTCCAATGGCCGCCACGGCTGGCGCGCTGCGGCCGGCGCACCGCGCTGATCCGAAGGCAGGAGCCAGGTACTTATTCTGGTCTCCCATGGGGTGCAGGGCCCAAGGACTTGGGCCATCCTCCACTGCACTCCCTGGCCACAGCAGAGAGCTGGCCTGGAAGAGGGGCAACCGGGACAGAATCCGGCGCCCCGACTGGGACTAGAACCCGGTGTGCTGGAGCCGCAAGGCGGAGGATTAGCCTAGTGAGCCACGGCGCCGGCCCCCTTAATCTTCATCACAGAACGTACGCTGTCGAGGGAAGGTATGCAGTGACTCTGGGCAAGTGTTCACCTGAGCCCTGCTTTGCTGCACATCAGCAGCCTCGCTGGGCAGACACCTCACAAACACAATGGTGTGGCCCCTTCAGACCCCACTGAACATCAGACAGCCCGTGCCACAAATGTCTAGAGCTCAACCCTGCCTCTTCCTTCTCCCTGCCTACTCTGATTCTCATCATCAGTGTGTCCATTTATTTTTGGCTCTTGATTGTGTTTTAGATGGGTCCAAAAGGCTGCTGATACTAATAAAATCCCATTACTACTATTAAAGCTAATGGTCCACCTGAGCATGCAGAATGTGGTTGGGACACTCGAGAAAGTCTCTTGGTGCATTTTGGAGTTGGGCAGGAGGCTGAAGGAACCCACGGCACAGGTGTTTTCATCTTTCCTTCCAGGAGAAAACTGCAATTTTGGGAAATAAAGGAGAATATCAGAAGCAACCAGGTGGCTTTCTTCATGGGCGGGGATGAATTTGGGTTTCTGGAACACTGAACTCTTGCAGAGGAAAACTGTGTTTTGCATGTGCTAGAAAGAGTATGTTTGGCTTTAAAAAGCACAGCTGAAATTTGCAGGGAAGGAAAAATGCCCAGATACAACTATTCACACACCAAGAATACCAGGTATCACATAAGAACAATAGCATGGGAACAGACTAGCAAGTCTTGGCAGGCATCAAGGAAGTAGACCTGGAAAAATACCATGACTTCAGATGTCGATGTCAAAATTAACACATTTTGTAAATCAAGTGAATTTAAACTTTTATAAAAAAAAAGGTTTTTATTTAGTATTTATTTGATAGGCAGAGGGAGAGAGAGAGAGACAAAGGGAGATAGAGATAGATGATTGACTAATAAATAGATATAGATGGATGATAGATAGATAGAAAGATGAGCTTCCGTCTACCAATTCACTCCCCAATTGCCTACAACAGCCAGAGCTAGGCCAAGGCTGAAGTTGAGAGCCAGGAATTCAATCCAGCTCTTCCACATGCATGGCAGGGACCCAAGTACTTGAGTCATCACTGCTCACTGTTGCCTCCCTTCCTGCATTAGCAGGAGGCTGGAGTCAGGAGGTAGAGGCAGGTGCCCAACCCAGTCACACCAAAGTAAGATACAGGCATCTTAACCACAAGGCCAACACCTGCCCTGGAATTTTGATGTTTTTAAAAGGAGATGGATGTTATATTAGCTAAAAGAAGGTACTATCAGATGAGACAAAGAGTTAAGAATGTAGTGTTGGAAGAATCTACATTATCTTTTCGAAACACTAGCGAACAGCTAGTAGTATATGTCACATATGGTAGCATATACATTTTACAACCATTATTATTTACATTTTTCAGACAGGGAAAGTAAGGTGCAGAGAGGCAAGGGAAATAGGATTTAAATGCAACAGTCTGGCTCCAGTGTCAACATTTTAAAGCATTGTCTCGCTCTCAAAGTAGGCAATAAAGGGAAGAGAATTTCATAAGCTTAGCGAGTGGAATCATCCTGAGGTCATTTCAATTGGAAATAAAATGAGAACAGAAAAGTGAGATTCTTACAAGACAGGCATCTGGTACGGCAGCACAGTCTAATTCAGGGGAGTAGCTGATGCAGACAAAGCGTGGTAGTGACTGGCGATTCTAGTCATCAGCAAAGCTGTGAAGCAAGCAGCCTCCATTCCACCGCTTGGATCCTGAGAAGCCAAGGCTGGCAGAGGCAGTTCCTGGCCAAAGCTGCAAGTTATCTGGAAGAATCATGGAGAAGAGCCTGGAAACCACACAGTTAGGGGCAGGCCAAAAGCAGGCAGGGAGGACAGGAATGGGAAGAGTCTAAAAATGATAAAAGAATAAGTTTAAGGTCAATCCACGACAAAATGCAATGTATGAAAATGTTTGTGAGCATTGAGAAAGGAAGTCATCTGAAAATCAGTAAGTCCCATGTCCCATATTTTGCAGAAATAGAATCTTCTAGGTGTGAGTCCCTGGTTCTGCTTCCTTCAACTCCAGTCTCCCCCAGGCTGGGTTCTTTGCCCATCAGGTTAGAAAGCGCAGCAGCCATCTGAGCACGCCAGGTAGTGAAGGCAGTGGGAATCTGGGATCTGTCCTGGGGCCACAGACCAGACATCCAGGGAGCCTGGAGTAAAATTCTGGCTCACAGCTCATTTCCACAGAAAGGCTTGGACTGCATGACTGGGTTTCTGACTCTGTTTCTTTGCCTAGCTCTCCAGCCCCACTTTGTTCTGGAGGTTTACCCAGAGCTCTAGTTCCCTGACCCATTGTAAACAGACTGATTACTCGGGTGCACTATGTTGCCCATTATATGGACACCTCACATCACACCTCACTACATGTGCCTGCCTAACGTGTATGCTAGTCCAATCAACTCCCATCTTTTTGAACCCTGCGTATGGCAGAGCTGGACTACAGTCAAACTTGCGCTTCCTGTGCCCCATCCTCAGGGGGATGCAATTCTTCTTCCTCCCTCGTAGGCATCACTGTCTTCCTGCATCCTAAATCACGTCTCTTGAGTTATTCAAGGAAATGCCACGCCCCAGCATGCACACAGCAGAATATGTGTGCATCACGACTCGTTAACGATGAGACGGGGAGGTGTGATCTGCATGACAGGAGAGTTAGGCGACTTTGCAGCTGACTGAAAGCTTAACTCAAAGCATCTGCAATAATCTCAGGCTGACCGGAGGGAGGTCTTAGCATCCTGTGAGGTTATACTTGACCCTACCTTGAACAACAGTTCCACCAAGGCCCAGATAAAGACACAAAAGGCAAAAACTCTAGCCAAGTTTCAGATAATGTCAACCTAGGAGAGTTACATATTGAATCAAGAGGTTCTAACACCTCCTGACTTGTCCATTATGCTTCAATAAAACTTAAGAAATAAAGAATTTAAATCTCTTTACAAACTGGAAAACTCAGCTTCCTTGAAAAGCAAATAGTCAACGAACAAAAACGAAAATGCCTTGACTATGAGAAATCAAGGAAAAGTGAAAACTCAAGGTGTACTTCGAGCACCTTGTAAGGAAATAAGGAAACCCTGAAAATGCAGAAGAAGGGGCCTGTCTACCCCAAAGAACTCCACCTGCTCTGCATTACCCTGGCCCCACAGATAATACACATGGCCTGAGTTACTGCAGTGAATCCTAACCCATTCCCTGGATTCCACTCGTGTCTCCTTAAGTCTCCTCTCAACACAGCAGAGCATCTTTTTTAAAATAGAAGGCCGATCACAACCTTCCTCTGCTTGAAACCCTCCAGTGAATGTCTCCACATTTCTTTTTTTTTAAAGATTTATTTATTTTATTTGAAAGTCAGAGTTACACAGAGAGAGAAGGAGAAACAGACAGAGAGGTCTTCCATACACTGGTTCTCTCCCCAGTTGGCCTCAATGGCCAGAGCTGCGCCGATCCGAAGCCAGGAGATTCCTCTGGGTCTCCCACGTGGGTGCAGGAGCCCAAGGACTTGGGCCACCTTCCACTGCTTTCCCAGGCCACAATAGAGAGCTGGATCAGAAGTGGAGGGTCTTGAACCGGCGTCCATATGGGATGCTGGCGCTTCAGGCCATGGCATTAACCCGCTGCGCCACAGGGCCGGTCCCCTCTGCATTTCATACACAAGGAAAACCGTAACACCACAGTCCACCCAGCCTCTGCAATCTGCCCTCTCCTTAAGCCTCCCAGCCCAGTCCCCCTGGCTCACCCCGCTCACCTAATCACGGTGGCTGCAGCATCTGGCCTGCTCCTGTCTTACTCTCTGTTTTCTATTCCCTCTCCTAAACAGTGCCAACCCCCCTCACCTCCACTAAGTTTTTCCCCAAATCTCATCTTGTTGAGGCCCATGCTGACCATCACAAAGCTCTCTTCCCCTTTCTGCCTTAAAAAAGTTCCTACTCGGGGCTGGTGCTGTGGCGTAGAAGGTAAAGCCTCCACCTGCAGCGCCAGCATCCCATATGGGCACCAGGTTGCAGCTGCTCCACTGCCAGTATAGCTCCCTGCTAATGCTCTTTGGAAAGCAGAGGAAGATGGCCCAAGTCCTTGGACTCCTGCACCCACATGGGAGACCCAGATGAAGTTCCTGGCTCCTGGCTTTGGCCTGACCTAGCCCCTATCGTCTCAGGGAGTGAACCAGCAGATGGAAGATCTCTGTCTCTCTCTCTGTCTCTGTATCTCTGCTTTTCAAATAAATAAATAAATCTTTTTTAAAAATCTCTTACTCTTCTCTGCTTTCTCTTCTCTGTATAGCTCTGTTTCCTTCTAACATGCACAATAATTCAAAAAACTTTTCCTGTGTCCCTGCTCTAGACTGTAAGTGCCATGGTGGCAGGAATGTTTGTCTATTTTGCTCACCAATGTACACCGTAACCCAGAACAGTGATGGACACACTCCAGGGACTCAGTGAATATTTGCTAAATAAATTAATGGATTTAACCATTAATTAGCAATTAATTAATTTAAAGGAAGGCCTTTTAGGTAGTTTCCATTCCTTTGCCAGTGATGCAGTAAACATAGATACCCTTCTCCATGTCTCTGTATGTGCATGTGTGTGTGTGTGTGCGTGTGTGTCTGTGTTGTGTGTATGTTTCTTATGAGCAATAGGAAAGTGTGGAGGAATTGGTTCTGTGCAATTTAAGTGTAAAGAGACACTAGCAAATCGCCCTCCAATGAGTCTATTCAGAGTCACACTCCCTCCCCCAGCGGGAGGAGAGGACTTGTTTACCCACACCCACACCAACAACATCAGTTTCTAAGTGGACTGTTATCACACTGAAGGGCTTCCAGAGGAGAGTGAACAGCATGTGGAATCTGGCATCCCCTGAGAAAAATGTTCCTATGTTTAACCCAGGAAAGAGAACATTTGAAGAGCTCTCATGTGAAAGAATTCAAATTCTTCCTCGTTATCCCTAGTGCTGGCAAAGCCCTACAGGCCCATGCCTATCTCCAGGGAAAGCTTTGTTTGTTTTTAATTTGAAAAGCATAGATACAGAGAGAGAGGAGAGACAGAGAGATAGCCCATCTGCTGCTTCACTCCCCCAAATGGGCACATCGGCCAGGGTTAGACCAGACTGAAGCCAGGAGCCAGGAGCTTCTGCTGAGTCTCTCACGTGGGTGCAGGAGCCCAAGAACTTGGGCCATCTTCCACTGTTCTCCCAGGTGTATTAGCAGGGAGCAGGATCAGAAGTGGAGCAGCTGAGACTCAAACTTGTGCCCTTATGGAATGCCAGCACTGCAGAGGGGAACCTTAACCTGCTATGCCACAGTGCTGGGTACACTTCCCCAACCCCCTCAGAGCAAGTTGAATCACACTTGGTTCTGAATCCCTGGCTTTCCTTATTCCTAAAGTGGTTGATGACTTAAATTACTATGTGATGACCAAAGGGCCAAATTACAACTGAATAATCTTACCTTTTTATGTCATGTTTGCAAAAGAACTGACTCCATCTCCATAAGGTAATTGTGGCAATGTCACAATTTCTCAGTTGTCATTTTTTGCCTTTGTTATTGGACTATAATATTAAGATGGCATGTACTAGACAAAAATTGCCTAGTAGCTAATTAACTCATCAAAAGATGTTCAATTTCATCAATAATAAACTACAAAAATTGCTTTTAATCTAGCACATTGGAAAAGATTTATATTAAAAACTCACAAAAGCTTTTTATGAAACTGAAAGAAAGTTAATACTGTTATGCACTGTTGGGTAGCTAATTACTATCATCTTTCTGTAACTCAATCTATCAATGATTAGAAAATACAAAATGTTCATATGCTTTAAGTCATGGTTTCTAGTCTAGGAATTTATCCTAGGAAAAATAATTAGGGACAATCACTTAGCTAATGAAGATTTTCAGTCGTTCATTTATACTAATGAAAACCCATCTGTGAAGGTCAATCATAGGAGTCAGATTGATTGAATTAAGGTATACATAGAGGACTGGTGGAGCATTGTTTTGCGATGTGTCTGTGAGGTGTCTCCAGAGAGATTAGTGTGTGAGCCTGAGGGCACTAAGTGGAGAAGATCCACTCTCTACGTGGGTAGGTACCATCCAGAAGCCTGGATAGAACAAAGATGGAGAAAAGAAAATCAGCCTCCTCTCCTAGAACTGGGATACACTCTCCTCTTCCTATCTTTGGACATCAGAACTCCAGACTCTCCAACCCTGGGACTCTAGGATTTACAGGAGTGCTTCCCCAATCCCTGTTGGGCTTCTCAGACCCTCAGCTTCAGACTGAGAGTGACATCATTGGCTGCCCTGGGTGTGAGGCCTCAAGGCTTGTACTGAGCCACACTGTAGGCATCCCAGGGTCTCCAGTTTGTACACAGCCTGTTATAAGGAGTCAGATGGTTAATAGGTAGTCAGGGTAGTCCCAGTGGAAATTTGGGGTGTAGAGTGCTTATTTTATCCTAAAGCTTGTCTTTAACAAGGTCAAAAGTGCCTGCCTGCCCACTTCATGAAAACTTCCAAATTTACCATGAGAATATCAAAGGAATGGTGATTCCATCCTCCTGAGTTCACAATTTATTATAAAAACAAGGTACCTATCCCACCCTTTTGGATGGTTTTTGTTTTATCTTGGGCATATTGGGGTTTTTTTCCCTCTCTTGGAAGCCCCCCTCCATGCTGCTTTGGCTGGAGGTCTTTTATTCTAATAAATCTTGCTTTTAAATCTCTCTGCTTGTCTGCTTGGAAATTCTTCTTCCATGTGAGACAAAAAATAGTGGTAATAATATTCTCTCCACTATCATTTCCCCATAACACTGTCATGAGACATCTCAGTATCCACTAATCACAAGAGCCAAATTTACTAATAAATCCCCACTCATCTGTCCATTTGTCTATCCATCTGTCTAATCATGTTGATCTGTTTCTCTGGTCAACCCTGACTAGCACGTTATCCAGGCAAGGCTTGTCATGTACATTACATGACTCAGCATAATGGAATACAGGCAGCCGTTAATTCTTTTTTAAAAAATATTTATTTATTTATTTGAAAGTCAGAGTTACACAGAGAGGGGAGAGGCACAGAGAGAGAGGTCTTCCATCCACTGGTTCACTCCCCAATTGACCGCAACAGCTGGAGCTGCACGCATCCAAAGCCAAGAGCCAGGAGTTTCCTCCTGGGCATCCCACATGGGTGCAAGGACCCAAGGATTTGGGCCATGTTGTACTGCTGAGTGCTGGATTGGAAGTGGAACAGCCGGGACTTGAACTAGCGCCCGTACGGGATGCTGGCACTGCAGACGGCAGCTTTACCCATTACACCACAGTGCCGGCCCCAGCATTAAATTCTTGAAGTGAATCCATGAGCTGAGAATGTTCCACTTGACCTTCCAGATCTGCACTTCACTGTCCTCCACCCTGCCTTGAGGCACAGAGATGGCACTAATGGGCTCCCTTATTCTCCGGCTTCTGGCTGGGCTTGGCCACGGGTAGGCGTTGGGAGGGCATGAACAGGTGGAACGAAAGTGGGCTCTGAGTGCTTCTTCCTTCTTTCTCCTCCCTGCTGAGTCACCATGGGTTGGCTGTGGGCCTCTTCCACCTCTACTCTCCAGAGCCTGGGGATCTCCCCTCAGACCTAGTGGTGGTTAGAGTCCCCACTCGCCACTGTGGCTGTTCCTGAAGTACCTCGCCAGTCTTGGTCAGCTTCCTGGACACTGCCCTCAGCCCTGGGTCACAGGCTTCAAAAAATCTTTTTACTTGAAAGACAGAGAGAAAGGGAGAATCTTCCAGTCACTGTTTCACTCCCCAAAATGCTCACAACAGCCAGGGCAGGGTCAGGCAGAAGCCAGGAGCCTGGAATTCCATCCAGGTCTCCTGTGTGCATGGCAGGGACCCAAGTACTTAAGCCATCACCTTCTGCCTCCCAAGGTACACATTTGCACAAAGCTAGATCAGAAACAGAGGAGGCAAGACTCGGACCAGGCACTCTGACATGGGTGTCCCAAGGGGAATCTCAACTGCTGTGCCAATGCTCAACCCCGGGTTTAACTTCTGCCATTCTTTACCAGAAGTTCAAATACAAAAGACTGAAGAAACAAATGAGAGAATACAACAATTTTGGTTCTGCATTTTCATCATCACCACTCCAAAACTGCATATCAAAATACACATTGGGTAAGGACACAAGTAAGTCAGTTGCATGCAGAATTTAAAATGAACAAAAATTTGCACCTTTCTATATGAGTTATTATTATACTTTGTTTTGACAGTGTTATTTAAAAAGAAAGCATATCAAGCTGAGAGTTGAAGAACAAAGAGTAATCCCCCACAAAACACTCTTATAATTGAACAGGCACATGTCCTGATGTGTAGGGATAATGCCAAGAACAACCACAGATTTAAATTCAGCAGGAAGAATTTCACTGACAGAAGAATTGCCAGCTATCTGAGCAATCACATAACTATTTCCTCTGATATATGTTAAAAATATAAAAATAAAATATATAGGATGGTCAAGTATAATATTTTAAAGATTTTTATTTATATACTTGAAAGTCAGAGTTATATACAGAGAGAAGGAGAGGCAGAGAGAGAGAGTTCTTCTATCCACTGGCTCACTCCCCAGTTGGACATAATGGCCAGAGGTGTGCCAATGCAAAGGCAGGAGCCAGGAGCTTCCTCCAGGTTCCTCATGTGAGTACAGGGGCCCACGGACTTGGGCCATCTTCCACTGCTTTCCTAGGCCATAGTAGAGAGCTAGATTAGAAGTGGAACAGCCAAGACTTGAACCAGCGCCAAATGGGATGCCGGCACTGCAAGCAGTGGTTTTACCTGCTACACCACAGCACCGGCCCCATGTGTAATTTTAAAACTTGAGATATTTTAAAATAATGGGAACAGCATTTGTCTCAGATCATGACAAGATTTAGGGGCCTGTGCTGTGGCCTAGAAGACTAAGCCATATGAGTGGTTGTTCTTGTCCTGGCTGCTCCACTTCCAATTTACCTCCCCGCTAATGTGCCTGGGAAAAGCAGCAGAAGATGGCCCAAATACTTGGGTCCCTGCACCCATGTGGGATACTCAGAAGAAAGAAGCTCCTGGCTCCTGGATCCTGGCTCCTGGTGCCTGGCTCCTGGCTTTGGCCTGGCCCAGCCCTAGCTATTGAGGCCATTTGGGAAGTGAACCAGCAGATAGAAGATCTGTCTCTCTGTTCTCTTTCTATCTCTGAATTTCAAGTAAATAAATAAATCCTTTAAAAAATACATGTTGTGGTACATGTTATCTTAAATGTCAATAAAAATTTTCTAACTATGTAATATCATATTCGGATGAGCTTGTGCATATTAATTTAGATGCTATCTAGAACAATTTCTTTTTTTAAAAAGTTTTATTTATTTATCTGAAAGTCAAAATTACAAAGAGAGAGGAAGATAGAGAAAGAGAGAGAGCTCTTCCATCCGCTGGTTCATTCCCTAAATGACTGTAATGGCCAGAGCTGGGCCATGCCGAAGCCCAGAGCCTAGGAGCTTCAACTAGGTCTCCCACATGGGTGCAGGGGCCCAGCCATGTGGGTCATCTTCCACTGCTTTCCCAGGCCCAATAGCAGGGAGTTGGATCAGAAGTGGAGCAGCCAGGACTCAAACCAGCGCCCATGTGGGATGCCGGTGCTGCAGATGGAGGCTCAACTCATTAAGCCACAATGCTGGTCCCTAGAACAATCTCTAAGCAGCAATGGGTTTTGTTTTCACAGGTCGTGGGGATTTCCTCTAGCTCCAAGACTGAAGTTTTCTCCCAAATTTGTTTTATAAAAGGTAGATCAAGGCCCATGAATGGGTCCTGAAATCAATTTAGTGGATTATGTGGGAAGGAGCAAGCAGTATTTTTTTGTGGCACAAAATAGATTAGAATTGAATTATAGTAAAACAGAAAATATCAGAATATATTTCCCATAAGTGTACCATGTAAAGAAATCTGTATTTCCTTTCTTTTTGGATATACAAACACATCTGTGTACTGGATCACAAGGCAAAACGCATTTCTACTATGAGTCTTGGTGAAAACCTTTCAAAATTGTCTCTTCCAGTCAGTGTTAGCTTCTGGCAGCAACTTACTGACTTCAGTCAAGGTTATAGTAAGACAATAAAAGCAGCTGATAGAAGTAAAGGTGAAGATCAAGGCAGAATGAATTTACAACCAAGTGTGTTCCAGTAGAGAACATTTAATGTTATTGTTCTACAAGGAATCTTCAAGTTGATAAAAAGCCATGACATTAACTGCCATGGCTAAAATGACATTAGTTATAATTTCTGAATCAGAGTGAAATGGTAGAGGAACAGCCGTATTGGACAACTAGTATCTTAACCTTTCCTGCTATTTCTCCAAGAGAGGCCTTCATTAAGTTCTTTTCAAGAAAAGTTTGATGTGATCACAAACAAAATGACTCAAATTAAACAGGAATGTGGGGGCAGGCATTTGGCCTAACAGTTAAGATGCCTGTGTCTCATATCAGAGTACTTGGGTTCCCATATCAGAATGTCTGGGTTCAATACCTGGCTCTGGTTCCTCACTTCTGCTTCTGCTATTACAGACCCTGGGAGAGAGCAGTCAGGGCTCAAGTATTTGGATTCCTGCCACACACACTGGAGATGTGGATTGTGTTTCCTGCTTCTGGCTTCGTCTCAGCCCAGATCTGGCCATTGTGGACATTTAGAGTGAACTGATAAATAGAAGATCTCTGTCTGTCTCTTTGTGACTCTCAAATAATAATAAAAGTAATAGGAATAAAAACCATCAAAGATAGGAGAGAGAAAAAGCGGAGGGAAGGAGGGAAAAAGGAAGGGAATATCATTATGTTCTTAGAATTATAACTACAAACCATATTGAATCTGTTAAAAACAAATTTAAAATGTTTAAAAAAAATTAAAGACACACTGGGGCCGACTCTATAGTGTAGCGGGTAAGACTGCAGCCTGCAGTGCCGGCATTCTATATGGGTGCTAGTTCTAGTCCCAGCGGCTCCACTTTCAATCCAGCTCTCTGCTATGGCCTGGGAAAGCAGCAGTGGATGACCCAAGTCCTTGGGCCCCTGCACCCACGAGGAAGACCCAAAAGAAGCTCCTGACTCCAGCCTTCAGATCGGCGCAGCTCCGGCCGTTGTGGCCATCTGGGGAGTGAACCAGCGGATGGAAGACCTCTCTCTCTCTTTCTCTCTCTCTCTCTGTGCCTCTTCCTCTCTGAAATTCTGCCTTTCAAGTAAGTAAATAGATCTTTTTAAAAAATTAAAGACCCATTGCTATGTGAAAATGGAGCACATAGAGTAGGTTCTCTAAAAATAAATACATGTCTCTAAAAAATTACCTGTTAATATGCGTATGAGGAAATACAAGAATATATTAAGGAGTAAAGACAATGAATTTTTTAAATATTTATTTGACAGGCAGAGAGAGAGAGATGGATAGACAGACAGAGAGAAATAGATCTTTCATCTGATGGTTCACTCCCCAAATGGCTGTAATGGCTGCAACTGGCCAGGCCAAATCCAGGAGCCTGGGCTCCATCCGAGTTTCCCACATGGCGGTCCAGGCACTTGATCCATCTTTAGATGCTTCCCCAGGCATATCAACAGGGAGCTGGATCAGAAGTAGAACAGCTGGGACTTGAACTGGTGTCCATATGAGATGTCAGCATCACAGGTGACAGCTTAACCAGCTGTGCCACAATGCCAGCCCCACGATGAATATTTATATCAAGTATGCATCGCTTTTATTTTCAGAAAAGTGAACTATTTGAAATATCTTTCAGAAAAGGAAGTGCAAAGTCTTAGACTGGGCTCTATCTCAAGAGTCACTGAGACCCAGTCAGGCAGGTGGCCAGGCAAGTTCTTCCCTTGAGCATTGCACCTGCACCAAGCTGGTAAGGCCTCATCCCACGAAACATCACAGAGGCGGGGATATTAAGTACAAAGACAATGCACAATGTGACTTTCCTAAATCTTAATAAATTTACTTTTCAATTAAACTTGCAGTAAAACATTTTTATTTAATTTTTAAGGATTTATTTATTTGAATGGTAGAGTTACAGAGACAGAGAGCAAAACAGGCAGAGAGAGAGAGATCTTCCATATGGTAGTTCATTCCCTAAACGGCCACATCAGCCATGGCTAGGCCATACTGAAGCCAGGAATTAGGAGCCAAGAGCCTCTTCTGGGTCTTCCACTGCTTTCCCAGGCACATTAGCAGGGAGCTGGATATGAAGTGGAGCAGCCAGGACTGGAACCAACACCCATATGGGATACGGTGTTGTAGGTGGTGGCTTTACCCACTATACCACAACATGGGTCCCCAAAACATTTTTAAAAGTCTAGAAAATAGATGTGAGAGTCTCATTTCCCACTCTTATAACACAATCATTCTCATTTTATGTATTGTTTACAGGTGTGTGTGTGTGTTTTATGTGGCTAAAACCATGGTGAATATAAAATGCTATGGTCGGATTTTTTTTTTTTTTTGCAGAATATTGGTACATTGTTCTTGCTGATATACAAAACTCTTATGTACCACTTTTATTTTTAAAATTTTTTTTTGCTTACTTGAAAGAGTAACAGACAGAGGGAGAGACACAGAAAGAAAGATCTTCTGTCTGCTGGGTCACTCCCCAAATGGCTACAATGGACAGGAGCCAGGAACTCCATTTGGGTCTCCCATGTGGGTGGTAGGGGCCCAAGTACTTGGTCCATTACTTGTTGCTTTCCCAGATGCATTAGCAGGAAGCTGGATAGGAAGCAGAACAGCCAAGACTCCAACTAGCACTTAGATATGGAATGCCAACATCATAAGCAGCAGCACCGCACCACAACACCAACCTCTTTTGTCACATTTTTAAATGACTTTATATTATTACATTAAGTATACAACATAATTTACTTAATCATTCCTCAATTGCTGGAATGAACTTGTTAAATAGTTATTAAATATTTCTATAAGGCCTGCAATAAAGTGTAGAGAATATACAAAGACTTGATGAATTTCTCCTCTTATGATATTCCATAAATTTGTGGAAAAGAACACCTAAAGGTTGAGCAGGTACCACCTCCTGTGCATGAATGTGTACCTGCACCCTCACACACACCAAAATAAACACACACAACTACACACAAATACAACATTTACAAACACACACATATATAGACACATCAACACACACAAACATGCACACATGCATACACACAACTACAACACACACACACACACACATCATTATGCCTTTCTTTTACCTGCCTGGCCTTTGATGGTATCTGAGTTTGTGTCCCTTTTGTTAGAATTTCAACCAGAAAGGCCATGATAGAGCTGTTAAAAAACTAGGAAGCAGCCAACGAAAATCTATTGTTCACACAAAATTAGTAAGCTGAGGAGCTAATGTATTCTGCAGCAGAAGAGGGGTGATTGCAGGGATTATTCAATTAACTCACATATAATTAAATATACATATTTGGGGTATGTCAAATTCATATTTTCTTCATGTAGCTTTGAAAATTATGCCCTTCTGATATTACCTCAGATTTAAAAAAAACAGCAGGATAACAATATAGTTAT
This sequence comes from Oryctolagus cuniculus, assembly GCF_964237555.1. Classification (NCBI taxonomy): domain Eukaryota; kingdom Metazoa; phylum Chordata; class Mammalia; order Lagomorpha; family Leporidae; genus Oryctolagus; species Oryctolagus cuniculus. The sequence goes on along the minus strand of NC_091439.1, from coordinate 43,305,244 downwards.
GACATCAATAATGTAGATTTGTGAGGATAATTTTAACTTTTTTATGTTTTCACATCTGTGATGAGGCTCTAGAAAAGAAATGAGCAGTTCAAATAATGTATAAGGCTAGCAAAATGGAAATGATGATATAATCAAATAATATATTTTAAAGCTCATGGTGAAACATCAAAGGAAATACATTTTTAAAAGGAGATTTCATTCTATTGTCCTTTTGTATTCCCAGAAACCTTTTGCAGTTATTGGCTAATCCTAAAGGATTTCACCTCACTGATCATTTAATTCCTTATTCTTCTGGGATGATGTCAAAGTTTTTACCCTTGAGGAACTGATACATTTCCCAGAAACTTAAGGACATAAAGAGGTCCTTGAGTTGTCCAGATCCTAATTATGTTTACCATGCAGCATTTGGAATTCAGTAAATATAATGACTAAGAAAACCACTTAAGGATATTATGATATGTGAATTTAGACAATTCTTATCAAAACCCAAAGTTTAGTATGGTTTTATGGATAATTATGAGTGATTTATTTAAAAAGCCTACTTTCCCATTATGCTTTATATAAAAATGAGCACTATGGTAATATAATCTTAGCATAAATGGGTACCCAATCAGCATCCTTTTGATTAAAAGTTCATCTTTTCCAAATCTTGAATTAGTAAGCACTCAGAAATGCCTATATATAGTCATACATAGGAGAAACAAATATGTTCACTAATTTAAGCATTTGTTACCTGAGATATCAGAAGTGAAGAGACTTTGCCCACAAGTTAGACCCACAAGAGTGGACATGAGAAACACTTCTCACATCCAGCTTATGGGCACTCCATATACACAGGCCTTCTGACACTGGTCACAGTAACTAAAGTCCTGTTTTCTGTTTATTCTAAAACAGTCTTCTGTATGTCAGAAGAGCTGAGTCTACAAAGCAATTGGGCTCTTGTATCCGCTTGCTGGGACTGCCAAGACAGAGCACCATGGACTGGGTACTTACAGAATTAAAGTCTATTTCCTCACCATTCTGAGGGCTGGCAGTCTGAGAGCAAAGTGCCAGTAGTGTTGATTTCTACTGAGGACTGTCCTTGGCTTCCAGGTAGCTATTGTGATAGCCAATTTCATGTGCAACTTGACTGAGTTGCAGGTTGCCCAGGTAATATTATGTCTGTGTGTGACTATGAGGGTGCTTCTGGAAGAGATCAGCATTTGATTTGGCGAAATGAGTAGAACAACTGACTCTTCCCAAGGTGGGAGGGACTCATGGGGGCCTGAATAGAACAAAAAGTGGAAAAAGGAGGAAGTCATGCCTTTGTTTCTGACCCACTGATGGAGTTGAGGCGTCTTATCCCATCTCCTCAGTGCTCTCAGACTAGGACTTGTGCCCTGTGTCTCCTATACCTCAGACCTCTGGATTGGACGGAATTCCACCATCCACTACATTGGGTCTCTGGCCTGCAGTCACAGGACTTTTTGGCCTCTGGATTCATGTGAGTCATGTGGCAAATATGCATTTTTAGTTCTACTTTTCCATGAACTTTTGAAGTACTCTCTTATATGTGCACATACATGATTTTGTTTTCTCCAGCAAGCCCTGTTAAAAACATACCCTTTCTTTGTCTTCACAGTCTGTCCTCTGTGCATGTCTGTGTCCTAACCTCCTCCTCCTACAAGGCTACCATACATAACAGATTATTTCCCTCTTTAAACATCCTTTCTCCAAGTACAGTCACATTCTGAAGTACTGGGGGTTAGGAATTTAACATATGAATTTTAGGGTACACAGTTCAGCCAGCAAAGGATTCTTTTCCTATATTTCATAACAGTGAAGCAAATAACTGTTACCTTTGTAGAGTTGGGAAGGAAGGAAGGAATGAAGGAAAGAAGGAAGGAAGGGAAGGAGGGAGAGAGAAAACAAGCCATATTCTTCACAAACTCAATCAAAGGCAGCTGGGGCCACAGAGAGATGCTTTATATCCTGAAGAGGCACATCCTGGTACATTATAAGAAAAAAAGCACATGATCAAATGATTCTGCTCCTCTATTAATAATCCTATTGATCCCATTGATCTGTAAAGCCAAAATTATAGATACTAGGATGGTGGTCCTCAAACAACTAGGCCAAGACCACATCTCATCCAGGAAGCATTTTCAATAAGTTCTACTGTCCACTCTCATCCTCAAACATAACAGAATATACAGGTGAAGAGATGAAGCAGGGAGGACTAAACTCAACTATTTACAACATGGAAGTGAAATTCAGCCAAGGGGGTTCAGAGAAAAGTGGCCCAGAGCAGCTGGGGCTGCACCCAGGTATTCAGAGAGCAGTCTCACCTCTCTCTGGCTGCCCTTCTCAGCATGAGTCCACAGCACCAGAGTACCAAGGAGGCTGATGGAGCTGAAGCCATCACGGCCATGTCATTTCAGGCAGTAGAAAGGAAAAACAGAAAACCTCTTTGCCTTTTTTAAGAATATTTTTCACAATTTTCAGTTGACATAGTAATTGTATATATTTATGGGGTACAGACTGACAGTTTAACACATGTATACCTTGTATAATGAGCAGATCAGACAATTAGCATACCCATCATCCCAGACATTTATTATTTCTTTGCTTAGGCAACATTCAGAATCTTCTCTACTAGATATTTTGAAATATATAAAATAATTGTTATGAACCATGGTTATCCTACTGTGCTGTAAAGTATTAGCAGTTATTCCACCTATCCAACAGCACCCCTATAACCCATTAACCATTGTCTCTCCATCCCACCTCCATTATACCCTTTTTAGATCCTGCTAACCACTATCCTATTTTCTACTTCTATGAGATCAACTTTTTTTAAAAGATTTATTTATTTATTTGAAAGGTAGAGTTACAGAGAGGCAGAGGTAGAGAGAGAAGCTTCCATCCACTGGTTCACTCCCCAAATGGCCGCAACAGCTGGAGCTGGGCCAGTCGAAAGCCAGGAGCTTCTTCTGGGTCTCCCACGTGGGTACCAGGCCCAAGGACTTGGGCATCTTCTACTGCTTTCCCAGGTTATAGCAGAGAGCTGGATTGGAAGTGGAGCAGCCAGGTCTCAAAGCAGTGCCCATATGGGATGCCAGCACTGTAGGTGGCAGCTTTACCCACTGTGCCACAGCACTGGCCCCAAGATCAACTTTTTTAACTTCTAGATATAAGTGAGAGCATGCAGCATTTGTCTTTCTGTGCCTAACTTATTTCACTTAACACAGCATCTTCCAGTTCCAACCATCTTGCTGCAAATGACTGATTTTCACTATGGTTGAACACATTTTCTTTATCCATTCTTCCATTGATGGATTTCTAGATTGACTCCAAATCTTGGCTATCATGAATTGCATTGCAATGGACATTTGATTGCAGATGTCTCTTCTACATACTGATTTTACTTCCTTTTGATATATATATATATATATATATATATATATATATATAAAACCACTAATGAGAGTGCTGTATTATCAGTTTTTTTTTAAAGAAACTCCATACTGTTTTCCATGATGTCTGTGTTAATTACATTTTCACCAACAACGTAGGAGAGATCCTTTTTCTCCACATCTTTGTCAGCATTTGTTATTTTGTCTTTTAGATAATATACATTCTAAATGGGATGAAATGATACCTCACATAGCTTTCATTTGCATTTCCTTGAATGATAGCGTTTTTTCATATGCTTGTTAGTCATTTGTATTTCTTCTTTTGAGAAATGTCTCTTTGGATATGTTACATCTTGAACAGAATTTGGGTCCACAAACCCATGCAGAAATTTCATCCCCAAAGTCTTTTGTTGAAGATTAATGGATTGAGGGCTGGCGCTATGGCACAGCGGGTTTAAACCCTATCCTGAAGTGCCGGCATCCCGTATGGGCGCTGGTTCTAGTCCTGGCTGCTCCTCTTCCGATCCAGCCCTCTGCTATTGCCTGGGAAAGCAGTAGAAGATGGCCCAAGTTCTTGGGCCCCTGCACCCATGTAGGAGATGTGTAGAAAGCTCCTGGCTCCTGGCTTCGGATCAGTGTAGCTCTGGCTGTTGTGGTCATCTGGGGAGTGAACTGGCAGATGGAAGACTTCTCTCTGTGTTTCTACTTCTCTCTGTAACTCTGTCTTTCAAATAAATAAATCTTTAAAAAAAAAAGATTAATGGATTGGGGCTGGCGCTATGGCGCAGAGGGTTAATGCCCTGGCCTGAAGTGCCAACATCCCATATGGGTGCTGGTTTGAGACCCGGCTGCTCCACTTCCGATTCAGCTCTCTGCTATAACCTGGGAAAGCAGTAGAAGATGACCCAAGTCCTTGGGCCCCTGCACCTACGTGGGAGACGTGTAGGAAGCTCCTGGCTCCTGGCTTTGGATCAGCCCAGCTCCAGTCATTGCGGCCATTTGGGGAGTGAACCATCAGATGGAAGACCTTTCTTTCTCTCTCTTTCTCTCCCTCTCCTCTCTCTGTGTAACTCTTTCAAATAAATAAATAAAACTTTTCTAAAAAGATTAATGGATTAATGGTTGATGGAGTAGGAAGGAGGCTTGAATCAATTATAGTCTCTGAAGGCGGAGCCTTTGGGAAGTTAGTGGGTTGGATCAAGCTGCTATGGTAGAGCCTGTGATTGAATCACAGATGGCTATAAAGAGAGACCATACAGAAGGTAGATGAAGAGTGCACTCCCTGTGTCTCTCTGCTTCCTGACTTACCATGGGACTGTTCCTTTACATACAGTCTGCCACTGCCAGTCTCCATTAGATGCCAAATGGGGCCACCTAATCTTGGACTGTGAACCTCCATACCATGAGCCAGAATAAAACTTCCTCAGATGCTTCTCTCAAGTTTTAGTTAAAGTAATAAAAAGCTGATTAATGCAAGATCATTTCCCATTTTTAATTGGCTTGTTTTTGTTGTTGATTTGTTTGAACTCCTTATATATTCTAGCTATTAATTCCTTGCCAGATGAATAGTTTGCAAATATTTTCTCCCATTCTGTAGACTGTCTCTTTACTCTATTGATGTTTCATTTGCTTTATAGAAGCTTTTTAGTTTGATATAATCCAATTTGTCAACTTTTGCCTTTGTTGCTGAGCTTTTGGGATAATATCCAAAAAAAAATCTTTGCTCAGACCAATGTCATGAAATGATCTGTAAGATTTTTAGCTCTTTGGGCCAGCACTGTGGCACAGCAGGTTAATGTCCTGGCCTGAAGCACTGGCATCTCATATGGGCACCAGTTCAAGACCCAGCTGCTCCACTTTTGACCCAGCTCTCTGCTATGGCCTGGGAAAGCAGTACAAGATGGCCCCAGTTCTTGAGCCCCTGCACCCATGCTGGGGACCCGGAAGAAGCTCCTAGCTCCTGGCTTTGGATCAGCACAGCTCTGGCCATTGGCAGCCAACTGGGGAGTGAACCATCAGATGGAAAACCTCTGTCTGTCTGTCTCTCTCTCTCTCTCTCTCTCTCTGCCTATCCTCTCTCTGTGTAACTGACTTTCAAATAATAAATAAATCTTTAAAAAACGATTTTTAGCTCTCACATTTAACTCTTTGGCTCACTTCAAGTTGATTGTTTGTATATAGTGAGAGATAGGGGTCTAGTTTCATTCTTCTCTATATGGATATCCAGTTTCTCCACCAGCAATTATTGAAGAAACTGTCCTTTCTCTTTCGTATATATTCTTGCTGTCTTTGTTGAAAATCAGTTGGCTGTAAAAACATGGATTATTTCTGGTTTCCATCCATCTGTCTTTATGCCAGTACCGAGCTGCTTTGGTTGCTATAGATTTGTAGTATATTTTAGAGTCAGGTATTACATTGTCTCCAGTGTTGTTCTTCTTGTGCAAGTTTGCTTTGGCTAGACAAGGTCCTTCGTGGTTCCATACAAATTTTAGGAGTGCGTTTTCATTTTTCTGGGAGGAATGACACTATTTTGGTAGTAATTGCATTGAATTTATAGATAACTTAAAGTGGTATGGGCACATTTGCCTTTTAATTAGTCTTCCCAGAGGTCCTGTCTGGTAGCTTCAGTGTTCAGTTTATTGGCCAGGGCATATAGGAAAAGTAGTGTCTCAGATGTGCCATTCTGGATAACATTAAGTTTGTTGCATAAAGGCCGAGGGTATGTGTATGTTGTAAGAGCTTGTCAGGTAATCTTAACACATCCCAACCCTTGTAAATTATTGTTAAAGAAATGGTTTCTTGGAGAATTTTCTGAATCATTCAATGCAAAGAAATTAACTGATGAGAACATATCTCATTTGTCTCCCAGCAGCCACCCTGTCTTTTCTCAACAACAGCCCATATTTTCACTTGGACAGGTAGTCCAGATGGTCCAGAGGGAAGCCAATCCCCTGTCCTAGGGATGGAGCTCATGACCCAGACCTAAACCAATCAACACATTGCATCCTGCCAGCCAAGTGACTGGTTCAAGGGCAAACAAGTGACTGAACCAGCCCAATCATAGTGAATCTCAAAGACTTTTGTTGGGATGAATGAGCAATAAAGCTAACCTTACCTGTCTTATTCCCACTGTTTCCCCAGCAATTAACACAGTGCTAGGACAAAGTGGATGATTAACAACTATGATTGAATGTTAAATATCTAAAAATTTAGCTAAAAGATTTAAAAAATGGATTTTTGATGTTTCGATGATATTTTTTGAATCTCTATCTCTGTGTACCTCCCCTAAATCTATACCTGGGCCATTCAGTTAGTAAGTCAATAAATTCTTTTTGTTTGCTTATGCCATGTTTGAGTTTGAATTTCTCTTGTTTGCAATCAAAAATAATAGAGAAGTAAAAAGGACCAGTAGCCTAAGTCAGTAAGGGCTTTAAAATTTATTAGGCTCAGAATATGCCGATCATTTTTATTGAGCAAAGAAACTAAAAACAGACAAGACTATTTAATAAGCAGGACACTGAAGTATGAACAGATGACAACAGAGTTCACCCTGTTAAATAAAAATTACAAGAGGTCTTTGTTTAAACCACCAACAGATCACACTAAAAGTTATCAATGAGTCACTCATGCCAAATTTTAATGTCACCACACTGAAACTAAGGTGCTTGTATGAACTTCTGAAAACACAGGATGAACCAGCTAACAGCCAGATTCCCAAACAGACCAGTTTGAATTGGTCTGTCTTACTCCTTTCCAGAAAGGTAACCAGAAGAAAGCTGCTGTTAACCAGTTATTTTTCTATTGTTCCATCTCTCTGATTCCACATTACAATGAAAGTAACTTTGAAATGACCAATCCAATGTTTGTCTTTGTCTCCGTTCTTTCCATGCTTTCTCTGTCTACAAAACAAATCTCTTCCACTGGGCCCATTGGAAACTTATTCTATTTTATGAATTGAAATGTTATGCCATTCTAGAATTGAAAATAAAGCCAATTAACATCACTAAACTGAAGTGTAATTTGTCTTTCACAAGCTTCTGATGACATATTGTATTTTAGTATTAAAATTCAGGGAGTCTTTGCAACAAATGATATTGGAAAAACTGAATATCTACATGCAGAAAACAATGAACTTATAAATAAAATTTCACTTTCCACAAAAATTAATTCAAAATAAATAACAGACCTAAATGAGGAATTCAAAACTGTAAAAACCCCTAAAAGATACCTTATGAGAAAATTTATGTACCTTGGGTTATGTAATAATTTAGATACAACCCCAAAGTCAAGATCCACGAGAAGAAAAATATTGGTATAACTGAATTTCTTTAAAATTACATTGTTATGAAAGTAAAAAGACAACTCACAAACTCAGAATATCTACAAAACACCCATGATAAAGGACTAATATCCAAAATACACCATGAACTCTTAAAACTCATAATAAGAGGCCGGCGCCGTGGCTCAATAGGCTAATCCTCTGCCTTGCGGCACTGGCACACCAGGTTCTAGTCCCGGTCAGGGCGCCTGATTCTGTCCCGGTTGCCCCTCTTCCAGGCCAGCTCTCTGCTATGATCCGGGAGTGCAGTGGAGGATGGCCCAAGTCCTTGGGCCCTGCACCCACATGAGAGACCAGGAGAAGCACTGGCTCCTGGCTTCGGATCAGCGCGATGTGCCAGCCGCAGCGCGGCGGCCGCGGCGGCCATTGGAGAGTGAACCAACGGCAAAAGGAAGACCTTTCTCTCTCTCTCTCTCTCACTGTCTACTCTGCCTGTCAAAAATTTAAAAAAAAAAAAAAACTCATAATAAGAAAGCAAACAACTCAATTTTAAAATGGGCAAAAGGTCTAAAGAGACACCTCACCAACAAAGATACACACATGGCAAATAGGTATATGAAAGGATGCAACATCGTACGTCCTTAGAGAATTATGAATAAAAACAATGAGGTACAACCACACACCTACTAGAAATACTGAGAACACCAAATGCTGGTGAGAAAAGGCAGGGCAATAGGAACTCTCATTCATTACTGATGTGAATGCAGATTGTCCAGCCACTCTGGAAAACAGCTTAGCAGTTTCTTATAAAACAAAACATACAGGGGATATTTGGTGCAGTGGCCAAATCCCATTTTGAAAAGGCCAGATCCTATATTAGAATGCTTCATCTAAGTCCCAGTTCCTCTGCTTCCAATCCAGTTTCCTGCTACTATATACCTTGGGAGGTAGCAAATGAGGGGTCAGTTGCTTGGGTCTTGGCCATCCACATGGCAGACGCAGATTGAGTTCTGTGCTCCTGGTTTTGGCCTGGCCCAACCTTTTTGTTGTGGGAATTTTGAGAGTGAATCAATAGACAGAAGATCTCTCTCTCTCTCTCTCTCTCTCTCGGTGTGTGTGTGTGTGTCTGTGTGTCTGTGTGTGTCTGTGTTTCAAAAATAAAATTAAAGTTTTTTTTTTAAATTAATAATCACTTTAAGTGTGAGAAAGAATACATTGAAAAAAAACTAAACATCCTCTTACCATATGATTCAGCAATCATACTCTTGTTTTTTACCCAAATGAGTCAAACAATTCTATCTGTACAAAAACCTGCATGAGAAGGTTTACAGCAGCTTTCTTCATAATTTCCAAAACTTAGGTGCAGGGAAGAGGATGGTTATATACTGACAGATGGATAAATACTAACATAGTCATTTAGGAAAAAGATTGTTGGCATCTACCAGTTCTTGAGCTTTCTAAACCAGCAATAATACTTCTATGAATACAACTCGTAAAAAAAGACAATAAACTTAGTGCCCATCAAGAATATACACTTGTTAAATAAATGCCTGAGGGCACTTTACAATAGTTTAATAAAAATGATTCTTTTATCATTACTTTTAGGGACATATACTCCAGTTACTATTGTTATAACAAACAATCTCAAATTTAGTGACAAAACAAAAACCTGGATTCAGAGAGGCCAAAGTGAGACTAGCTTCATGGCTTCACTATGTCTGGACCTGGGTCTAGGACAACTCCTCAGCTGGAGGTGGGCTCTGCCAGCTCTGGCCTCCACTGGGGCTCCTAGCTGAGTACCTCCATGAGGCCTTTTCCTCTGCCTAGACTTCCTCAGAGGAATGAAAACAGCCTCAGGATCTTAACAGTCTTCCATGATGAGTATTCCACCCAACCGTGAAGAAACGCATTCCCTTTCCTGATGCAGCCTCATATGTCATACATTGTCACTGGTGCCTCATTCTATTGTGAGCCTGTCCAGATGCAAGGGGAGAAGATGGAGACCTCACTTCTAATTGTCAAAATGTCAAGGTCACACTGCAAGAGCATGTAATATGGGAGATATTGCTGTGGACATCTTTTGTAAAATAAAACAACGTATTAGAGAAGAAAGCTGTATAACAATTATAGCTCAGTGGCATCCATATTAAAAAGAAAAAAATAATTTGCATATGTACTTGCAAATTCAAATAAATGAGACTATGCAACTAGGCATGGTAAATGCACAGAACCTCCCATCAGAAGATATCTACCAAACTGCTGCAGCAGTTAACTCTGAGGACAAAATGAGGTTACAAGAGTGGGTGATGGAGGAGACCCCTAACTTTTCCACTATGGGACAAGACTTGAGTTCCAAGCTAAGATGTGTAAAGGATAAGAATCAGTATGTTTAGGAAGCTGCATGCAAGTAAAAATGAGGCTCAAGACATGATTTGGTGACAATCAAACCACTTTCAGATACACTTCTGAAAAACGTGATCCAGTATCCATCCACTCAAGTGAGATGAAGGGGAATAGTCAAAATGTCCAGTCTTGGAGCCAGGCAGTCCAATCTGTAGCTAGACTCACACTGGTAAAGAGTCTGAGATTAGTGGGCCTCATGCAGTTTTTGTTTTGTTTTGTATCACTTCAGCTTTCTAGTAACATGTCCCTTTTAAAAAGTAGAGATTTCCTCCAACTTTAGTAACAGAAAAGGACATTTCCTCCTTGTCATGGAGGAACATGAAATAGTCCCTCCTGACCAAATGCTATTATATCCCAAATCTGGACACAGACTATGGACAGAGCACTAATAAAAGAGATATCTTGTGAAATGAGATTTTCTTGTTGAATTTAATCATTTCCAGCTGAAATTACCAAAATTCTCAGTGAGTGTGGACTCAGTCTTTGAAGAGTTTACTATGGGGCTGGCGCCATGGCTCACTTGGCTAATCCTCCACCTGCGGTGCCGGCACGCTGGGTTCTAGTCCTGGTTGGGGTGCCAGGTACCAGTCCCGGTTGCCCTTCTTCCAGTCCAGCTCTCTGCTGTGGCCCAGGAAGGCAGTGGAGGACGGCCCAAGTCCTTGGGCCCTGAACCCGCATAGGAGACCAGGAGGAAGCGTCTGGCTCTTGGCTTTGGATTGGCGCAGCATGCTGGCCATAGCGGCCATTTGGGGGGGTGAACTAACGGAAGAAAGACCTTTCTCTCTGTTTCTCTCTCTCTCTCTAATTCTGCCTGTCAAAAAAATAGTTTATTATAAAAGTTTTGATTCATAGCATCTTATAAGACTTGATATAAAACTACACTCACCAGGACAGTGTGGGAATGGCATAAAGACGCCCTCTATCCCTCTGGAACAGAATAAAGAACTTAGAAATTGATCCACACTTGTAAAGTCATTTGACTTTGACAGAAATGCCAAAGTGATCCAACGGAAAGTCTTCTCAACAAATGGGGAAAAATTACATAAAACCTTCTATCTTTATTCCAGGTGGTACATAAAATTTAATTCAAGATGTATAACAGATCTAGTAAAAGTTAACCATAAAGCTGCTAGTTTAGAAGAAAGCACAGCAGAATATTTTTGATGACCTATGGGAAGTAAAAACCTCTTACTGAGGATACAGAAAACCATGAACACGAAATAAAGAAGTTGATAAATCAAGCTTCAAAGGTAAAGACATTGTTAAGAAAATGAATGAACTATCCACACACTGGGAGAAAATACTTGCAAAGTATATATCTGAGAAAGAAATGGTATCTAGGGGATAGCCAGAATTCCTACAACTCCATAATAAAAGACAAATAACTCAGAACAGGGAATTCAGGACTGAAGTCATGGCACAGTGGGTTAAGTCACAATCTGCCACACCAGCATTCCATATCAGAGCTCAAGTTCAAGTCCTAGCTGCTTGGTTTCCAACCCAGTTCCCTGCTAATGCATCTGGGAAGGCATCAGGAGATGGCCCAAATCTTGGGCCCCTGCTACCCACGGTCAAGACCCAAATGGAGTTCCAGGCTCCTGGCTTCAGCCTGACCCGGTCCTTGCCATTGTAGCCATTTGGGGATTGAATCAGTGAATGCAAGATCTTTTCTCTCTCTGTCTCCCTCTTTGTCACTGTCTCTCATGTAAATAAAATAAAACTTTAAAAGAAAAAAAGAGAATTTGTATAGAAACAAAGCTCACATGACGCTCAGAGTGGAAAACCCAGTTACCTGAGAGGAGAGCTAATCCAATACCACTAACACCCTCACACTTTACCCCAATTCTGAATCTAATGGAAGAATCATTTAATAGACTTTAAAAGATACTGCTAATTGGCACATAGATTTTCCCATTAAAAATGAAGTATGATATAAAAATAAATATTTCCTCCTATACATTAATCTTATCTTCACTAACTCTTACCAAAGTTTGAGTAATAATAGTTCACCAAAGCACACACACACACACCTGAGTTACATATAACTGCTTTTTATTTCATAGCCTTTCAAAAATATAAATCACTAAATATTTTGAAAAACATACTCACAGTTATTATTTAGCAGCCACAGTCTTACAAAAATACAATAATACAGGATGAACCAATCACACAACAGAATGAAAGCATCCATGCCAAATCACTCTGAATGGGAACACATAATGGACATAGGAAGGTGACATGAACCAGCACTCCACTTTTCCATTATCAACTACAGGCAGCTTTCAACTTATGATTCAATGTATGATTTTTTTCATTTCACGAGGGTGCAAAAGTGCTTCACATTCAGTAAAAACCATACTTTGAATTTCAAATTTTGATCTTACCCCTGGCTGGCAATGTGTTGATATGATGCTTTCTCATGACACCAGGTAGCCCTGTGCACAGTCAACCACACCATCAATAAGGTATACAACCCCGGTTGTATCATGTACTCCGGTTGTACTGTGTTGCTGTGCTATGATGTATAGTAGGTAAGTGCAGAAAATGTATTTGTAACTAATGATATTTTCAACTTACTGTGAGTTTATCCAGATATTACCCTTTATGACATACAGGAGCACGTGTATCACTAAAATCAATCACAAAACTTATACCCAGGAGACTATTCCATTTATTACAGTAATATGTGCAAAGTGTTATGTATATATGGATAGATATCAAGCTAACACCTTGGATATCAATGTTCCCGTTTGTCTAAGAGGTAAGTTCAATAATAAGGTAGACTAGCAAAGACCATAGGAAATTAAGCACGTGACTTGTCCATATCTCTCCTAATGGTTCTAAAACCCAAGAAGGAGAAGGACGCATACTGTAGTACTGTACTTTCTGATACAATAGCCACTTGCCTCATGTGGCTACTTAAACTCAAATGAGTTAAAATTAAATAAAACTCAAGTTTCACTTCCACACTAGCTACATTTCAAGGGTTCACTAGTCACATGTGACTAGTAGCTACTGTATTGCATACTGCAGATAAAGAAAATTTCTACCATCACAGAAATTTCTTTTGGATAGCTCTAGATGTGGGAAGTGTTTCTTCTGCCTTTGCTTAGCCAGGATGTAGGCTGCTTGTGGAAGCAGCTTTGAGAGGCAATTCTCCTCCCAGGATATTCCTGGGTTGGTGGTGGAGTCACAGAAGGCAGTAACATAGCCTTTCTTTGCATAGATTACCTTCCTCTATAGGAAAGGGCTGGTCTTTTACAAGAATCAAATATCCAAACCTAGATTCCACCAAAATTGAATTGTCAAGAAGGTTAAGGAGAAGACAAATGAAGCAACAAAGTGGAACAACGTTTACCCTACACCAAACCTCCATAAAGAGATGATGTCCAACAAGAAGGTATGCAGGTTCCCAGGGCCTCCTGTAGGAAATCTTGTTGTAGGGTGCATAGACTGATAGAGAGAGATGTCAGATCTGTCAAGTGTTTCACGAGAAAATCTGGTACGTGTTTCACTGAGCAGCACTGATTGGAGTTTTGCCAGTGGAGAAAGAGCTACAAAGCCGATCTGTTTCATGATACTATCACTGTATTTTCTAACCAGGACGCAAACTGCTGTTCATCCACCCAAAATCCACCACCATCTTCCTCCTTATCATGAGCACTTGGATTTTGGTCAAAGGCAGTTGTATGTCCTGCTACATAAACCACATTTCGCAGACAATCTTGCAGATGGCAGTAGTCAATGACAGTATTCTGGCCAATGAGATCTAAGCAAAGGCTGTTGGGCTGCTGAGAACACTCTTGGAAAGGAAGCATAATCACACTGGCATGTCTTGTTTTCCCTTTGGGCTTCTTCCTTCTGGTAGGGAGCTTCAAGGACCACCCTGGAATCTAGAGGAAAAAGCCAAGGGGAGCTTCCAGACACTCAGAGTCTGACATCTGTGAACAGCTAGGCCAACCCCAGCAGTTGTTATGTCCACCTCCCTGTTTGATGAGAAAAGAACAAAACCTCTAATTTGCTTAAGCCGCTGTTCAGTCCAGTAACTTCCTACTCTGTTATCAAGATAGCAATCCATTTTGATTCCCAACTGGAAAGTGAGATTTCCATCTGAAAGGAAAAAAAAAAAAAGATCTTGTCTGAAGAACCTGTACCTATTCAATAAATTCAACTGAATTCATACAGCCATAGAGGTAAAACAAAGATTGAGTATAAAGATTTTTAACTTGAATCCACCCATGCTTTCAGAATCCCTTTATACAGACCAGAAATGGCATAAATGATTGGGCTCATTATATAAAGTAGCTGCTATTAGGGAAAATAGAGGCTTTTTTTAGCTTAATTCATCAGGAAGTTTTTTCTGAGTGCTTATTATGTCCTGATTACTGTTCTAAACACAGGTTTGCCTTTCCTAATTACCCAACTCACTCCCTGTATTGTAAGATGCTCACAACTTAGATAATTAATTCAAACATTATTTAATCTATAACTCTAATTTGTGTAGCCAAAATAGGAAATGGAGAATTAATAAATTTATTTTTTGATTCAAACAAAAGTATCTACATCAAAGTGCTATAACTCTATTCTTAACTTTCCCTTTTATGGAGCAGGCACCTGACAGTGATATCTTAATGATACTAGAGTTTTAATTGTGGATTTAGCTTAAATAAGCATAAATATTTCACAGTGGCTATAAAACTTAAAAAGAAAGTACAGGAGTCTGAAGATACTTTTCTTGTACTTCGTTATTATTATTCTAAAAGGCTCTAGATTGGTAAGTGTGATTTAGGGGAAAAAAGAAACCTTTTCCCACTATCTTCGATGGTTTAACCAATAACCAGGTCTAAAATTTGGGCCATTTAAAATTTAACTCTATTGTACTTTGAGACTATAGGCAAAATTGGAAACATGGAATGTCAAACTAAAAATGGGGTATTATGTATATTTTACTCACCTAGATCCAAGTCTCCACCCCTGCAAGTGAACCAAAAACATCCTGGCACCCTGTCATTCCCAGAAAAGCCAGTGCATGGCACATTGTGGGTAAATTTTATCTCTTTTCTGTAGAATCACACCAGATGGCATCAGTCCTGCCTCTACAGCTGTGCCCTAAAATCGAAGTTCAGACACAGGAATCCACTTTATTAGACACTTTAAACTTTGCAGGTGTGCATGTGACACCATTCTCATCCAACTGAAGATGATTATCATGCCAACTAGAACTGTGTTGCACTGATAAGTTAGGCAATCAGTCAGTCAAGATTGTTCTAATAATATTTGAAGTCACTTATAACAGCTGAAATTTAGAAACAATAATAAAATAGGAACATTTGGAATAAAATATTCACATTACATTAGAGAATTATGGCTCATTTCCTTATAGCAAAGAAATTCAATTTGGCTTCAAACATTACTGAAGAATCACTGAAAGTGCTTTATTAAAAATAAAACACGGGAATCTTCTATAATTAACTTAAACTTATACAAAAAGCAGTTATTTTAAATGTTCCTGACTTTTCCAATGCTTTAACGTCTAATTCAACTTATTTATCTCATCTGTAAAAACAGACTTGATGTAGTGGTTGTCTATGATCAGTGGATGGAGTGACCAATATGTAGAAGCCTGGAAATTAGAGCATTGTGGGTGGATTAGATCTAAGCCAAGAATTTATATGGGTAGCCAAAAATGTGAATTCAAAAGAAGTTCTGATTTGGAAGGTCAATCTATGCTGGGTCTTGAAAAAAAATGATGACTACATAAATGAACAGAAAAAGAAAGCTCATGTACAGGTGTCAAAAGCAGAGTCTCTGACATGCAAAGGCAAGGTGGGAGACCACCAGCAGATTGTTCTGAGAACAAATGTGAGGAGTCTTGGTTCCCAGAGTGTAGAGCCAAGTTCCAAGCAGAGACTGAGTAATAAGAATAAATATTCTCTTATTTTTCTCTAGATAAATGGGAACCTAGCAATTAATGAGTTAGTTTACAAAGAGGTTACAAAATGTCCCTGGACACAAGATAGAAAGGGCAGGTAGGAACTCCTTTCTTAGGATCCTGAGTCTGTAGAACCAGAAAGACCAGCATAGTACTGAGATGGCAATAAACTGCTCACCATGAGTTGTCTATAGTTCTTATCTACAAAGGACTAAACTTCTGGATGTACCCCAGGGGCACTGCTAGGAAGGTTAAAAAATTGCAAATCAAGAAGCCAAGTAGGTGGTTAAAATAATGCACATTCTGATTGTTCACAAAATATGAAACAGCTGAAATGGCTATTTCTCATCCTTATAAATAGCTATAATACTTAATTACTCCCACATGTCCTTATTAGCCATACAATCCTACAGCAGAATGCCACTGCAAAGATACCAACCAATTAGAGGACTATTGTTCACAGCCATAAAAACCAAGGCAGTGGATTCTGGGAATTCAAATCCAGTCTTACTATAGCTCTTATAAGAAGTGAGAAAGAGGTGAGAATTTGTTCATGATAAAATAATTAAACTACTTACTCCAGTAAAAATAGGTCTGTTTTGATAAAATGAAATAGAAAATGTGGGAAATTATCTACCACAAGCCAAACACTTTCTCCATAATTATTCACCTGAGAATAATTTTTCCTTCCTTTGAATTATCAAAACAATTGTCTTCCACTTAACTTTTTACATTATCAACTAGGCAAAATGATGTATTTTCCTTTTTAGCCGCCGTGATTTTTGTTGTGTCTAAAATTAGTATTTCCTATACCACAGTTATGGCACAGGCAACTAATTCCACCCTAACAAGACTAAACTCTTATTGAAGACAATGATTTGGGTATCACTATTGATTGCATTTCAAGAACCCCTGGACTATCTTTCAAAAGAGCAGAATTATGACTAAAAGTGCAAACACTGTTTATATCTCACCTTCATTTCCAGAGTCTTCTGCCTGGACACTGATTCTTGAAATAAGTTAGGAATCAGTTTGGCTTTTTGGTTCCAGTAGAAGGACGCTGGTTCTAAGTGGGAGAGAGCCTCTGCTTCATTGTACTGGTTGCCCCCACCCTGACCCTTCACTTTCAGAAATTTAGCCATAATGAGAGCAACATGAAACTAGGAGTGACCTCAATTTACCCTTGGTCAGAAGCTCGCATCTCCCACTGTCGTGGCCTTCTTGCAGCATCCGCGGGCTGTGACTGCAGCCAGGGTCCTAGGCGCAGCAGCCAAGCGTAGCAGCTGGGCTCCAGACAGCAGAAGCCTAGGAGAAAGCATCTAGAGGATGCACTTGTTATCTCCCAAAGGAACACTGCTGGGAGGATGCTGAGAGCCCACGGGTGAGTGTACTCATGCCCATCAATCTTCCTGCAGAAGCTCTAATCATTCAATCTGAAAACACCTCCCCCTTTTTCCTACACTTTGCATCAACACTCCTTTCCTCCAGCCCTTCATGTCATCACCCAGAAGGTCACAGCTAGCCAGTCTATAAGCATTTTCCAAATGACTCACTCTAAAGATGTTAAACCCACCCACCACAGTACCCCCACAGGCACGATCAGGGATGGTGACCACAACTGGATCAAAGGGAAGAAGAGATTTCCCCCCAAAATGGGCCACTGGTCTCCCCCAGCACAGCTAGTTGGACTCTGTTTACGTCTCCCAAAGCCCAAAGACATCTAAAGCAAGCTGAAGGTACTTCAAAAAGTTCGTGGAAATGGAATTAAAAGATGTTTATTTGGGTACAAAAAAAAAAAAAAAAAAAAAAAAAACCTTGAAATCCTTGCATTAAAAGGGTCTTCAAAAAGTTCATGGAAATGTACAACATGAAAAAACTGTAGATTTTAATGTCACTCTCTGCGAACTTTTTAATACTTCAAGTGTGCCCTGTTTCTTCTGCTATGCATCCCGAAGCCCACACTCTGTCCAATCACTTATATATTTAGGCTGACATCAATGTTTTTGGAGGTGGCTGGATTGCATTATCCGAATACATCGGTTTTCCACCCAAAGTATGCAAGCTAACATGCAGCTGGACGCGAAGGAGAGCTTTGGGGCGTGGAAGCCCAAAGCCACTCTAGTTCCAAGGGCTGAGCTCTCTTTTCTGCATCCATGTCCCTCCCCGCCCCCAGAGAAACTCGGGGTCAACTGTGGGGCACACAGCCAGCCCAGAGCCGGTGTCCATGCGGTCCCTGACCACCCCTTCCCTCTCCCCCGCCCTCACCGAGCGTGCACAAGCCCCGAGCCTCTGGTAGGCGTGCAGACCCTGGTCCCTCCGCGGGTGCCTCTCATCCGAACCCACCTGCCAGCGCCGCCAAGCCCTGCACCTGGACGGCCGCACGGAGGGAGAATCAAGGCCGGGACTGGTGCTCGAGCGGCGGGTCACACCGCTTGCTCGTGAGAGAAGCCCCAAGGCTCGCGGTGTAGCGAGAGGCGCCCGGGCTGGAGCGCCCCGGCGGTGCTGGCCACGGAATTCTTCAGCTGCTTGATGACCACGAAGAGAAGGAGAAAAAGTAGGAAGAGCAGGAAGAAGAAGAGCGCCAGGTAGAGCAGCAAGTTGAGCTCCCACTCCATGCTGGAGGCGCCGGCCAAGGGCGCCGCCCGCGCGCCCCCTTCCCTCTCCCCCACGGCCCCGCGTGAGGGCGTCGCGCTTTGGGCGTCGACTCCGGGTCAGCGCTTTGCCTCCCCGGCTCGGAGGAAGCTGGTGCGGTGCTGGCTCCAACTCCCGGAGCAGACACGAGAGCCGCCGCTTCACCGAGATCCTCTCCTGCACTGGGCGGGCGCGAGAGGGTTTTTCTAGCAGGGAACTTCAGCGGGCGGGGACATCGGAGAAAGGTATCCGGACAGGCTCCCAGGGGGCTTCAAATGATCTTCAGGTTTCTACTCCCAACCTCCAGTAAGGTCCCTAACTCCCTCCCTTCCTGATTAGTTTCTTTTGTTATTTCTCCCTTGCCCCGGCTTTCTGAAAGAGCAGGTGACACAGTGACCTAGAGATCCGAAAGAATTAAAGATGACCCTGACTTCGGGGCCTGAAGGGCTGTGCCTGCGGTGACTGATTGGTGCCTGTACTCCAGTTCAAGCTGCAGAGGCGCTGGGGCCACAGGTCAGTAAGAAAAGCATTAAGACGAAAAGGCATTTCAAAAGTTATATTGTACAAAGTTTTCCAACGCTGGCTTGAAATTCAATTTCCTTGATGAAAAGAAAACAAAATCCACTCAACCTGTTCCTTGAAGCCCCTAACATTCTTTATTGTATTGACATCACCCATAGCCCATATGGCGCAGCTTGGAAAGACATGCAGTTATGGATTGCTGTGGAACAAATTTTCCCAAAACTCAGTGGCTGAACCCAGCATGAACATTATTTCTTGAAGTGTATGTGAGTCGAGAATTTGGGGGCACTTCGCTGGGTTCTTGTTGCGTGATATTTCTCAAGAGGGTAGGTCAGATGTCAGCCGGGACACAGTCTCTGCAGGTTTGTCTGGTACTGAAGAAGCCGCTTGTTTCTACTTTCTCTGTTTTTTTTTTTTTTTTTTTTTTTTTTTCTCTTCCCTGAAAGTTGGCAACGGAGTGACTTCTCATCTGGCAGTTCCCTCCCCAAATTCCAGGCTGAAGCCAGGAGCTAAGAACACAAACCAAGTCTCCCATGTGGGTGGCAGGAATCCGAGTACTTGAGACATCACTTTCTGCCTCCCAGAGGTGCACATTAGCAGGAAGCTGGAATTCAGAGTGGATCCAGGGACTCTGACCCAGGCATTCCAGCATGGCAGGCAGACATCACGCTCAGCACCTAACCGCTGGGGTGAACGCCAGCTCCTGGAGGGTCCGCCTCTAAGAAGGAATACTCACACTGGTTAGTAGTGCTGGTTGTCAGTGGGAGGCCTCGGTTCTTTTTGGTGGGAGCTTTCCACAGGGCCACTTGGGTGCTCACAACACAGCAGCTGGCTTCCCTTAGGAAGAGTTTCAAGAGCACCTGGCAGATACGGCAGTGCCCTTTCCAACTAACTTCAGAAGTCACATACCATCTCTCTCCCTCTCTTTTTGTTAAGATTTACTTTATTTATTTGAAAGACACAGTTATAGAGAGAGGTAGAGCCAGAGAGAGGTTGTTGTTGTCCGGGTTGTGAGCCTCTGGCTAGATGTCACTCTGTGTGTGAAGATACATGAGAGCGTCCTGGGCTGAATTTGGGGATGATGCCTGAAAAACACATCCCAGATAATGTAATGGGCTGCCTGCTCTAAGTGGTAGTGCCCGTGAGGCAGGGAGCCCAAAGAGACAGGAGGGCATGAGAAAAGTGGGGAGCTGCAAGGTGCGAGGACTCAGTTCTAGTCTCAGCTCCACCTGCCATAGTCACTTTTTCTCGGTGAGTGTCCCCTCACCTGTAACATGCCTCATTTATCCTTCCCCTGGATTTGTTGGAAGGACCAAACATGAGTCAGAATAAGAATGTGTTTTTGTACATAAATGTGAGATAATATTTTTTATTCTATCACTAAGGGTCCCTAATATTACAGCCACCACACATCTTCACTGTATAAGGAATACTTCTCAAGGGCTGGCACTGTGGTATAGAAAGTTAAGCCTCCACCTGCTGTGCCAGCATCCCATATGGGCACCAATTCAAGTCCCAGCTGCTCCATTTCCCATTTAGCTCCCTGCTAATGTGCCTGGGAGAGCAGAGGAAGATGAGCCACTGCACCCACGTGGGAGACCCAGAAGAAACTCCTGGCTCCTGGCTTCTGCTGGCACAGCCTTGGCCATTGAGCCATTTGAGAAGTGAACCAGCAGGTAGAAAAATCATGCTCTCACTTTCTCTCTATTTCTCTCTCTTTCCCCTTCTCTGTCTCTGTAACTCTGCCTTTCAAATAAATAAATAAATCTTTATAGAAAGGGAATACTTCTGTCTCTCTCTAACATATTGATCCACTGGCAGTGGTTTTGCTGGAATTGGCTCATCCTAACTCAAAGAGCTGATTGTCAAATTTTGCAAGGTGGTTGTTAAAGTACAGTTGTTATTTAAAATTAAATTCTACAAATGTACAATAAAATAATGTGAACAACAAAGGTAATACATACTCAACACCTATCATGTCCCAATTGTTTTCCTATATTTCTCTGTATCTTCACCCTTGAGTTCATATAGGCCTGCTGTCCTGGGTAGTGGCAATGTTATCTAATGGCATGTTGCTGCACAGCTCTTCCCTACTGGCTTCAGTGATGTACTGGTGTGAGCTGGAAATTGGCCAGGGACAAGTGTTTGCCAGAGCAAATGGACAACTGTTACAACTCAGGACCAGAGAGCTAATTGCTAAGCACTGACCAGTGCTCCACTGCTGCAGGAAAGGCTATTGAGGAAAATTTGAAGTCTTCAAGTTCAGCAGAGATTTGTGATTCTTTTCTTCTTCTTCTTCTTCATCGTCGTCGTCGTCGTCGTCGTCGTCGTTGTTGGACTGTCCAAAGTCCACACATCTCCATGCTGAGCATCACAATCTCCTACTGGTAGAACTCTCCATTTTAGGTAATTGTGGCAACAGGACAGATCCCAGTACCTGCATTCCATTGCCACCTCCTGTTATGGAAACCTAGGGGGTAAGATACATTTGTACCCACCCTGATACAATGTGGAGAGGAAAGCAGGAAGAACTATGCCAGAAAAGTCCTTGACTGCAAGACTCTGGGGCTTGGGAGCTGACAGAATAGAAGGGAATGTTTGCAGGGGTCAAGTGCATCCCAGTTGCAGGCAATGGTGAGGACCAGAATAGTTCCCTGGTGGGAGAAAGTGACCTGGGCCTAGCCCCTGCTGCCTGCTTCCACAGCATCCCCAACTCAGGCCCCTTTCCCAAGCTGGGCAAGCTCCAACCTCCTTTCCATTCTGGAAGCAGCTGCTGGTTTCCTAGAGAATGATATGGAGACCAGGCAGAGTGGTTGAGGCTGGTTTGCAGATAAGAATTTTGATTTAAAAAAAAATGCCCTGCTTCCACACTTTGCACGTTATGCACTCATAATCAACAACATGGTTGGTATAAAATATGCATGCCGTTTGGCACATTGCCATACAGATTCCCAAGCCACTAAAGGATGGAAACAAAGCACAGAGAGGTTAAGTGACCCGCTGAAGACCTCACCCCCGCTACCCACCCCCCACCGCTGGCAAGTGGCAGAACCGGAATACCAAAACAGGGAATCTGGCTGCAGAACCTTCACTCCCAACCCCAGCATCCCACCTCCTAAGGAAAAGTACACACTTCTTTGCATGGCCATCAAGTAAATGGCCATATTTTTTGTGTGTGTTTTGGGTGTTAAGTTAAAGAAAAATTTTAAGAGACGTGTACCTCCTGCTCACATTCATCTCAGTTTCTTCCTTTGAAATCTTGAAGGTCAAAATTTCAGATGAGCTGGTGTTTGCTGGCAGAATATTGAGGAAAAAGCCAAAGGATGTAGGTTTTATGTCTCTAAGCTTCAAGTTTGTTCCATCTTCCTAACCGTAACTATTTAGATTATCCATTTATCTGAACAGCTTAAATGGATTTATAGATATTAACTAATAAATCCTCATATTCACTCTCCATAGAATTTGTATTTAAAATAATATTGCTGCCATGAAAAGTAACATAGTACATTTATTAGAAGGTCCTGAAGCATTTTAGCCTCTGGTCGTATTTATACTCCTCACAAGTTTACAGTTTATAAATGACTCTTTGAAAATAAGGCACAATGGGTCTGTTCCTTAATACACATACTGATGACCATCCACAGAAAGAAAACCCAAGCATGTTAAAAGGCAGAAAGGACACCCACTAAAGACAAGAGTTTAGCTTGTCTAAGCAGCTAGAGAGGAGCCCTCATGATACAAAGATGAAGAACGGAGGATGCTGCCCATACCCTGCCCACAGAGCAGAGCCCACACATGCTGCCACTTCACACAGCAGGTCTCAGCACCTCTCATAGACTTCCTGTACGTGTCAGCCCCTCTATCTCTGCCCCCACAGGTCTCAAAACAACTGGATACTGCCCCAAGGCTGCCCAGGGTTCAGGCCCATGGACCTCTATGGCATGTGGCAAGACAGGGTTCCCCATCCCATTGCCTGCCTTGTTCTTCCCTACCTTTCATTTCTGATATTGAGGGAGACTTGCATCATAACAAGTATCATAGGTATACACAAGTGTGTGCATATATATACACATACACATACAAGTTTGAAAAAGTTCTATATTCTATCAAAGTCCATTTCTATTTTAACTGACACACAGTAATTGCACATATTTATGGGGTACAGTGTGACATATCAATATGTGTATGCAATGTGTGATGATCGATGATCAAGTTAACTGGCCTATTTTCTCAGACTGTTGTTGTTTCCTTGTGTTGGATACATTCAGGATCTCTACTAGGCCAAAAAAAAAAAAAAAAAAAAAAAACAACTCTGCCAGTTCTTTGAAATGTTTAATTGTTGCCGACCATAGTTATCCTACTGTGCTGTAGAATGTTAGCAGACATTCCTCATTCCCAACAGGGCCCCTGTACCCAATAACCATCCTCTCCCCAGCCTGTTTCCTCCACATCCTTCCCAGGTTCTGGTACACATCCCAGGCATTTATGATGTTATTAATAGTAGCAATGGAAGGGTTTATTAATTGTGTAAATTTGTTTCCTTAAAGAGTCAAAATGCCTAAAGAGATACATAGAAAGGGCTATAAAAATCTTCTGTCACAATCCCAGGATGAAACCTCCCTGGATTTACCCACTGGGGGCACCTGCAGGAGGGAAGCAGTTACAAGGATGGCAAGGTTAAGGGTAGAAAATGAGAGAAAGAGAGATTTCTAAACATCTTTGTAAGACTGACTCAAATTTGGCCCAAAATGAACTCAAAAGAAATGAAAGACATATTTTGTATCATGCTCTGCACTTCAACTGTGTCATGGATCCCAAGCAGTAAGACTGAGGTTTTAGGTAACTACACAGCTTCCCAGGCACTGTGGGTCATAAAAACTGAGTTACCCATAGGTGGCTTCACTTAAAAAGGATGTCCCGGAAAGCACCCCTTGTGTTCTGGCAATGAGGTCCATGCTCTATGGAAGTTTCCAGGCCCTAGGACACCCTCACCTATAGCTCCTCGGAGCCCAGATCAGCCCCAGTGATCCTAGTGACCCAACAATGGCCTAGCAGCAGTTTCCCAAACATACTATCCATGTCTCTCTGACACTCCACCTCCCTCCCTCCTGCCCCATAAGCAGATACACCGCTGGCTTCATTTTTAGGAGGTACAAACTGGGTTTCCTTGGAACGACTCCTTATTTATACTCTTAACACCCCCTGAAACCCTTTAGATCAGAATTAGAAAATCTGTTTAGGAGATCAAAAAAGCAAATTTTTCTACCTGAGGGAGTTGTGCAAAGTGAATCAGCAACAACAACAACAAAATCTCAACAACAGGATCTGCTGTCTACTTGGCTACTTTTCCCCTCACCCCATTCCAAAAAAATAAAAAGACTTCAGCAGTTATGCAATGCTTAGGAAACAAGATACTTCTCAGAAAATAAGTAAAATATATGTGATAAGCTACTTAAATCTCATGTAACCATTTCGGAATTCCAGCAAGAAGGTAGAGAGGGAGAAGGGGAGGGAGGGAGAGAGGAAAAGCTAAGGAAGAAATGTATTTGAGGGGTATGTGGGAGATCATCCTATGTGGGTAGCCTTTGAAATGCAGAACTCACACTAAGAATAGTTCTATGAGAAACACTTTAGATTCTGTCCTCGGTTTAGAATATCCTTAAACACAACAGAAGAGCACAAGTATATCCATTACAAAAAAAAAAAAAAGAATTAAGTGACAGATTGCGATCATGGCCAAACACTATTTCTTTAATTTAGACTCTTGCCAGTAAGTTAGCAGCAACATTAGAGAAAGTCAATGCAACTGTGGCTGACAATATCTGTGATCAATATTATGTCATGCAGCAAATTAAAAAACCTGAGTTTTACCGAGTAATGGAGCCTTCATTCAGCACAACTTTCCACAATGACAGTGGTGAGACAGCCACCCCTAATGGAAGATCTGCAAGCTTCTCTGTGAGCTGATACTGCTTAGGAGCTGTGGCTTCTACACACAAGTGCACACACAAAGCTGAAACTGGACTGCCCCAAGGGGAAAAGGAATGAGGAAAAAGTAGACTTTGTCTGTAACCCTTGGTTCCTCAGTGAAACACCAGCTGATGACTCAAGGTGCCCTTTAGATGTACGAGGTCGACACTGCAATACAGGCTGGTCACTAGCAGCCTTGGACCCTAGCCCCAGCCCCAGCCCCAACCACTGCACTTGGTACTGTGCCATATAATGCTGTGAGTTGCAGAAAGATATCTTGAGTCCTGTGGATGTGTACATGTGTCCTGACTACATCTCTTGCTAGCAGGATAATGTTGCATACATTTTGTTGCCCACCAAGTACCTTAGCCCTCTTTCTTCCTTGCTAATAGGCTCTGGAAGTGTGTAACTCATTCATGGAGTGTGTGTGTGTGTGTTTGTATGTGTGTGTTATTCTTGTTGTTTTGGAGGGGGTGGTCCAGGAGGGAGTATGTGGCCTAAACTGACTTAATCTAACAAAAGTCTATTAGTCAGTATCCAAAAATGAAAACAAAATTACTAACCATATCTAAAGCAAGGAAATTTTATACTGCTTAGACTGGCAAAATGTGTTACAAGGTGGTTGAATAGGTAGTAGTAAAAAGATTACCACAAGGTCATAGCTGCTCCCCCTTCCCTCTTGGCTAGAGGAGCAAAAGAGGTTTCACACAGAACCATGGCAGCTGTTCCCCAGAACACACAATCACTGCATCAGGAAGGCCACAGAAGCACCCAAAGGACCAAAGGACCCACTGGGGACACATTCTGCTCTCCTTCCTCCTTGGTCCCCACTCCACCAACCCAAGTGGCTCACCCCACTGCTTGCCAGTGCCTCCCATGGGTGGAACCTGATGGGAAGCTGGGTGGTAGGGAATACAGGCTCTCAGCAAGATGGTGGAGACAGCAGGAATGAAGCTGAAAGGCCAAAGACACTATCTGGCCAGAATGCACTCATGATCCACATCTAGAGCGAGGGTTCTCTCTCCTGCATGGCAAATATAAATAACTGAGAATGGGAACAGAATCCCAGTTTCTGATGGACACCATTTTATCTCCAGAGGGGAACTAGCCACCAAGTGAAGCTGACTTGGTAAATAGCAAAACAGAAAAGACTTCCATCTCAGGTAACATTATTGGGTCAGCAAATCAACCAATCCAGAAGCCCTGCCTACCTCCTGGACACCTATTTTGGGGAAAAATACATGTCATTATTGTAAAATTCATTTGAGTCTGATTGTTGTTGATTCTGGAAGCATGCTACCTATTCATTCTAAAGCCTTAGCTTTCTTAACTGGCAAATAAGGCTACTAGCATGATAATGGCATCCAGTACTTGAATAAGGATGTTGTAACTATGAGACATCTTCAAAAAAGTTCATAGAAATGATGTACTACCAAAAAATCTATGCATGGATTTCAAAAGTTTTTGAACCACAATAAACCTAGCTTTTAATTCCATTTTCTACAATGTTTTGAAGTCCTCTTATACTAAAGGCAACCATGCATGCAAAGCACTTGGCATGTAGTACACACACAACAGGTGACTTGTGTTGTTATTATTATCCTTTTTTTTAATGCAGGTAATGATATCTCTAACAGTATTGCCTTGAAAATATGAACAGCTTAATAAAAAATGCAGTCATCTGCTCAGGCCAGCCCTCCATCTCGAACACAAACAGATCTCCAGTCCCCTGAGATTCTTACTCCATCAACTACACATAGCTGCCACCTCCCATGGGCCCCCTCAAAGGAACCCCAGAACCACCACCATGACTTGGAGAGCTGATCCATCCAGTCTACCTTCCACTTCTTGCTCTGAAAGAACTAGCATGCTGGGGAGAGGAACCAGGCTGAGAAATTAGCAAAACAGAAAGACCAATGAGGTGGCCAATCTTCAGCTCATCAGGAAACCAGACCATGGAAAATGGCAGAGTAGTCTGAACACAATGACATGTGTTCACCCCCATCTGCTACCATTCACCCCAGTAAAATAGGTTGGTACAAGAAGGAAGGAAGGAAGAGAGGGAGAAAGGATTCCCAAATGATGCTGACATCATTGAAATGTGGGAATCACACTTCTAGTCCAGCTCTGTATTTTGGATAAAGACCGAAATTCAGTAACCATGAGTGACTTACCCAAAGTCAGACACAGAGGAAGTACAAAAGCAAAAACTGCAATTCAAGTTGACTAGTGGTTCAGTGTTCATCCCACCAAACCACACTGGGGATTTCCTCTCTTTACATAAAACAGTCTTACCACAGTTAGAACTGTTTTCATAGCAGTAATTTTGCCTCCAAGTTAGAACTAGCTAAAACCCACACTAAGCTAAAAGGAAAAAAAAAAAAACTATCATTAACTCAAAATATAATAGGTCACAATGTTTTATCTGAGAGACCTCAAATAAAAGGATTCTTCAAAAATGAAAGCAAAGCACAATTATGATTTGTCAATCAAAAATGTTAGCAATAAAAATTTTTAATGAAAATAATACATCCTACCACAGTACCTAGAAGTTCTGCAAAAAATCATCCACTTCAAAAATCTGAAATCTGGAGCTTGGTCTCTTAGGCCTGAGTGAGACATTCTGCTTTTGCCTTTTAGGGCCATGCTCCACCTTGCCCTGAGCCCCAGAGGCTCCAGTTGATGAGTCATCGCTTGCCCCTGCCTCCCTATAGGACATGGTGGAAGCAGAGAGGGGTTTCAGAATTTATCCTCGGCTCCTCTCTGCCAGGCTGCCTGTTGGCAATAGCTAAGTTCCTCCCCTAGAACTCCTCCCAATAGGTGCTGATCTCAACAGGTTCCAGCACCCACCTTCTCCTGTGGCCTCTTCAAGATCACACGTGGAAATAGTTTCCCACAGCTGCTATCTGCTTACCCATCCTCATGTCTGGAATCATCCCTTCAGTACCACCTGCTATAGAGTATCTACTATGGTTTGAGTGTGTGCCCTCTGTAATCCAGGTGTTGCCAATGAGAAAGGTGAGGTGAAGCCTTTAAGAGGTAAGCCATGAGGACTGCACCCTCAGGAATGGGATGAAGGGCCCCCCTTAAAAAGGCTTCCCTCAGTGTTTGGCCTGCTTGCATTCTTGCCCTTCCACCTCTACCGTGGAAAGTCTCCATGTCCCATTCCTTCTGAGGATACTACCCTCACCAGGCAGGAAGCCTGTCAGCACTGTGATCTCGGCCTTCTCTGAGGCTGTAAGAACTATATGCCTATCTGTCTAAATTACTCAGTCTCAGGTGTTCCGTCCTCACAGTACGCAAACTAAAGTGAAATCTGTGTCTTCCCAAAAAATTCATGTGTTAGATCCTAACCCACAATACACAGAAGATGGAGGTCTTTGGGAGGCGATTAGAGCATGCTGGTGGAACCCTCATGAATGGGACAAGTGCACTCTTAAAAGAAACCATGAACATATCCTCACTCCTTTTCCCATGTGAGGACACAGTGAGAGGACGGCTATGTATGAGACAGGAAGCAGACCCTCACCACACACCTAAAATAAGGGAGCTTTGATCTTGTACTGCCCAGCCTCCAGAACTCAGAGAATTAATGCAAAGCCACCCATGTAGGGTATTTCTCTTAAACTAGTCTAAAGAGATTAAGGCATCATCTCTTTTATCATGCCTTCTTTAAAAACAAAAAAGTTTTATTTTTTAATTATTATTTATTTGAAAGTCAGAGAGAGAGAGAAATCTTCATTCCCCAAGTGCCTGCCATAACTGATATTGAGCCAAGCCCAAGCAAGAAGCCCAAAATTCCATCTAGGTTTCCCACGTGGGTGGCAGAGACCCAGGTACTTGACCCATCACCTGCTGCCTCCCATGGGTGCACATTAGCAGGAAGATGGACGGGAAGTGGAGCCAAGACTTGACTGCAGGCACTCTGATATGGAATGCAGACATTCCAACCTGAGCTTAACTACTGCACCACAACACCCAACCCTGATCATGCCTTTTGATCATGCCTGTCTCCTACCACGCCTCTGATCGATACTCCACCCAGATAATTCTCTTCTGTTTCTTGTAGGCAGGCAGGCAGACAGACAGACAGCTTGCTCTTATTTGAGGGTTGAGAGTTCTAAGTCTATTCCACTGTCCATTAGCTATGTGTCTTCAGGAAAATTATTTAACTTCTCTGACACTGATTTCATAAACAGTAACAATAAAACAAATGAAAAAGGATTGTTTCAAGAATCAAATGACAGGGGCAGGTGTTTGGCACAGTGGTTAAAATCTACTTAAACACCCACATCCCATATGGGAAGATACTCCCAGCTCCACTTCCAATTGTATCTTCCAGCTAACGGGATGCAGCAGTGATGCATTAAGAACTTGGGTCCCTGCCACCCAGCTGGGAGACCCAGATTTAGTCCCAGTGTCCTGGTTTTAGCCTGGCCCAGTACTGGCTGTTGTGGGCACTTGGGGGCAGGCCAACAGATAGAAGAATTCTTGCTCTCACTCTCTCTGCCTTTAAAATAAAGAATCATATGACATATATAATAGCATTTTATGTTATGCTCTAACACATTAGAGGTAAAACCAATGATAAAGGTGTTCTTAATTTTCTTAATTTTTATATACAAAAATTTTGCATATGTCTGTGAGAGTGTTTCTGGATGAGGTGAACACTGGAATGAGTAGGCAGATTATAGTAGCTTGCCCTTCCTAATCTAATCCCTCCAGACCTCAGCTGCACAGGAAGACTGATGCACCTGCTGGTAAAAGGGAATTCTGCCTGCATGCCTTCATGCTGAGTGCTGGGGTACCTGGTTTTCCCAAGCCTTCAGACTCAGACCCAAACTTCAGCTCTTCCTGGTGGGTCTCCAGCCAGCTGACTTTTGGACCGGGACACACCATTGGCTCTCTTGGGCTTTCAGCTTGCTTAAATGCACATCCTGGGACCACCCAGCCTCCATCAGCATGTAAGCCAATTTCTTCTCTCTCTCTCTCTCTCTCTCTCTCTCTCTCTCTCTCTTTCTCTCTCTAGCTTCTTTCAAGAAGCCTAGTAAATATCCCATTGAATGTATACACCTCTCTTGTAGATATATTTTGAGTAAAATTGCAGTTTTCCCACATGATCTAAAACATGAAAATAACCTATTAGACTAAAGGTTATGGGAAAGCATAGACATGTCCCTTCTGAAGAATGCACTTCATACAGAAAGCCACAATGCTGTTTTGCTCACTTGAACAATATTACTACTTAGGGTATATAAGTCTCATCTTCCCTTACTATAACAAAATAAAGCTGAAGCTGGATAACTTTATGAAGAAAAGATGTTTATTTAGCTCCCAGATCCGGAGGTTCAAAGACATGACGTCGGCATCAGTTTGGCCCTGGCAAAGGTGTCAGAGTGGCTGGGATTGCAATGGTGGGAGCAAGTGCAGAAGGAGGGGATCACAGCACCAGTTGGGAAGCCAAAGCATAATTCAGGGACCAGGCTCGGGTTTAATAACAACTGGCTCTTGTGAGAACTAAGGGCTCTCACGAGGACTACCTTAGTCCCTTTGGAAGGCAGCACCTACCAATGGCCTCAAAGACCTCCCACCACTAGACCCCACCACCTCTCACAACCCCACACTGAGAACCAAGCCTTCAATACATGAGCCCTTGCTGATCACATCACATCCCAATTCTAGCACGGGGTTTTCTATATTTAGAGAGGCAAACCCCAACAATGGTTAAGCTGTAGCCTTGGTGTTACTGCCTCTGTATGTGTCACATCAGAAAGCCTGTTGTTATGAGTACCCCTGCTGCGACACCCTCAGGCCTCTAGTTGGAAATCTATCTGGATATTCATTTTGCTATCCCCACATAAACCAGCCAACAAACAACCGCTCACACCCGCCTCCCCTTGGCTTTTGCATCAGCCATCTGGAAGCCACTGTGAATCCATCCAAGGAAACTTCTACCCCTCCCTCACTAAAGTCATCACTCTAGACCAGAGGCTGCTGGCATGGGGGAGAGATGTAAGGGCTCTTTCATCATTTCACTCATATGTGCTTTATTTTAGCTTAGTGGATCTGAGTACCCACACACCGAGATGCCAGCACCATAGAGATCACAGACTTTAAAGCAATTATTCAAGAATTTAAAAAAAGGTTGGTTATAAAGTCCACAATAAAAAGGCAGTCTTATCAGTTTCTTTATAACCTGCAAAACATTGTAAAAAGATGTTCAGGGTGTCCACGAAACTAGTGTCCTGAGGTGTCTTTTGCTCCATCACAGATACAAGTGATGATATTATAGCAATCACTCAATAATGAAAACCAGGCCTGGTGGCAGCTGAAGAAAATTGCCAGCGGGCACACATCTGGCTCCTGTGTGCAGCCCCCCATGATCACGATCCCTTCCCTGAGTCAGTGGACCATGATTTTCACTACACATCACCAAGAATTATTTCTCTCCACCCACCCCAGCTGGAGTTGAACCATCTCTCACCTAGGCAGAGATGAACACACAAAGCTCATTCTACAAAACTCAGCACCTGCTACCAACACATTTTTCAGTTCTTCACATTTTCTTTTATCTTGCATATTTTGTCAGATGAAGAAGTCTTTTGCAAGAGGAAAACAGCTATGTATCAATTTAAACATTTTGCTGATGCCTTAGTTTTGTTTACCGGCATGCATTGTTTCCTCCGACTCCAAATTTCTTCAGATTTTCTGGTGTTGTGAAAAAAGCACTGGTTGGAAACCTAAGAGGCCTGGTTTCTCACCATCTCCAGCCACCACAGGCTTTTCTTTGACTTCTCTATGCTTCTGTTCTGTCAACTAGGGGATCAAACATAATTATCCTCATATCCTTTCTAGGTCCGAATTTCAAATAGCTTATCTTTTTAAAAATTAATTCATTTGAGGGCTGGCGCCGTGGCTCACTAGGCTAATCCTCCGCCTTGCGGCGCCGGCACACAGGGTTCTAGTCCCGGTTGGGGCACCGGATTCTGTCCCGGTTGCCCCTCTTCCAGGCCAGCTCTCTGCTGTGGCCAGGGAGTGCAGTGGAGGATGGCCCAAGTCCTTGGGCCCTGCACCCCATGGGAGACCAGAATAAGTACCTGGCTCCTGCCTTCGGATCAGTGCGGTGTGCCGGCCGCAGCGCGCTGGCCGCGGCGGCCACTGGAGGGTGAATCAACGGCAAAAGGAAGACCTTTCTCTCTGTCTCTCTCTCACTGTCCACTCTGCCTGTCAAAAAAAAAAAAAAATTTAATTCATTTGAAAGTCAGAGTTACATAGACAGAGGAAGAGACAGAGAGAGAGAGGCCTTCCATTCACTGGTTCACTCTCCAAATGGCCACAACAGACAGGCTGGGCCAGGCTGAAGCCAGGAGCCAGGAATTTCTTTTGGGTCTCCCACGTGAATGTCAGGGGCCCTAGCACTTGGGCCATTTTCCATTGCTTTTCCCAAGCCAGTAGCAGAGAGCTGGATCAGAAGTGGAGGAACCAGGACTCAAACTGGCACCCATTTGGGATGCTGTCATCATAGGTGGCGGCTTTACCTGCCACACCGCAACACCAGCCCCTGGCTTATATTTATTGCCAAACACAGGGGTGATGAAAAAGTGAATTGCTGCCAGCTTCCATGATAACACAGTAAGCTTGCAGCCCAAAGTGCCTTTTTCCAGGAGGGGAATTAACTCCAGGAGAGGTTTCTGATGGGGTTCCTTAACCACTACTCACACTTAGCCACTGACAGTACTGCTTCTACTTTCAGCAAGTGGAGTTGCTCACACGTAACCTACATATCGGCTGCTCCCCAGATCAGCCGCTTTCTCACTAAATCAAGAAGCAGGAATCAGCACAACACGGCATTTCCCTAAACAAGAAAATCACTCCACTGGCATGTCTGATCAATGTGAAAAGCTCCTGTGGCTGCTCTCCTTTTAACATGTCCTTCCCTGACAAAGTGGTTACTTCTCCTACTTTTGCTTTCTTTACTATGCAACCAACCTGGGCACTAACCTGAGAGAGTTTCTACCGGCAGGTTTATCAAATTATCTTTCAGATAAAATGGCCTCAGCCCACAAGGACTTCTCCCACAATCATCAAAGAAGGTATTTCTCCCTAAAATGTTACACAATGTCTCTGATCAAAGCCAAGTCATTTCCAAGTAGGAAAGCGAGTGAGAAAGATAGCTGTGCATCGGACCCCAGCAAGGTTGCTCTGGACAGTGCTTCATCTTATCACATGCAGTTTGTAGGCTCTTCCAGATTAGGCTCAATAAAAATGCTTTATGCAGGCTTAATTCTGAAGCTTTCTGCTTCTCCACCACTCTATGAGCTTATTTTTCAAACACTAAAGAATATTAGCAAAGTATTTTTTATTCTAAAGCAAATTGACAATCCATTATTTGATGCCTCCTTTAACATTACAGTAATCATTTCATTTCAGTATTATAAAGTTATAATCATTTCAGTATTAGAAAGTTAGCATATTTGATATGCTGTTTGGTTTATGCATTTCTAATGAGATTTGCAGATTTGCTCTGCCAAGAGAGAATAATGTCACAACATTTGCTCTCAGCTTCAATACAAGTGGAATATTAATGTAAAGGACAATTGCTTTGTTCATTCTTCTGTGATAAACTATTGATAATCATATTTGTAAAATAATTCATGCATAATGGCATTGTGTTTATAAAACTGCTCTGCACCCTGTGATTTTTTTTAACACCATGAAATTAAATTGTGAAATAAACCTTGAAAAGATGTCAAAATTATATTCTCCATTTAGTGAAATATATAAAGGATAAAATAATAATACTTTGTTTTTTCAGTGAACTGTTAAATGAAGATGGAATTTCTCTATAGTTGTCTGAAGATAATACACAAGTTGCTTAAAGTTGTCACTGCAGATGCAACTTTGTCAAATTTTAATATGTATTAATCTATGATTATCATTTTTGAAAAGCTCATGGCAGGGGATTTGTTTGGCTCAGCAGTTAAGACACCTGCATCCTGGATTCAAGTCCTTGCTCTCCTTTCAATCCATCTTCCTGCTAATGTGCACCCTGTGAGTCAGCAGTTAATGGCTCAAGTACCTGAGTCCCTACTCCAACTTGGGAGACTCAAATTGAGTTCCTGGCTCCTGGTTTCATCCTGGCCCAGCCCTGGAAGTTGAGAGCATTTTGGGGATTGAACCAACAGATGGAAGATATATCTCTCTCCACTTCTTCCCACTTCTTTCTGTCTCTCTTGCTCTGCCTTTTAAATAAATAAAAATAAATAAAATTTTGTAAAAGTCCATGGGTTAAACATTGCTTCACTGCACAGTATGGGCTGTGGAACCAGACTGCCTAAATGAAAGCTCTTGACCTAACTTCTAACTAGCAAGTGACCTCAACTCTGTGGGACTCAGTTGCCTTGGCTATAAAACGGAAGTATAACAATGCCCTCCTCAATGGGTTGTTGTAAAGATGAAATGTTTTAATATGTGTAAAGTTCTTAGGACATTGTCCAGAACATAGCAAATGCTCAATAAAGGTTAACTGCTATTCTTCTTATTTAACAAGTCAAGATATTAACACATTGTAGTATTAAATAATGCTTTAGACATTCATTTATTTATTTATTTATTTATTTTGAAAGTCAGAGTTCAGAGAGAGAGGAGAGAAACAGAGATCTTGCATCCCCTAGTTCACTCCCTAGATGGCCCTAATGACCAGTGCTAGGCAAGATCAAAGTCAGGATTTAAGAGCTTCAACCGTGTCTCCCACATGGGTGACAGAGGCACAAACACTTGAGCTGTCCTCTGCTGCTTTTCCCAAGCCATCAGCAGGGAGCTGGATCAGAAGTGGAGCAGCTGGGACACATATTGGTGCCCATATTACATGCCAGCATCTCAAACAGCTTAACCCGTTGCACCACAACACCAGCCCCTCAGCTTTAATAATATTTCAATATTAATCATACCTACCCACAATCCAAGGAGATTATTACTAAAAAATACAGATGTAGCACTGTGCTGAGAAGCCATCTGCAAATTTAAACAATACAAAATCAAAGGCTGTTACTCTCCTTAATAATAATCATGTGGCCACCTGTAAGTTCTGATCAGAGTGACTACTAAATACTGAGTGACTGGTTTATAGTACTGTAATAGGGCAGTATGGGCCTGCGCCGTGGCTCACTAGGCTAATCCTCCGCCTGCAGCGCCAGCACCCCGGGTTCTAGTCCCAGTTGGGGTGCCGGTTCTGTCCCAGTTGCTCCTCTTCCAGTCCAGCTCTCTGCTGTGGCCCGGGAAGGCAGTGGAGGATGGCCCAAGTGCTTGGGCCCTGCACCCACATGGGAGACCGGGAGGAAGCACCTGGCTCCTGGCTTCAGATCAGCGCAGCGCGCCAGCCATAGTGGCCATTTGGGGGGTGAACCAACAGAAAAAGGAAGACCTTTCTCTCTGTCTCTCTCTCTCACTGTCTAACTCTACCTGTCAAAAAAAAAAAAAGTCAATCTAATGTAATAGGGTAGTATCTACATCCCTCAGTTACAACTCCTAAATCACTTTGTAAAAAATTGCAGGTTACATTGGGATATATGACATTATAATGTGGCCCATTGGGAAGGAGAGACTGCATTAATATGAAAACCAAGCTCTCAACTCTTCGGCTCAGCAAGAGCTTCCACTGGCTCACTACCTAATGTCTGCAACTGCTGGGACCAGCCAGAAGCCAGGAACTCAGGCCAGACCTCCCACATGGATAGAAGGGTCTCAACTACTTGAGCCATCTCCACTCCCCTCCTGGGTGCCCATAAGCAGGGAGCTGAAGCCAGGTGCCAGAGCTGGGATTTGAACCCAGGCACTCTGATATGAGATGCTAGCATCTCAACCCCTAGGCCAAATGTCTATCCATCTTTGAAGTACAGAATGAGTCCTTTCCAGATACTATATTTGCTGGCACCTTGATCTTAATCTCCCCAGCCTCCAGCATTGTAAGCAACATATTTCACTTATTTATAAATTACCTAGTCCAAGGTATTTTGTTATAGCAGCCTGAACAGGTTAAGGCAGCTGGAAAAGCAGATCAGCATTGGTGTAAGAGAATGTGTGATGGTTAAGAGGATCTTCATGCAAATTACTTGATACTGAAATCGAAAAGCAGCAACTTTACATTTTTTTAAAAGATTTATTTATTTGAAAGGCAGAGTTACAGAAAGAAAGGGGAAGACAAAGAGAGATCTTCTATCCACTGGTTCACTCCCCCAATGGCCACAATGTGGACCCCAAATTTACATTTTATATGCATCAAAATATCTTCCTGAGGCTGGCACTGTGGCATAGTAGGTTAAGCATCTATCTGTTGTGCCAGCATCCAATATGAGCACCAGCTGCTCCACTTCTGATCCAGCTCCCTGCTAATGGCCTGGGAAAGCAGTGCAAGATGGCCCAAATGCTTGGGCCCCTGCTCCAGCATGGGAAACCTAGAAAAAGCTCCTTGCTCCTGGCTTTGGATTGACCCAGCTCTGGTTGATGAGGCCATTTGGACAGTGAACCAGTGGATGGAAGACCTCTCGCACGCACGCTCTGCCTCTGCCTCTCTATAACTCAGCCTTTCAAATAAATAAATTTTTTAAAAATGAAATTTGGCTTAATTTCCAGAATTAAAAAAAAGAATCCTCTTTTGCAACCCAGAACTCATTGATCAGTATGAGTTTTGATATATACAAGCAGGAATAGGATAAGAAAAAAAAATCTAATTTACATGTCATAAGGTACACTCCTTTTTTTTAAATTTTTTTTTAAAGAGTAACTCATGGAAGCTTGGTTTGGGCCCCCCGGGCCACAGCAGAGAGCTGGACTGGAAGAGGGGCAACCAGGACAGAATCCAGCACCCCGACAGGGACTAGAACCCGGTGTGCCGGCGCTGCAAGCAGAGGATTAGCCTATTGAGCCATGGCGCCGGCCAGGTACACTTCTTTAAAGCATATAGTTCAGTAGTTTTAGTATATTACAGACTTTTGCAACATCATAATAGCCTAATTTTTGAAGATTTTCACTCCCCCTAAAAGAAACCTTGTACCCATTATGAGTCACTCTCCACTCCCCTTCCTCCTCATCACCCCGTTTAGCCCTAGAACACCAATACACTTCCTGTCTTGACAGGCTTCTTCTCTGGACTTGTCATATCAATGGGATCATTCTTTTATGGTTACTTTCACTTAGTGTGGTTTTGAGGTCCAGCCATGTTGTGACATGTCACATGTATCAGTACTTCATTCCTTTGTATTGCTAAACAGCATTCTTTTGTATGACAATAGTATATTTTGTCTATTTATTCTCAGCCAATGGCCTTTTTGACTTAGAAATAATGTTTCTGGGAACATTCATGTACAAGTTTTTATGTGAACATGTTTTTATTTCTCTTGAGAGATGTGCAGAAGTGGCATTTCTATTAAGTAATTGGCCTCTTGTTATCCACGTGCGAGACTTGATTTGAGCTCCTGGCTTCCACCTTGTCTTAGTCCTGTCCAATTGCTGGTATTTGGGGAGTAAAACATCGACTCAAGCTTTCCCTTTCTCTCTCTCTCTCAGTAAATAGCAAATAAACAAAAGGGGATAAGACAGAGCTCTTTCCTTCTCTGCCACGTAAGGACACATTGAGAGAACAGTCATTTACAACCAGAGAGAGGCGCTCACTGAGAACCAAATGTGCCAGCATTTTGATTTCAAAGTTCCACTCTCAACACAGTGAGAAATAAATGTTTGGTAGAAGGCATGGGGTCCATGGTATTTTGTGGCAGCAGCTCAACCTGACTAATATGCATTCTCATCTTTAAGAAACTTTTATTTTCTGTTTAGAAGGAGGCCAAATTCAGATAAAATAAATGATAAAATTTACACAGCAAAATAGGGGAAAACATGGTAAGGTTTACTACTGTGTGAACCAAAGTGATACAAACAAGCAGAATGAGATGGAATTTGCAAGGAAAGACTGAAATAAACACTTAACTTGAAGAGTTTCTAGCTGGGCCCTGTCTGTTTCTTTTGGGTCCTTGCTTTTCTTCTGGCAGCCATGACAGGAAGACTATGGGTAGGTGGTGAGTAGAACAAAAAGGCAAAAGGATAAAACAATGCCCTCAGATATTGGGTCAAAGCAGTAAACATTAATGTGTTACTGCTCCAACCAGCTAACTGCTCACTTATATTTAGACTTTCTACTTGCAAAGGATTCTACCTGGCATTTTAGACTACTTCACCTGTTTTGGACAGCCTGGCGGATCCCTGGGGAGCACCAACTTGTTCCCCTGAAGCTTGGGATGTTGTTTCCTGGGCAAGAGGTCACACTGCACCTAGGGTTCCACTGAGTTGTTTCTTGTGCCAAGACTGTGCTGGGGAAGAGACGGAGGAGCCCGAAGTCCTCACTGAACCTCCTACGTGGGGTCTGAGCAAGTTCACAAAGCCCACTTTGGCTCCCTGGGAAGTTTATCACTGAGTGGCTTTATCCATGGCTCCTTGAGCAAGCCCTTGACCTGCCTGCATCTGCAGTTCACCTCACTCTATTGTGGCACCCCCCAGGACAGCTGGGAACATGCCACATGCCTGAGGGCATCTACTCCATTGCTGATTTTCTGCCCTTCCTTGGATTGGGCTTGCGTTGTTCCCTTTGCCTCTTTGTTCTACCCACCCACCCTCCCACAGTCACTCTCTTGGCAGCTCAAACAGTCCTGGCACTCCTGATGTAACTACCAACCGGTGCTCTTCGCCACGTGGATTCTGACACCACACTTTGCTGCTAACGTCTCTGCCTTGCCACAGCTGTTCCCCCTATTTCTTTCTGAGCAGGGTGACACCCACGGAGAGTCTGGGAGGGAGACTCAGTCCCAGGGAACAAACATCACTTTTCCTGGCCCTGGACGCCCTGGAGGCTCTTAAACACTCAATATGCATACCCCAGTATGTACATGTGACTGTGTGCTTTCAAAGAGTATAGATTAATCAAATGATCACAGTTTGATATGTGCCTTGGTACAGAATGAGGTCTTGTTAATTGGTGCCAAAACAAATCTCAAGTGAAAATAGACATCAAAGCCTGATGAGAGTGGCCACTGGGTGAATCTGCCTACTCAGAATCCTCAGGAATGCCCTCACTTAGTTCACCTTGGCATAACCAGGTGCTTGAGCCTGCCCCAGCACAAGTTGCAAAGCAGACCTCAAATTTCTTGTAATTTCTTTGTAATTTTTATTTATTTATTTATTTAAACTTGAAAGGCAGAGAGGCAGACAGATAGAGAGAAATTTCCCATCTGCTGGTTTACTTCCCAAATGCCTATAACAAGCAGGACTGGGTCAAAACAAAGCCAAGAGTTGGGAACTCCAGGTCTCCTATATTAGTGGCAGGGGCCCAAGTCCTTGGGCCATCAACTGCTGCCCCACCCCGGGGTGTGCATTAGCAGGAAGTTGGAAACAGAAGTGAACCCAAACCTAGCACTCTGATATGGGTTGAGACATCCCAAGCAGTGTCTTAACCACTGTGCCAAACATCCACTCCAATTTATATCTACAGCATGTACTCATACAACATCTGCACTAAATTAAGGGGGAAGGGAGAAGGTATCTCGCTACTCTAACATATTCACTAGTTTAAGTTAAATATAATTCTTTCCAGCAATTACTGCTATGAATTAATTGAATATTAATCAACCAGCATGTATTTCCTTCCAGATAAGGCTCAGAATGTTGCCATTTTAAATCACTCCATTGACAAATACACATTGATCACTTTCTCTGTGAAAAGTAGAGTTTAAATTGCCTTCCAAAAGCCTAATTACAAAAATCTTGATTAATGTCTTGAATAAAAATCAAGTGCACTGAGAAGCTTGTGAAATACATATTGAGTGACTAGACGTGTGGGGGTATTTTGGACTCCATAAAGTCCCCTAATTTGGAATCCACTTCTTCACGCCTCTGACATTGTTAGTTCAGCCCTGCAGGACCTGGGACTTTGCTTCCCCTTGACTGCTTCACCATCCTTCATGTACTGCAGATGATGGAAGCACCACCTCTCTCAAGGAGGCTTTGAAGCAGTTTTGAATAAAGGCAGGTGGTTTTATTGAAATGTTCCATAACTTACTATGTTGACTAAAATTTGGAAAATCTTGTTCAACATTTTTTGAATAATAAATATATATGGTTATTTCAAATAAAATGATATTTTCTAATTTAAAGATGTAATGTCAGGGTCGGCGCTGTGGCGTAGCTGGTAAAGCCGCCACCTACAGTGCGCATCCCATATGGGCACTGGTTTGAGTCTCTGCTGCTCCACTTCTGATCCAGCTCTCTGCCATGGCCTGGGAAAGCAGAAGATGGCCCAATCCCTTGGGCCCCTGCAACCTCGTGAGAGACCTGGAAGAAGTTCCTGGCTCCTGGCTTCAAATCAGTGCAGCTCCAGCCATTGTGGCCAATTGGGGGAGTGAACCAGCAGATGGAAGACCTCTCTCTCTCTCTCTCTCTCTCTCTTTCTCTGCCTCTCCTCTATCTTTGTGTAACTCTGACTTTCAAATAAATAAATAAATCTTTAAAAAAAAAAAAAAAAGATGCAATGTCTTTTTCTATGTATGTGTCCCAGGAAGACTAAAGCCTCAAGTTTGAAGTTTGTCATAATCATGTTAGCACTTTATGTAAAATCTGATGTGGAATCTTCTCTTTTTTTTTAAGATGTACTTTACTTATTTTAAAGGCAGAATTACAGAGAGAGGGAGAGGGAGAAGGAAAGAGAAAGAGTGATCTTCTATCCACTGGTTCACTCCCCAAATGGCTACCAGAGCCAGGACTGATTCAAGCCAAAGCCAGGAGTCAGGAGCTTAATCCAGGTCTCCCATGTGGGTGCAGGGGTCCAAGTACTTGGGCCATCCTCTGCTGCCCTCCCAGGCACATCAGCAGGGAGCTGGATCAGAAGTGGAGCAGTCGGGATTCAAACTGGTGACTCTACAGGAGGCTGGCATTTCAGGAAGTGGCTTAATATGCCACAACTACAGGCCCCACAGAATCCATCTTGTTAGAAAAGCACTTGTTAGAATCTATGTGTTAGTAAACTTTCCCAACTCCAAGGAAAAAAGGAAAAAGCACCAGATTAATAGATGTCTAACCTTTGGCAAGTTAACCTGATATATCTAACATGATATAGAATTTACTGTGAATGGCTCCCGGGACACAGAGGAATGCAAAGGTGGCAATGCCAGTGACCCCTCTGGGTAGCACAATGTATGCTGTGGCTCCAGGTGAGTATGTTCTCATCCTCATCCTTTCCCCACTCTTTCTCATTCATTCCATTTATCCACTCACTCATCTGATATCTTCTAAGTTCCTTCTATATTCCAACCCAGACATTGTGGATAGGAAAGTGAGTATAACAGATGCTCCTCATGGAGCTCACTGGGACACAGCCAGGCAAGCAGTTCCTTTGAGGCCCGTGCCATAAATATGAAGGTGGAGGAAGTGAGATATGCTTGAGGCACACAAAGAGGGGGTTGTAACCCAGCTGGGGGATAAGGAGGCAATTCAGGAAAGGTTTCTTGCTTTCTCTGAGCTGATCCAGAAGAATAGTCAAAAGTCAGCCAGGCAGGAAATCCGGTGGAAACTGTTTCAGGCAAGGAGTCCTAACACAAATGACTGGAGGTAAGAGAGAAGTTGGTGCCTTTGAGCAATTGAAAATAATTCAGTAAAGCTGAAGATTCAAAAGACAAAGAGGTAGTTACAGGCAGGGCTGGGGAAATAAACAGGGACAGGATCTTAAAAGGCACTGTAAACCATGGAATACACTTTGGAATTCAATTTAAAATCAATGGAAAGTCATGAAAGAGTTCTATGGAAAAGATCATGATTAGATTTATATTTTTAAAGCATCATACATAATGTAGAAAAGGAGGCACTAGAGCTGTGGCTTAGTAGGTTAAGCCTCTGCCTTTGGTGCTGACATCCCATATGGGCACCGATTTGAGTCCTGGCTGCTTCACTTCCAATCCAGCTCTTTGCTATGGCTTGGTAAAGCAGTAGGAGACGGTCTAAGTGCTTGAGCCCTCGTACCCATGTGGGAGACCCAGAAGAAGCACTTGGCTCCTGGCTTCAGATCAGCCCAGCTTTGGCTGTTGAGGCCATTTGAGGAGTGAACCAGCAGATGGAAGACATCTCTCTGTTTTTCCCTCTCTGTGTATGTAACTTTGCCTCTCAGGTAAATAAATAAATCTAGGAAGGAAGGAAGAGAGGGAGGGAGGCAGGGAGAGAAGGAAAGGGAGGGAGAAAGAAAGGAAGAAAGAAAAAGGAAGGAAGGAAGAAAACTGTGAGAGGGCAAGACTGGGGGTTGGGAGGCTATATCAGAGAATGATAAAATAATTAAATAATTTAAGTCAAAAATGATAGTGATTTGAATGATACAGTGGTGATAGGACTGGAGAAAACATATGGGTTAAGTATTCGGCAGGTGACCTAACTACACTTCATGATTTCTGAGAAGCAGTGGATGTAGTGAGTGAGGAATAAAGAACGATACCTTGATTCATCTACTGGTACTGGGAAGTTGCCATTCACTAGAGGGAATGCAAGGAAGAATGTGCTTGAGAATGAAAAAAATGAGTACAGTTGTGGACATAGAAAATTCGCAACGTCCCTGGGGCATCTGGAGGCATCCAGAGTCCCGAAGAGAGCTCTGGACTGGCACAATAAATTTGGGAATAATCAGCATTTTGGTGGTATTTGAAGCCATGGAAGCAGAAAACCTGGGAGACTGACACAGGGAGAAATTTTCTAGGACAGAAACCCATGAAACTCTGACACTTAAGAGGTGAACCAAGCAAGAATCCCAGAAATGGATTGACGTGAACGTCCAGAGAGGTTAAAAAAAAAAAATGCAGGAAAGTTACAAACCCCTGAAGTCAAAAGGAAAAAGTACTTCGAGGAGGTCACTAAAATCACAAACTATTTACAGAACACAAATGATATTAAATGACACTGAAAATCAAGTAAGAGATCCAGTTTTCATTAGTTGTGACAAGAAGGTATAAGTCAACTTGAATTCCATAAACATTCACACAGACACTTAAACCCATAGGAATATACTCATAAACTTTAAATTCTCCAGTAATGGGTAGTGTCCCTCTAAAATGCATCAAGGCCTGCTCTCCTGTTTCTCACCTCCCACCGCCCCCATCCTTTGTACTTGCTCTGTGACTCATCAACAGCCCTCAGCACTCCAAAGCAAAAGAGGAAAGAGAACAGAGGTGGGATGCAACTTGAAAAGCCCTGTGACCAAAGCTGAATGTGTTTCAGAGGTTTCCTAGCTGTTCAACTGAAACTGCCCAGTGGAACCTTTTAAAGGTCAACTGTAGAGATGAAATGCTAGCAAATCCAATCAAAATTATGAAGTTTAATTCTCTTCCATTAACAATTCAACTGACCCTTGGAAACTTAAGAAGGGAGACCATGGACTACACATTTTAACATCTAATTACTTTTCCTATGAGCTCTTGTATCAGACAATACTCTCTCTCTCTCTCTCTCTCTCTCTCTCACACACACACACACACACACATACCCACACAAAAATAACAACTTCCAGAATGTTTTCATTAGTAATTTTAAGGAAAAATCTTACAGGAATAGGAGTTTCATGAAACCTCTATTGACAAGAAGACATGAGCAGCCCTCCTTCACTAAAAGACTCTTATTTTGCATGTGTGTATCTATTGTTGATCTAGTTTTTCACATGACAAAAAGGTATCTGACAGGAATAAAAAACAGTAAATATATGCACAGCTCAATATCTTTTACTATATTTAAATGATCACAAGTTATTTATTTAGGAAACATGCAGTTGGAAAGGTTTGCTGCAAAGAAAATGACTGACATTTCCAAAGTCCAATTATAACTTTGAGAAATTCAAATGTATAAAAAATCTAATTGATCAAAGGGTAGATATACAAAATTTTTATATTTTCGTTTTCTTAGTTCTGTTAAAACATATGGTTTAGTTAAATAGGATATATTTACAGGGCAGAAGAATGTCACATCATATGACTCACATCCTACCTAAATTTTCCTGTTGGAACTCTGCCTCTCACAGATGAGTAATCTAATTTCATGTTGGATCAGCCCCATGATTTGATACAGAGTTATGGTTTGAAATAGAAGTCAGTTGCTAGTTGTATAATTCAAATGCTCCTCAAGGAGAATGTAGTCATTTCATTCCTTTCATAAAAAATTCAGACGATGTAGAAAATTT
This sequence comes from Oryctolagus cuniculus, assembly GCF_964237555.1. Classification (NCBI taxonomy): domain Eukaryota; kingdom Metazoa; phylum Chordata; class Mammalia; order Lagomorpha; family Leporidae; genus Oryctolagus; species Oryctolagus cuniculus. The sequence goes on along the minus strand of NC_091439.1, from coordinate 43,260,866 downwards.
CTAATGGTCTTCATCACTAATAAAATATGCTAGTAGTGTGAGCCAGATTTTCCACTCAAAGAGAACCAGAACTTCTCCAAGTTCCAGAGTGCAAAGAAGGCAAATACTGTAAACCAAATGAAATGAAGAGCACTACTCTACAGGCAAATTCTGAAACTGATTCTCAGATGGTTTGTGAGCATTTAGAAATGTAAGAGGTAACCATTAGGAGTCAGCATGGGCTCAGTACAAATTTTGCCAGATAATCTAATGTTCTATCAAAATAGGGTTATTTTCCAAAAATGGATTTATAAAGCTATATAATACACACAAAAGAACGTAAAAAGATGAAAAATAATTGAATTATTTAGCCATAATAGAATATTTTATTATGCTATAGAGTATTTAACATTCTATTTTATGATATAATTTACTCTGACTTTTCTTAATAATTCAACAAATGTGTTTTGAGCTTTACTTTGTGTCTTGCATTGTTCTCTGTGCTTAAACATCATCTCTTTTGAAACTATCCTATCTACGGATATCTATCTAGCCCAGGGTTAAGATACCTATATCCCAGGGGCCAGCGCTGTGAGGTAAGACTCCACCTGTGGCGCTGGCATCCCATATGGGCAGCCTGTTCATGTCCCAGCTGCTCCTCTTCCAATACAGCTTTCTCTGCTTATGGCCTGGGAAAGCAGTGGAAGATGCCTTAAGTTCTTGGGCATCTGCACCCATGTGGGAGACCCAGAAGACACTCCTGGCTTCCAATCAGCCCAGCTCTGGCCCTTGGGGCTATTCGGAAACCAATGGATGGAAGACTTCTCTCTCTGTGTCTCTCCCTCGCTCTGTCTATAACTCTGCTTCTCAAATAAATATTAAATAAATCTTAAAAAAATACCCATATCCCTTGGCCGGCACAGTGGCTCACTAGGCTAATCCTCTGCCTTGCGGCGCCAGCACACCCGGTTCTAGTCCCGGTCGGGGTGCCGGATTCTGTCCCAGTTGCCCCTCTTCTAGGCCAGCTCTCTGCTGTGGCCAGGGAGTGCAGTGGAGGATGGCCCAAGTCCTTGGGCCCTGCACCCCATGGGAGACCAGGATAAGTACCTGGCTCCTGCCATCGGATCAGCGGGCCGGCCGCGGCAGCCATTGGAGGGTGAACCAACGGCAAAAAGGAGTACTTTTCTCTCTGTCTCTCTCTCTCTCTCACTGTCCACTCTGCCTGTCAAAAATAAATAAATAAATAAATAAACCAGGCAGCTTGGCTCCAAAGCCTGGGCTATTTCTCCATTAAACTCCTTCTCATGAAACCACATCCATGAATGGAAGGGGAGAGGGAGTGGGAGAGGGGAGTGGGAGAGGGGAGTGTTGTGGGTGGGAGGGAAGTTATGGGGGGGGGGAAGCTATTGTAATCCATAAGCTGTACTTTGGAAATTTATGTTCATTAAATAAAATAAAATATATAAAAAAAAAAAGAAAGAAACCACATCCAGATTCACTGAGTACTCACCGGACAATCTCAAAAGAAGGCCCTGACCTCCTCAAAACTCAGCTGCCTTATTTAATTCAAGCAATCTTCTTCACAGCCTACTCATTTTGAGTCCATTTATTTATATTTTTATAAATAAAGTCCATTTATTTATCCATTCTCCATTTTCAGGTTTCCACAAATGCTTCTTCAGCAGACAGTCCTCCGCCTCCGTCCTTATTGTGCTACCTGCACGGTAACCTCCTGGCGACTTTCACTCATCTCTGCCAGCTTTCCTTGTGTCACTCATCATGGCCAGGCAAGATTGTCACTTCATTTTTTGTCCACTTGTCCCTATAATGTAAGTTCTATGGGTCTTTCTCTTTTCAAAAAAAAATTTTTTTTGACACACAGTGTATAGTGAGAGAGAGAGAGAGAAAGGTCTTCCTTTTTGCCGTTGGTTCACCCTCCAATGGCCGCCACGGCTGGCGCACCGCGCTGATTTGAAGGCAGGAGCCAGGTGCTTCTCCTGGTCTCCCATGCGGGTGCAGGGCCCAGGCACTTGGGCCATCCTCCACTGCCTTTTCGGGCCACAGCAGAGAGCTGCCTGGAAGGGGGGCAATAGGGACTAGAACCCGGTGTGCCGGCCCCGCTAGGTGGAGGATTAGCCTAGTGAGCTAGCCAGCCAGCCAGATTCCCATTCTCAGCACTGATAGGGGTCTGAAATTGTTCTATTTAGTTAAGTTTTTGTCTCTTCTAAAGAAACAAATTTCTTGAAAGAAAGGATCTTGTCTACCCCCCCCCCTTTTTTTAAACCTAGCCCTGGAGTTATTCTTGGGACACAGTAAACCGTCTTTAAATATTGAGTACCTAGGTTAGACAGCAAGAGGTAGAAACTAAAATCTAATCTCACTAAAACAAAGTGTGAGAAGAGATAAAAGAGAGGAATCGATTTTATGTAGGAGTTGTGATGCTTACCACATGCAAAGCAAAGGGAAACAAAATACAAAGCAAATAGTGCTTAGCCAAGCACTGCTCTAAGCATTTTATGTGTCCTAATTAGGTTTTATTCCTCATAATAACTTATCATCCCTATTTTGCAACTGAGTACTGTGAATCATCTAGGCTAAATAACTTGTCCAGGATCACAGACCTAGTGGATGGCACAATGTGAATACGAATCTGGGCAGTTTCGAGTTCCTGTTTTTGTTTTTAAAACCTCTATTAGCTCTATTTATTTGAAAGGCAGAGCAACAGAGTGGGGGTGGGGGAGAGAAAGAAAGAAAACGAGATAATGAGAATCTTCGCTGGCTGGTTCACTCCCTTGTCCACAGAAGCTGGAGCTGGGTCAGGTGGAAGCCAGGATCCCGGAACTCCATCCGGGTCTTCCCTGTGAGTGGCAGCAGCCCCAGTACTGAGCTATCTTCCACCGCTTTCATAGGAGGAAGCTACTGCTATTTGACAATCTTTCTCTCCAAAAAAGCTGAGCGCTTGGCAGCACAGCCACAACAAGGCTTCTGTCTGCCCCTAACAATAAGCCTATGGACAGTGTAGTTTCAGCCCACGGCGATAACACAACGCAGGAACGACCTCGAATCTTGTCAGCTTCTTAGATCTGTTTCACCTCAGCCAGCAGGAACGTCCCAGCTCACCGCCGCGACTGTCTTCTCCCAATCCCGCTTGTCTCTTTTGCGCCCTGTGTCCAGTGTTTTTCCACGGTACCTGCTCCAAACCCTCCTCTGGAGCTTTCTAGTGGCCAAGCATCAACGCCTTCATCAGTGAAACAGCAGTAACACCCCTGCAGCCTCGCCCGCGCCGGGACTGAGGAACGGCAGAGTGTGAGAGTGGTCTACTCATGCTATTGTCTGTCAACCACGTGGCTATCGTGTGCGTCTTTTAAGCCCCTGGCACTTTACCTTAAAGGAACCTTCCGACTTTAAGGTCGGAAACACCCGTCTCTAAGCCGCCTCTGCAGCTCCAGTGCCCCTCGGAAGAACCCAGCCAGGCTTGGAGTTTGCGCACTAGCGACGGCTCAAGCCCCCAGCTTTCCCACCCGCAGCCGTCGCGCCCTGATGACGCAAATCTCCTTCGCCGCAGAGCGAGCGGAGCGCGGGTCTAGAGTCTTCGCGTTTCCTCACGGATTTTGGTGCCCGTGGGGCCCGTGAGCTTACACCATGAAGGAAACGCCACTCTCAAACTGCGAGCGCCGCTTCCTACTCCGTGCCATTGAAGAGAAGAAGGTAAACGGCCCCCCCGCGAAACTGCGCGCCGCGCGGGCGCTCAGCTCACACGGGGTGAACTCGCAGACTTTACCAGCGTGGGCCGCAGGAGGCCCTGGGGAACCAGCCGGAATGTTCCCCCAGCCTCTCAGGCGATATGTCACCCCAACGGGTTCTTTTCGAGGCGTGAGTCGTCCCAGCAACTTCCAGTGCTTGGGCATCTAGCTTCCGCTCTCCTAGCGGGATGGGGTGGTTAAGATCCCACTTTGCTCCAGGGCGGACGCATAGTAATTGCTCAAGAAATACTTGTTGAAGGAATAAGAGAATGAATGTTGTGCTTACAGCGGCTGGATGGCAGACAGACCTACGATTATAGGAACATAAGGATCTCGTTTGGGACAGATTATGGGTGCTGTATTGTGGAACTTGGGAAAACAAGGTAAGAGAGTTCAGATTAGACGACAGATTCAACAAGGAGTGGTTAGCACAGAAGTCGGGACAGTACTTTGTGGTCATGCCTTAAGTTTTTAATCCTGAACATCTTTTCTTCATGAGTATCTGATCTCTACAAATCATGTAGGTGACCAGCAGTGGTTACTTTGTATTTGTTTCCTGAACTCCTTTCACCGTAGAGAGTGAGGGATGTAGAGATTGCGAGCATTTTGGCACTAATAGGTCCCACATTCCTCTTTTTCCTGAGTGACGTGAAAACTAGGTTTTTAATATTCACTTGAAACTTTTGAGGCTATTTGGTCAGATAATGTTGCTAAACCATGCCATGTGAAAACCCTTAAGAATTCTAGTTTCCATGACATTTTGTATTGATAAATACTCGTTTCAGGAAGAAGTAAAGGTCATTGATTTCCTTCTAAGTCTGTGAAATAGTAAATTTTGTTATAAGAGTGTATCCTTTATCTCTGCATATATTCCATATGTAATTTCTGCTTCAGAATATATCGTTCTGAGTATAGCATTACGTAGAGTAAGACAATGTTGTCTAAGATTTTTTTTAATTGGAAAGGAAATATATTTAGCAAACTGCTTTGTGCCTTTATCTTTACAGAGTTCTTGGACAGGTTTCCTGTGAACTTGTTGCTCCAAAACTCAATAGAGCAACAGAAGGTATTCTTTTTTGTAACCTTGAGCTCTCTCAGATGGCTGCCCCGGCTTTTGAACCTGGCAGGTACTTAAATCTTTTTCTTAAGCTTTCACCATAGGAGAATCTAATAACAGTAAGCTATTGTTTTAGTGCCTTATGAATATAATGTATAATGTAATGGTATTATATTTCATGACATCAACCCATTCCTGTTTTCTTAGGCAGTCCGATCTTTTGGTGAAGTTGAATCGACTCTTGGAAAGATGTCTAAGAAATTCGAAGTGTATGGATACTGAGTCTCTCTGTGTTGTTGCTGGTGAAAAGGTGGGGAAATATACCTAAGATTCTTTTTCTGGTAAAGCTTTATTTACTTAAAAGTCAGAATGAGAGAGAGCTTCCATCTGCTCATTTGCTCCCCAAATGGCCACAATGGCCATATACCCAAAATTATTAATCTTAGGGTGAATATTGTTGATTTATTGGTCTCTATTACTATGATTTTCAGAACTTAGTTGATTAGATTTATACTGGTTCACTTTCTGAGTACTATTCTTGGAACTTTGTACCATCCCTGTTGTTTTTTTTAAAGGGTGAAGAATAGCAACTTGGATATATGTTGAACCATTTAATTTAAAGAACTTGTGACTCTTTCATATCATCTCTCTTTTATTTTCTCACGTTAAGTCTATTGATAATGTTTTCCTTTTCAATGGGACGAACAACTTATAAACAAACCCAAATCCTTCATGTGGGTAGGTTATTGATATACACAGTGTCAGTGGTATGGCTGACATTGGAAATCTTTGTCTCCATAAATTGTGCTGTATGAGGATAATACAACTGTGATTTTTTAAAAAAAATTATTTGAAGGGCAGAGTTTACAGGGCTGAGGGAGAGACAAGAGAAATCTTCCATCTACTGGTTCACTCTGCAAATAGCCGCAGTGGTCAGAGCTGAGCCAGGAGCCAGAAGCTTCTTCTAGATCTCCCACGTGGCTACAGGGGCCCAAGGACTTGGACCATCTTCTGCTGCTTTCCTAGGCACATTAGGAGGGAGCTGGATCAGAAGTAGAGCAGCCAAGATTTGAACCAGTGCCCTTATGGGATGCTGGTGGTGCAGGCAGCAGCTTTACCTACTATACCGCAGTGCTGGCCCCAGAATTTGAAGTTTTTAAGTTAGCAGGTAAAATAGAAATATACTCAGGTTTAGAGTTAGGAAAATATTAAATTTAGATGGTAGAGTGGTTTTGTTTAGGATATTCATATTGTTGCTAAGTGACTCAAATAGTAAAGTAAACTGTTGGTATTAAAGGTTTTTTTTTAAAGATTTATTTATTTATTTGAAAGTCAAAGTTACACAGAAAGAGGAGAGGCAGAGAGAGAGAGAGAGAGAAGTCTTCCATTTGCTGGTTCACTCCCCAATGGGCCACAATGGCCAGAGCTGCACCGATCTGAAGCCAGGAGCTAGGAGTTTCTTCTGGGTCTCCCACAAGGGTGCAGGGGCCCAAGGACTTTGCCATCCTTTACTGTTCTCCCAGGCCATAGAAGAGAGCTGGATTGGAAGTGGAGCAACTGGGACTCAAACCGGTTCCTATATGGGATGTGGGCACTGGAGGCAGTGGCTTTACTCGCTATGCCACAGCGCCAGCCCCAAAAATGTTTCTTTAACGTAAAATTTTTCTACGTATATTTTTATTGAAAATCTTGAAGTAACTGTGTTTTAAAAGCAAGAAATATATTTTTAACAGTGTTATTTTTCCTCTAAGTGGCCACCGGTTGTAATCAGTCTGGATTTATTTTTATCCTAAATTCACTTTCAGGTTTGGCAAATACGTGTTGACCTACATTTATTAAATCATGATGGAAATATTATTGATGCTGCGAGCATTGCTGCAATTGTGGCTTTATGTCACTTCCGAAGACCTGATGTGTCTGTCCAAGGAGATGAAGTAACTCTGGTAAGTTCCTATGAAGTGAGCCAGGATCCTTCCAGGAATGAATGAGTATCCTAGATGTACAGGCAACTTGTTACAAACAAAGTCACATTATAGATGGCCAGTAGGTAAGTTCTAAAATTTGTTGATAAGGCAAAGACTATGTCTAATCCAAATTGCCCTAGAAATCTGTTTCCTGTATTGAAATGTCATTAAGAACATACCCTAGCGACCAGCACTGTGGCATAGTGGGCAAAACCACTGCCTGTAGTGCCAGCATCCCTTTTGGGTGCCAGTTCAAGTCCCAGCTGCTCCACTTCCTATCCAGCTCTCTGCTATGGCCTGGGAAAGCAATGGAAGATGGCCCAAGTCCTTGGGGCCCTGCACCCACGTGGGGGACCTGGAAGAAGCTCTTGGCCGGCGCCGCGACTCAATAGGCTAATCCTCCGCCTGCGGCGCCGGCACACCGGGTTCTAGTCCCAGTCGGGGCGCCAGATTCTGTCCCGGTTGCCCCTCTTTCAGGCCAGCTCTCTGCTGTGGCCAGGGAGTGCAGTGGAGGATGGCCCAAGTGCTTGGGCCCTGCACCCGCATGGGAGACCAGGAGAAGCAGCTGGCTCCTGGCTTCAGATCAGTGCGGTGCATTGGCCTCAGCGGCCATTGGAGGATATACCAATGGAAAAAGGAATACCTTTCTCTCTGTCTCTCTCTCTCACTGTCCACTCTGCCTGTCAAAAAAAAAAAAAAAAAAAAGCAGCAGCAGCAGCTCTTAGCTCCTGGCTTCAGATTGGCACAGCTTCAGCCATTGCAGCCAGTTGGGGAGTGAACCAGTGGAGGGAGGACCTCTCTCTGGCTCTCCTCTCTGTGTAACTCTGACTTTCAAATGAATAAATAAATCTTAAAAAAAAAAAAAAAAAAAAAAAAAAAAAAAAGAAGAAAGAAAAGGAAAGAAAGTTGCACTCAGTAGTGTTTTTAAAAAAAAGAAAAAACATACCCTAGGGGTAGGCATTAGGTTCAGCAGTTAGAACACTGGACTGCCTGGATTTGAGTCCCAGCTCTACTTCCAATTCTGGTTTCTTCCTAATGTGTACCCTGGAGGCTATGTTGATGGCTCAGATTTGTGGGTCCCAGTCACCTACATGGGATACCCAGATTGAGGTCCAGGCTCGTGGCTTTGCCCTGGCCCAGCCAGGCTGTGGCAGGCATTTAGAGTGAGCCAGCATATGGGAAATGTCTGTCATGTGTCTTGTCTGTCTTTCTCTGCCTTTCACACAAAACACACCTTAGCTTGATTTTCTAAGGTAGAATGAGAGGGCTGCTTCTTTGGATCGAACATTAGATGAAGTAGTTGGCTTATGTTTAGGCATCACACGTGTAAAAAATACCTGACTCAGCACAGTGAATTGCCAGCAGATGCACATCTGTCTTCAGGACTTTTGTTCATTAAGCAAAATAAATGGCAGATGGACCTCAGAAATACCTGTAGAACTTGTTAAAACTTACTGCTAGGCTCCACTGCTGAGGTACAACAGTAGTAGAACCCAAGTGCTGCTTGTCCAGAGACCACATTCTGAAAACCATTTCACATTCTGAAAACCATTCACTAATCTATGTTGTCTTCCTCTTTCGTCTGCCAGTTTTGGTTTATATAAGTTATGTGCTGAAATAATGAAAGTACACTGTAGTTATAGTTTGAGTCTTGATGTTGCAAAAGGGAACACCAGATGCCCATATTTTCTAAGTAATCATAATGTATTTTCAGATATTAAACCAGAGCAGATTCTTTAAAGACTTAGGGGAAGTGACAAAGGTTTACTAACAGTAATCTTCCTTTAGAGGAGAGAGTTGTAACAAGGAAGTTTAAAAAAAAAAGTAAGAAGCAATTATTTGACTTGAAAGATCCAAAAATACTGTAAAGTTACTGTTTGTGGGAATGTAAAATGATACAGCTATGTTGGAGAAATTTGGGTGTTTATCTTAAAGTTAAGCATAACACTCTTTATATTTTTTAGTACACTTGTAGTATTAGAATTGGCAGTGCCTTAGAACTAGGAAAAAACATTTCCAGCAATTTCTTGGTTAGGAATCTGCAGGTGGAATGGGAGCATTTGTTTGCCCAGAGACTTACATGCACATGTTCATAGCAGCATTAATTGTAGTAGCCAAAAACTGAAAATAACCCAGATATTCATTACCTTGTAAGTTGATTACAAAATGTGATATATTTATATAACAGCATACTCTTTAGCACTGAACTGTTACTCTTTATTTTTTTACGATTTATTTTATTTATTTAAAAATCAGAGTTAGAGGGAGAAACAGAAATCTTCCATCTGCTGTCTCACTCCCCAAATGGCCACAAGAGTCAGGACTGGGTCAGACTGAAGTCTGGAACTTCTTGGGTACAGGGGCCCAGGCATGCGGGCAATCCTCCACTGCTTTTTTTTTTTTTTTTTTTTTTTTTTTTACAGGCAGAATGGACAGTGAGAGACAGACAGACAGACAGAAAGGTCTTCCTTTGCCGTTGGTTCACTCTCTAATGGCCACCACGGCCTGCGTGCTGTGGCCGGCGCATCGCACTGATCCGAAGCCGGGAGCCAGGTGCTTCTTCTCGTCTCCCATGGGGTGCAGGGCCCAAGCACTTGGGCCATCCTCCACTGCACTCCCGGGCCATAGCAGAGAGCTGGCCTGGAAGAGGGGCAACCAGGACAGAATCCGGCGCCCTGACCGGGACTAGAACCCGGTGTGCCCATGCCGCTAGGTGGAGGATTAGCCTAGTGAGCTGCGGCGCCGGCCTCCACTGCTTTCTTAGGTGCATTAGCAGGGAGTTGGATCAGAAGTAGAGCAGCCAGGACCCAAACAGGCACCTATTTGGGATGCCAGCATTTCAGGATGCGGCTTAACCTCCTAAGCAACAAAACTGCCCCTATGAAGTATTACTCTTTTAGAACTGAACTGTTGATACATGCTATAAAGCACTCAAACAGGTAATTGTAAAAGAGGTCATTTAGAACTAAGAATGAAAATTTCATTTTTTATTTTAGTATGACTTTTTTTAAAGTATGTTTTTAACTTCATGCCTGCAATGACTGAGCCTTTTCTTTTGAAACAGTATACACCAGAAGAACGTGATCCTGTGCCACTGAGCATCCACCACATGCCCATTTGTGTCAGTTTTGCCTTCTTCCAGCAAGGGTAAGTCTCACCTTGTAGTGGGCTGAAGTCTCAAATGGAGCTAGGAACTTCATTGCTCTACTCAAGTATTTAAGTGGATAATGAATAAACTCCTCCTTTGATATATATATTTAAAGATTTTTTATTTATTTGAAAGGTGGAGCTATAAAGAGGCAGAGGCAGAGAGAGATCTTCCATCTGCTGGATCACTCCCCAAATGGCCATAAGGGCTGGAGCTGGACTGATCTGAAGCCAGAAGCCAGGAGCTTCTTCTGGGTCTCCCATGCGGGTGCAGAGGCCCAAGAACTTGGGTCATCTTCTGCTGCTTTCCCAGGCCATAGCATAGATCTGGATTGGAAGTGGAGCAGCCGGGTCTCAAACTGGCCCCTATCTGGGATGCCAGCACTGCAGGTGGCAGCTTATCCGCTACACCACAGTGCCGCCCCCCCCCCTTATATTAAAACACCTTATAGCTATTTTCTTTCTTTGTAAGGGCATTAATTGGCAAAGAGCTGACCATACCAGTTATTAAGTTCTGCTATAATGAAGATACTTCCCAACGTTTTTCTTTTAATGGCGTACTTATAAGTTTACTGTGGCATGGTACTATCTTTTATAGAGTTGTACAAGTATTAAAGAGAGTTGTGTGGTACACGTTCATTTGAGGAAATAGGAATAGAAATTGTAAATTAATGGAAGACTAGTAACTTTGAGAAAAATCTAGTTTCCTTTAGTTGTCCAGTAGTTTCTTCACAACTCACTGCTAAATCCTACAGCAGTAAACCTGAAGTCTTTTAGGTCCAAGTATTGGTACTTTGAAATGAAAACTTAAGCCTTAAATCTCGAGAAACGAGGAGAGATATAAACATTTTAATACATTTTTGCATAAAAACTAGAGAAAAGCTTTCAATTTTTAGTTATCGCAGTGTAGAATTTCATTAAAATGAAATGGACCTGCTTTGTCCAATAGAAATAAAATGTAAACCATATCATAATCTTCAATTTTTAAATAGTCACATTAAAAGGGTATGAATAAACAGTAAAATTAATATGTATTTAGCCTAATATATGCAGAATATATAATCAGTATCTTAAAAATTAATTCATGAGATGTTCTTCGTACTTCTATTTCTACTAAGTCATTGAAATCTAATATTTTACCTACTGAGTTTGTAGTAGCCACATTCCTCAATAACTACATGTGACAGTTGGCTAAGGTATTGGATAGTACAGAAATAGACCATGTTTTTACTGAGCCATCAGAAGAACCTCAGAGAAGAGGACATGAAGGCAACTTTAAAATTAGCCAAATTAATGTTATCTTACGTTTTCTTAATGAGCCAGAAGTCATTTAATCAAAGAGATAACATTCGGTTTAGATTATATATTATTTAAATGAAACCAGTCTGAAGTTAATGGGATTTTACTATGATTGCTAGAAATATTCATCTAGCATGCATTGGTGTTCATAAAAACACAAACTTTTTTTTTTTAACTTTTATTTAATGAATATAAATTTCCAAAGTACAGCTTATGGATTACAATGGCTTTTTCCCCCCCATAACTTCCCTCCCACCCGCAACCCTCCCCTAAAAACACAAACTTTTCAAATCTGTACAGGCATAGGCTGTCACTGTGTTTTTATTGATGCCATCTTTTTAAAAAATCCATTGCCTTTGGGAATGGGTATTTGGTTAAGATGTCCACTTCATATTGACATGCCTGGGTTCAAGTCCTTATTTTAACTCCTGACTCAAACTTCCTACTAATGCAGCCCTGGGAAGGAGCCATGCTAGCTGAAGTAATTGGATTCCTTCCACCCACGTGGGAGACCTGGATTGTGTTCTTGGCTACCAGCTTTAGCCTCAGACTGTTCCTGCTGTTGTGGGCATTTGGGGAGTGAACTAGTAGATGGGAGCATGCTCATGTGCACTCTCACTCTTAAGTGCTTGCACTCTGTGGGCTTCTCAAAAGCAAAATACAAAGCATCCATCACACTACACCTGACAGAGATTCAGCCTTAGATTTGTTCAGGTTCATGTAACATTTATTTCAGAATGTATTTATTGGTGGATCCCACTGAACGAGAAGAACGAGTAATGGATGGCTTGCTGGTGATTGCCATGAACAAGCATCGAGAGATTTGTACCATCCAGTCCAGTGGTGGGATAATGCTACTAAAAGATCAAGTTAGTACTTTGATTAATATCTGATTAAGAATGGTTCTCTTTAAAAACTTTTTCTTTTAACTAAATCTAATGAAGGTGGTTTTCAGTGATTGAGTCTAGGATATGTTAGAATCTGGTTTCAGAACTGTCACTCTCCTTTTGACTGGGGGCTCTAAGGAATCTTTCTTTCCATGCTGTACCCATTCTGGCCCTCTAGATTCTGAACTTTCCATAAAGAGATTCATATCTTTAAAAAATAAAAGGCATTAAAAGGTAGAAATTAGGTGAAAAGTTAGTTTTACTTTTAAAATTTGGATGTAACAGGCAGTAGTTCTCAAATCCAGCTATATACTGGATTCACGTGAGGGCTTTCAGAAAATGGACTGCTATATGCCATATAGTATATGTGGTTAAGAGCTTTGCGAGCTATTGTAGTTCAGTATTAGTTCTAACCCTGTCTTGTACTAATTGGCCTTAGGTGAAAGATTTCATCCCTTTGGACCTCTTTCCTTATCTGTAATAGGGAGTGATGTTACTATGATACTTAGTTGTTTAGAAGAGTGGAAGGACAGATGAACTGAAGGAGATATAGTGTGGTGTCCAGGATATAGCAAATGTGCAGTGAATGTTTTTATGATCGTTGTCATTATTGACAGTATGTAAATACTACCCAGATCCCATCTGTGGATTACTTACAGAGAAGATAGTGCATCCTTGTGTATGTATGTGTGCAGGTACATTATAAAGTTCATGGAAGACCCTTTGAATGTCTGAGGTTTCTTCCATGGTTGCTTTTATGGTTGAGTAGGCAGTTTTTGAGTCTGTTCCCTTAATGTGATGGTTCTTCAGACATTTTAAAACAGCTCTCGCCTTGCTTAAATGGTGTTTACATTGTATTATCATATTGCGGGGGGGTGATCATATTGGGGGTGGTGGTCAGGTTTAACTTGTAAAGGTAGGAAAATTAGCATCATGGTTTTAGTTTTATTAGTGAAAGCCTTTGGTTTGTTGCCTTTCAATAACAGAATTCACTTTTATAAATAGGTTTTGAGATGCAGTAAAATAGCTGGTGTGAAAGTAGCAGAAATTACAGAGCTAATACAGAAAGCCTTGGAGAATGACCAGAGAGTTAGGTAAGTTTTTTCAGAACTATATGGTCTTTTTATACAACTTTCTCTATTAAGGTTGTTGGCTTGCACAAGGACAACCATAAGATTTCACGCTTAATCACTTTTTCTTAAGTCAGTTGGATATACTAAATAGGTATTTTGAAAGTTAACTCTTTATTATACTTTATTCCAATTTAAACAACCTGTGTCATAAAGCCTCAGGAGATTTTTCTTTAAATATTAACATTTTCTTAAATAAAAAACAGTAGAGTAACTCAGCTTAATGGAAAGAACACAAACGAGATTGATTACCATCTCTGTTTCTGTTTGATCATAAAGATATATAACTCAGCACTTCAGTGTACTGTAATTTGGGAGGTTAATGCTTACCTGGTACAACTAATTTAAGGACTAGAGAGCTTAAGGTACTTCAGGCACATGTGCCTGGCACATGGCAGGCATGGGGTTTAATAAATGATAGTTATTAAAATTTTTGTTATTTTCCTTTGATAGTTTTAATGAATTGTATTGATTAGGTTAATTGGACTATTTAAGTGTTTATTATCCACCAAATAAAATAGTATCTCCCATCTATCTACCCCCTACTCCCAAAACACCTTATACAGGAAAGAAGGTGGAAAATTTGGCTTTGCAGAGTCTATACCAAATCAGAGGATCACAGCATTTAAAATGGAAAAGGCCCCTGTTGATACCTCGGATGTGGAGGAGAAAGCAGAAGAAATCATTGCTGAAGCTGAACCTCCTTCAGAAGTGTATCTTTATTGGGTAGTTTTTGCAGTAACAAGTTGATTTGTAGCACTTCTGGTGTTATTAAGGCTGTTTGGAAGGTGTACATACAGAAATTTGTTTTTGGAAACTACTTTTTTAGAGAGAGCACTTAAGACACAAGATAGTGATTTGTTTAAGTTGATGGTATAACATCTAAGGTTCTTGAACTTAATCTGCAAATACCAAAGTTCTTGGTGTGCCATTGATGCAGTGCTTAAGTCACTGCTTGGAACATACATGCATATCCCATACTGGAGTGCTTTGAATCTCAGCTCTTCCACTTCTGACCGTTTCCTGCTGATACACATGCTGAGAGTCAGCAGATGGCTCAAGTACTTGGGTTCCTGCTACCTATGTGAGGAACTCAGATTGAATTCCAAGATCCTGGCTTTGGGCTGATCCACCCCTTAACTGTTGGGTGTTTGTGTTAGATTGATCTGTCTCTCTGCCTTTCAAATAAAATGGAAAAAAAAAAAATTCTAAAACAATTTTGAAGGCCCACCTGTATATTGTTATATACTGCTCTTGAAGTTTATTCAGTCGTGCCCTCATTACTACATCTAAAGTGTTGAGAGCCTCTCTTCTTGATATTTCTTTGTATTTGCTTATTTGAGATACAGTGAGAGAAGGCAAACCCATCCACTTCCCAAATGTCTGCAGTGGCCAAGTCTGGGCTGGAGCTCCAGGTCTCCCAAATGGAATGCAGAAACCCAGTTAATTGAGCCATCACTGCTGCTTCCTAGGATGTGCACCGGCAGGAAGCTAGAGTCAGTAGCCAGACCCAGGAATCAAGCCCAGGCACTCCGATGTGGGGATGCAGGCAATTTAACTGTTAGGCTTAACCGCCTACTCCCTCTTGATGTTTCTAACCAGTGTGTCAATACAGTCTTGCCTGAGTTAGGTAGGGATTTCATTTTTCTTTCAAGTATAGCTATATTAAATTCTTTTCCTAACCATTTGAGGAACATTTGAATCAATCTTAAAATAAGAAAACTTTCTCTCTCTTTTTTTTTTTTTGAGAGGCAGAGTAGACAGAAAAACAGAGAAAGGTCTTCCTTTTGCCGTTGGTTCACCCTCCAATGGCTGCCGCGCTGCGGCCGGCGCATCGCGCTGATCCGAAGCCAGGAGCCAGGTGCTTCTCCTGGTCTCCCATGCGGGTGCAGGGCCCAAGGACTTGGGCCATCCTCCACTGCACTCCCTGGCCACAGCAGAGAGCATCCGGCACCCCGACTGGGACTAGAACCTGGAGTGCCGGCACCGCAGGCGGAGGATTAGCCTATTGAGCTGCGGCGCCAGCCAAAATAAGAAAACTTTCATTTTCATCTGTTTCAACAGCTGTCAAATAGCAATATTTATAGTATTCAGTTTTCTTAACTTATTAAGTGTTTCTAAACCTGTGCTATGGACTCCTGGAACTGCCCAAATTGGAGAGGGAATAGAAAACTCTTGGGGTGATCTTGAAGACTCTGAGAAGGAAGATGAGGACGAAGGTGGCAGTGATGAAGCTGTCATTCTTGATAGTATGAAAATGGACGCTGGAATAGAAGTTTCTGATACTGGAAGCCAAGGTAAGTGAAACCGTATAGCTTTTCTTTGTAGATATGTGTCTATTATATGGAGATAATATACTGTATTTGTACATATATATAAAAGATATATGCACAGATAATGATATCTGTATAGAGAATATATGTAGATATAAATGTATATTCCTTTTTTGGAGGGGCTATTTGTGATTTAAATTTCAACTAATTAATGAGGCTAATGCCAATTTTTTTTTTTCCTTTCTAAGGTTGGTTTATTTGAAAGGCAGAGAGACAGGGAGAGAGAACTTCCACCACTGTTTATTCCCCAAATGGCTGCAACAGCTGAACAAGGCTGAAGCCAGGAGCCGAGGACTCCATCTGGGTCTCCCATGTGGGTGGCAGGTGCTCAAGTACTTGGGCCATTTTCCTGCAGTCCCAGACCTGTTAGCAGGAAGCTAAATCAGCTGGGACTCGAATCAGTATTCTGATGGTATGCTAGCATCACAAGTGGTGGCTTAGCCTGTTCCACCACAACACTAGCCCCCAGTTTTTTTCTAAAACAGTATGTTTATCTTTGTGAAGTGATGGTACATTTTGGCATGTAAATGATGGCTTTGTTATTATTTATTTGAAAGACAGTAAACATGAGCTCCCATCTTTGGCTTATAGTCAAGAGCCTGCAACAGCTAAGCCTAAAACCAGGAGCCAGGAAATGAATCTAGGTCTCCCACATGGGTGGTAGGAACCCAATTACTTGGGCTGTCACTGCCCCCTCCCAAGGTCTGCATTAGCAGGAAGCTGGAGTCAGGAGCAGGGCCTGAAGTCAAACCCATGCACTCCAATATATGGGATGTCAATTTCTAAGATTTACTTGAAAGACGGAGTTACAAAGAGAAAGAGAGGTCTTCCATCCACTGGTTCATTCCCCAGATGGCCACAATGACAGAGCTGCACCGATCCGGAGCCAGGAGTTTCTTCTGGGTCTCCCACAAGGGTGCAGGGGCCCAAGCACTTGGGCCATCTTCTACTGCTTTCCCAGGCCATAGCAGAGAGCTGGATAGGAAGAGGAGCAGCTGGGACTAGAACTGGCACCCATATGGGATGCCGGTGCTTTAGGCCAAGGCTTTAACCTGCTGTACCACAGCACCAGCCATCTGGGGAGTGAAGCAGCGGATGGAAGACCTTTCTCTCTGTCTCTGCCTCTCTCTGTAACTCTCTTTCAAATAATATTTTTCAAAATAAATCTTTCAATAGCATTGAAATGTAATAGTAAGTTTCCATTTTTCACTGTTAAAATATTACAGCATCATATTGAATGAGGTGAGTGAAGAGCTACCACATTACCTGGGAGAGTAGAACAAGTAAAGCCTTTCTAAAACATGAATGAAAGTAGAAACTACAAATAAATTGATGTGCAAGCAAACAAGAAAAGGATTAATTCACATTAATTGCTGCTGCTCAGGAGAAAAGTAGGCAAAAGATAGGAGCTGTTCTCATAGTTAACCATGGTAAATGACAGGATTTTTTTACTATAGCATTGAGCATTATTAAAAATACCAGCATTGAAAAGGGTATATGAAAATGGTTGTTTACTTCTTTCAGCATGAACATTTCTGAAAGCATTTGGCAAAAATATTTTTTAGAATGAATGTGCCTTTTAACCAAGCAATTATGCTTCCTGGAATTTCCCTTCCGGTGTTAATAGAGAAAAAATAAATACCAAGTTGGTTCTTCCAAACTTTCTTATTATTACAGTATATTAAGAATGAAAGAGTTTACCTAAACAGAAGCATTTTTACAGAAGAGCTGTTTAGAGCCCTAAGGAGCTACAGGCTAGAAAACAAAGTTTATCAGTAAGATGTCGCTCCCCCTCTTCGTGGAGGAACGACACAGGACCCTGCGCTGTTCTTTTGTCTGCTCTGCCCTCCCCGGGTTTGCTGCTGGTTCTTCCCGGGTTGGCTACCGTCCTTCCACCTCCGTGGAAGGGCGGTTTCCCCCTGCCACTTTCCCCACTTCCGCAGGGGAGCGGCACACCGCCGGCCGGCTCTCTCGGGGGCTGCACAGGTGTTCCTTCAGATAGATGTTCCCCGTGCATGTTGTCTCTCTCCTTTATAGTCCTCTTCCACCAGTCCCAACTCTGCTACCCACACGCCGAGTACGCTGCTCTCCTCCAATCAGAGTCAGCTCCTGCTGCTTATTGGTTGAACTGGAGGCAGCTGTATAGAAGCTGTTTCCTCCTCTCCCAGCACCATATTGTGGGAGAGCAGATGCATAGAATAAGTCTTAATTCCAGTAACTTAGTCTAGTCCGAGTTGCTCCCAGTTGCTCCCCACAGTAAGAGTAGCTGAAACTATTAATGTAGAAATGAACATTTTAGAACCTCTGATACAAGTCCATGTGGAGTTTCCCAGATTACTTACCAACATTGTTTTCTTATCATTTTCTTAAAGATGCCCCTATAGTACTCTCAGACAGTGAAGAAGAAGAAATGGTCATTTTAGAACCAGACAAGAAAACAAAGAAAATAAGGTAACAAGTTTTTGGTTTATTTCAAACATGTACATGTAACTTAAGAGTTTGAGGCTTGCTCTCTGGTTTGACTCTCATCTTACAGAACTGTTATACACAGACATCCCTTTTTCATCAGCTGTTATGTGTTTTTTTTCACCCTGTAATTAATAAAAATTAGCACCTAACTCTCTATTAAACTATTTTTGGATACCTTTCAGGGTTACTGTATTTACTTTTCCTGCTGTCACATTTTGTACCCTAGTGCAAAAAAATAAAAGACCTCCTATTTCAGTGATCCAAAACTTAAGCATAATTAAGTGAACTGTTAATTTATTTTACTTTATCCGCAGAACACAGACCACCATTGGGAAACAAGAAAAAGCACCAAGTAAAAAGCCAATGAAAAAGAGAAAAAAGAAGAGAGCTGCTAATTAAAGCTAACATAGTTGTATATTTGTATATATAACTATTAGATGTATTTATTCAGTGCTAACAACCTGGGTATCATTTATTCACAAATCCCTAAGTTTTATTTTTTTAACATTAAAGTGAATGTTCTAGAGCTTTTTCTCTGAAAATTTTGTCATCTCAAAGCCTTATTCACCAACCTGTGTATGTGTAAAGTGTAAAAATTGATGAGGAATAAAATAATCTGATAGGCTGCTGTGTGTGTACAAAGAAGAATGATTTTCATCGTACTGGTAAATAAGCACAGATTTATTGTGCAGAAATCGGCAGACTGATCCAGTTGCTTAGGAAAATGGATATTAGAACATTGAGGGTCTGTTTTCCTAAAGTCAACTTTTTAGAGAGTGGCTTTCCACTCCCCACTGTACTGTATAAGCCAGGTAACTTTTCTAAGAAATCTTGAAGTCAGGTTTTTATCTCAAATTAAATTTGACTTATAAAATTTTCCAAATCAATTTATTAATTCTTAATATCCTGACAGCTGGCATCATTAATACTTTTAACAAAACCACTTAAAATTAGCCAAATATCTGATAGATACATGTACAAAAGATATACAAATTAAAACCATTTAAAAAGTAATAGATACCATAATTTGTTCTTGTCCATAACTTCTGTATTCAGAAATGATTGTAACATTCAAAACCCAAGATAAAAACTGTACACAATATACTTTGAGTGATTTACATCTTAGAAACAAATGCAGTCTTTCACTGTTAGACATTTAGTGTCTCTGGTGGGTTGAGGAGGGAAACACCATGATACCTGTAAATAGAAAAAGATCCAGTTTTAGTAAACGTTCACTGGGTGAAGGAAATCATGGAATGCATGTACTGGGAACTAAAGACTGCTATTTCTCTTGGATTGAATGGTGATTTTAGAATCCTGTCTGATCCCCAAAATGTAAATGCATGTCCCCTTCCTCCACTCCCTCCTCCCCTCCCCAGATGTACAGCAGGCAACATTAACTACAACTGCCTCCAAGCATACAACCAGTTATGAGACCAGCTTCTTACAGGGGCTGTGACAGAATGGTAGATTCTTTAATAAAATTAAAATGTGAAAGATTTCTTTAATATGCAAATTAACTCTTACTTTGAATTTTTGTACTTTTCTCTTATTGATTGTTGTGCATGCTGTGGTGCTTTGAGGTAGGTCTGGTGAAGGTCCATGAGACAAGGCTTAAGAGTCTCCAGAGTGTATCCAGTCTTTCGTACTAATGATTCAGGCTATGGGGAAGACAATAGAGAACCACTGAGTTTCATTTTCAACAGTGGGCAGTAAACCCAATAGTTGGCATTAAACTTCAGTTATGTTAAATTTCAGTACTAATCTTTTAACACCAATTAACAAATCTATTAGTTTCTTGGGCCCTGCTGACTTTAAGCCATTTTTACTATTTTGCCTGCCAATAGCAGGTTATATGGTCTGAATTCTTAAAGCCTGCATTTCAAATCCAAGTTACAACAGAGTTTTCAACCTCACAAATAGATGCTATTCAACAGATAAGATGCTTTAAAGAGAATATAAATTAAGTTTTTTCCAAGACAGACCATTTAGATTACCATCAGTTCTACAGGATCATTATTTAATTGACATAAGCATTTCTGTCATAAGGTAGATGTGTGAAGGCCACATCATACATACCCAGCTTTGTCCCGTGACTGTGTAGAGTGCTAAATGAAATGCTGCTCCAGCAATAACTGATGGCAGATACTTTAGGTATGGGTCAGCATCTATCAAACTTAATTCTCCCAAAAACTGAAATGAAAAATACCTTGTGACCACAAAAGCTTTACAAGTCAAACTTCAAATTCTCATTTTCTGACCTAATTTTTCCTGTGTCTGATACTTTGCTCTGTAGCAACCCTAGAAACATGCCACAACCTCATCTCACATACTGTCTTTAAATGTTCTGCTCCATTCTTGACCTGTATTTTCCCTAACAACTTCTTAGAGACAACTCTTCTGACTGCGATGCCCCAAGAATCAGCATACCACTACCCCAGTGCTTTCCCAATATATTCTTTGGCAGGTTTTCTTCCATTCTGCAATATTAATCTGTCCCTAAAATACTAAACTCTTGACCAAAGCGGTACAATTAAATTAGGACCTGCCTCTGATTGTTACCTAAAACTCCATCCAACAAAAATGAAAACCACTTACCATTGCTAAACTTTCGACTTTGCAGTTTGCAGGCTGCTGATGTAGAAAGTATTGGGTAAGAAACTGATTTACCGTTGGTGCAGCTAAGTCAAAAGCAAGGACTTTCAAAACTAGATGCTCCATTCTCAGAACTTGTTTCTTTGTATAGGTATCATCTGTAATGTATACAAACTCTGCTACTTCTGGTGGGTATATTTCTTCAAATTTTCTACAATGAAAGAAGTTTTAAGTGATCACTCTTTGGAAAAGTGAAGCATGCATCCTTATCCTAATTCTGAAGTCATTAGCAGAACATCCAGAATAAATCCAAACCTACACTCCACCAACTGTATTTCCATCAATTCTTGAGCATTATTTCTAGCAGTGTGTAGATGATTACCAATTTAAAGGTCCAAATCAGGGGCTGGCACTGTGACATAGCGGGTTATGCCTTGGCCTGTGGTGCCAGCATCCCACATGAGTGTCAGTTCAAGTCCCAGCTGCTCTACTTCTGATCCAGCCCCCTACTAATGCACCTGGGAAAGCAGTAGAAGTTGGCTCACACCTACAAGGGACACTTGGAAGAAGTTTCAGGCTCGTTGCTCCTAGCTTCGGCCTGGCATAGTCCTGGCCATTGCAGACATTTGGGGAGTGAACCAGTGGATGAAAGAGCTCTGTGTCACGCCCCCCCCCCCCCACCGCCTCTCTCTCTCTTGCTGTAACTCTGCCTTTCTAATACTAATCTTTTTAAAAAATAAGTTTCAAATTGAAAGCACTCGTAAGGCATTTCTCCCACTACTAATAAGTGAGATATTCCCCAAAAAGAGAACTGATTGAATTCTCCAAGTAGCTGAAAATTTAGGAAATACAAGTCTTAGGAAAACAAACTTTGTGCTTTTCAATTTATTTTCATGCCAATAAAAAGAAAAACACTGCTTGTATGCAAGAAAGTACTTTATTATTGAAGGAGCCACGATTTCAAAACTTTGTAATCTGGTCTTAGGTGTATAAAAACATAGCCAGCCTGTTTATTCAAGATACCCTGAAACCTAAATCTGGGAAGATTAATGTTCTAGATTAGAAAATGGAGACGTGAAAGAAACTCGTGGCTTCTAGCTTCAGCCTGGCTGTTGTAGCCATTTGGAGTGAACCAATGGATGGAGGCTCACTCGCTTGCTCTCTCTTTGTAATTTTTCAAATAAATATATAAATCTTTTTTTAAAATGTAATTTCTTCCCTACACGAAAAGGTAGTGATCACTTTTAATTAAGCAAACCAAGTTGGACTTACGAGGCTAGCAGCATAGCAGCAGTGCCCACAAGCTGAAGCTTTCCTCTCAACACAGACATTGAAGAAAGAAACCTATCGATGTAGTTCACCGCCAAATGCAGAGTCTCATTCTGTAGTTTATATTCCTCTCCTACTTCAACTAACCAGTCCACGAGGATAGCCCTCATACTGTTAGTGATGTCAGGCTGTTTCTTCATGTAACCCACTTTAGGTTTACATTTAACCTGTTGAGAAAAGTTATTTAGTCATGTTAAAGTTGCAATTGGATTATTTTACTATTCACAAAGATTCCCCATGCTATAAACTCGAGTAAAGCATTTAGGATAAAGCACTAGGTTTAAAAGATGAAACATTATCCTCTCAATTTCACTTAGTCACATTTACAAAATGGACTCGGTCTTTACCTCCATTTCCCTAAGATATGTGTGAATATCCTCATGGTAGTCTGGGACTTCATTAACACTCACTGGCTTTTCATCTTCTAATACAATTGACATGTCCATAGTATGTGGTGACTCTGAGACAATTCAAAAGATGATCAAGTTAATTGTTAAAATTTTCTGTTTAACAGCTAGAAATTACTGCTCTTATAAGGAATCTCACTATCAAAGCATTAACTTATGACGAAGTACGCAGAATATCTTAACTGTTTGGAATGATTTCAATTAATGAAGAAAAAAGAAACTGATAGGCCAGTAACAGGAAAATGAGGACTGAGTATTATCTTAAAGCATCATTCATTTCCTATGAGACAGAGGAAGATGGCACAGTGGTTCTGTTGGGACAGAGCAATTAAAATCCAAGTTTTGACATTTTTAAGATTTGCCCTGCAGACCCAATAGTCTGATATATTCAAGGAACAGTTAGGTAGTAGCTATAATCAGAGTTAAATGGTTTCCACCAAGTGTTAAGAATGAACATAAGTTTATTCTGGACAAGTTCAAACAGATGAATACTGTAATAAGATTCTTTTTATAATTTTATCTTCAAATAATACCTATTATTATTTCACTTCAAAGATCACCTTAAGGTTAAAAATTCGTTGCAAAACTGAAATAAAACCAAATTATTTCCAAAGACCTTTTTCCCTTTTATTCTGTCAACTCCTGATCAATAGAACTAAAACTAAAATCAGATTGGATCTAGTGCGCTATCAGTGATTCAATAGCCTGCGGTAAATACAGCGTACAACCCACAGGCATGGCTGTCTACAGTAGCTGCTCTCTTTGTGGGTAAGGACAAACAGCTGTGATGGAATGGCTCACTCGCGGGAGGACATTCTCACTTTGTTATCAGATGACCACTCAAACTGATTTTATAGAACCAAAATTTTCCAGCTGAGGAGATGTTAGACATCACAGGATTCTAAGAACACATCCTCAAACAGCCTTCTGTACTAGTAACTGTTTACATACAACTGAAATTTACTCTTCTCAACCAAGCAAACATTCATGGGGTCACATTAAAATAAGCATTCAAGAGCTAAATAAATTGATGTGATAGGCACATGAACACCCAAAAGAGTACCGGATTAGGACACAGGTCCTTTTGTAGGTCACTAGGTCAGGTGTTAGCTGTGCAATGTAGGTCACCTCCTATTTAAGCCTATTCCATGAAACTTAAATCACTGTGTCATAATCGTCAGGTAAGACAATGACAAGACACAAAATCTCACTAATCCAATCCAATCCAATAGTTATAATGCCCTTAGTATAACACATATTTTCTTTAAAACTTACCGAAACTACCATCCATTGGATAATCAAGAGGTACCAGTGGTTTTCTTTGTCCAGGTAAAGTGATGGCTGAATTAAAAGCCAGGACATCTTCAGGCTTGTCTTTTTTAGATTCCGTGGGCCTCTTGGGAGGCTCTTCTTCTGCTTCATCCACATGAATGGTGAATGCAGGCTGTTTACTGTTTGCTTTCCAAGGAGGAACAGAGACCTGCTCATCATTTATAGGAAGATCCTTAAGAGGTGCAACCTAAAAGGAAATTAATCACTGGCTTTGAGCCTATTAAATGAGTTTTGCCTTCTTCCCCTTATGAGATCCAATACTCGCAACAGGAAAATTAAACTTTCGAAAGTAACTTCTAGGCAAGGAATAGTTGAGCACTCAAAGGCAGAAGGAATGTTTCAGTTTGTCACGGACATTCCTGTGAAAGTTACACAAAAAGTCAGAACTGAGCAGATTTATACAAAACTAATCAAAGCCACATTAAGGCTAGGGTGGCAGAACTGACAAGTTGAGGAGAGATGGCACCAAAAAAAGGAATAGGTTCACCACTTTCGCCCCAGGGTGGAGCAACAGAGCAAATTCGGCCAAAATGGCGGAATTTGCCAAAAGCTACAGGTATTTTTTCACATCCTTTTCTAAAAATAGAGGGAGTCTTAACCAGATCGTGAGGGGTAAGGGGGCCAGGGCCCTAGAGCCGTGCCTGGGGTTTAAAAGTGGAAGAAAGGTGCGGAGCTGGGCAAAGACTGCACTCACGTTGTTGGACTCGCTTTGACCCCATTATCTACAGGAAGACGCCCCCAAGGGCAGACAGGCCGCACACGCAGAGTTGAGAAGGATGTAATGCTAATTAGGAAAGGGAGCAGCTACGACAGTGGCACCCCACACACACATCAGAAAACCAGGGCCCCAGTGGAATCCCGACCCCGGCTCCCCCTACAAAGCCCAGAAAACGCTTCCTTCTCACTCTCCTCCGCCCGCTAAGCCCATGCTTGACTCCCGCTCGGCCCAACCTCCTCCCGACATCCCCTATCCCTTTACCCGTCGCGTCTTGGGCCTCTGTTGTGGAACTGGACCCCGGGAGTTCCCAGCCTTCAGTACCGCCAGAGCAGCCTGGGCCCGCGGCTGCTGGGCGTGCACCGCCTTCTCGGGGTTGATGTTCTCCTGGTCCTCTAGGAGCGCCGAGCCCGCCTCGCGGGCCGCGGGCTTCGGCACGTTGTGGCCCAACATCGTTGCTCCAGGGGGCGGGCGGCGGGATCAGTCTGCCGAGCCAAGCAGCGTGCACACTCCGCCCAGTCGACCAGCGGCGCCGATCCCGCCGAGGAACGCTCCAGCCGTAGCCCCCCGCCGCAGCCCGGGCCAGTCTGCCAGCCCTCCCGCTCGCTCCCCTGTCTCCGGACCGCGCAGGATCGAGGAGGTTGCGAGAGGCGCAGGCAAACGCTGCCGGGCGCGGAGGGCAAAAAACACCCCAGCGATGTAGCGAGCAGCCCGCCGGTGCGGCGGCTGTTCATGCAGTTCAAGTATCCCGCGACTATTGAAATGGGCCAATGAAAACAGCCGGAGCCCGTTACGTCACTCGAGGCGACAAGGTCGCAGGAGAGTGAGAGCGGAGGCAGAGGGAACCCAGCAAGGGCGGGGCGGAGCAACGTCGAACTGCGGCGGGAGGAAAAACGCCTGCGCGGGGCGGAGGCTTAGGGGACGCCGGGCCCGCCCCGGGGCTTTAAGCGCCACTAGTGGGGCAGGGCTGGGTGTGCCTCTTAGGACAGACGGGATTAAAATTTTAGCAACTGTTAGTGGGCCGCTGAGCCTTCAGCTTTGGAACCGCTTATTAGCTCGAGTGACTTATTTACCAGAGCCTGAAATCTGGGCCACTTAACTGGTCGTGGCCTCAGTAGCTCCAGTTCTTTGTCGATTAATTGGAAGTAGTAACTACACGACATAGCGTTGTAAGGATGAACTAAAGGGCATCTGCCATTAAACACGCAGTTTACATGAAAATACTTAAAAGACTACAATGTCATTTTACCATTTAGGAAGGAGGGCGGAATTCTTACACTTTTTAATTTTCTTAATTAAGATGCAAGTAACTTAGGATGCCACTTTGAACTATTGTTGATAATAGGTGAACAGAAATGTATTACAAAAATTGAAATGGACATCAGTCATTAATCTTTATCTATTTTTTCCAAGCCTTGGCAGCCAACAAAAAGGACACAGTGAAATTCTAGTGACCTAGATAAAATTATATGTTCCATTTAAAAGGAAGGTTGTTTAAATATAGTAAAAACAATATGACCTTATTAAAACAAAACTATTAACGATATTGCCTTTAACACATTTTTACATTTAATAGAAAAGGTTTGCACATAAATAATATAATGGCATATAAATAAACATCGTTTTCTGAAAAATTCATGAGCCTGCCCTTCCTGAAAACATGAAGACCAGCTTATTTTCCATGATCTTTATGCCATTTAAAAAGTTTTAAACAAATAGTCATCTGACATGAATAAATACGAATCAGGATTAATGAACAAAACATTTTCCTTCAATTAAAATAAAAAAGGAAATCATGGACACTAGTACAGGAAAATCTAAGAAGGCATTACTTTTTCTACACTCTTTTCCTGTTGTACTCTTTACAGCTCAACTGCTTACAGAACATCAAGTTAAGATCACCCCACTCTCTGAGCTCTGCTTATTTCCCTGGCAATAATGTACAGCACTGAACCAAGTTAAGCATTTCACACACTGCAGCAGTGATAAAACAAAACCAAGTAAGAGAAAAATCAGTGGCAGACCAATCCCAACTCCTAGGAAAAACCGTTGGTAGGTTATTTCCACTGGTTGATGATATATATATAGTAATCAAGACACAAGCCAGGTATCAAAACATAGGTTCTGGATCCAGCTTTATAAAATTTCAGCATATCCTCCTAGTGTGCAGTTTTACTGAGAATCAATTTTCTTATATGATTTCACAAATGTACAGAGCAGCTGTGAAGATTAAATAAAGTAATATATAAAAGTATGCACTGAAACCTATAAAGCAGTTTTCACTTAGGTGTGTATGTATGTACTTTGCAGAAAATCGGAATACATTTTCATTTTCCATATATTATTTCTCAATTTAAAAATTAAAATATCCACACTTTGTAAAACTTACTTTTTAAAAAATCCCTTGTAATCATTCCCCTTGAGTTTTAAAATAAAAATCTGTTTTTAAAAAGCTTCATGTGTCAAAAGAAATATTACTAAAAAAGTCACTATGTCTCAAATTTTTAGATATTAAATACATTGATAAATTAGGTGATAGCAAGAAGCATTTGAAACAAAAAGCATGTACAGTTAGCCTCTAACTGTGTTTGAACATTTTTGTTTCAATAGACCACTTCTTGGGAACTTTACCTTGCTGATATGTCATGCTGCGTCAAAGAAAGCAATCAATGCATTTTGGTCATAACTATCCAGAATCTCCAGTAGCAGAGGTACCTTGGTTTTTACATTGGTGCCTTTGAACTTAAACTTATCGATGAAAAGATCAGTGATCATGCCTACAAAGAAAAATGAAAATTTCCTGTCATTGATTAGTTGTATTTAACGACACACTATTAAGGAAACTGAGTAAGTAACTGCTTGGTAATCAATTTTTAATAGTATTTTTAAAGAATGAATTTATTTATTTATTTATTTATTTATTTATTTTTATTTGAAAGAGTTCCAGGGAGAGACTGAGAGATCTTCAATTTGCTAGTTTGCTCCCCAGATGGCCACAACAGCCAGGGCTACCAGGCCAAAGCCAGGAGCCAGGGGCTTCATCCAGGTCTCCCGCACGGGTGCCAGGGTCCCAAGGACTTGGGCCATCTTCTGCTATTTTCCCAGGAGCATCAGCAGGGAGCTGGATCAGAAGTGGAGCAGCTGAGACACGAACCAGCACTTCTTTATGAGATGCTGGCATTACAAGTGGTGGCTTAACTCACTACACTATAACTCCCTGGCACCCTGATAATCTTCTTCTAAGCACGGTAATCCCATCACATAAACCTAAAAGTGCTGATATTTTAAAAACATTTTTAAGGGCCCACATTGTTGCATAACAACCACTTACAAGGCTGGCATCCCATATCAGAATGCCAGTTTAAGTCCCAGCTACTCTGCTTGTGACCCAGTTCCCTCCTTATGCACATGGGAAGCAGTGGAACACAGCACAAGTACTTGAATTCCTGCTACCCACATGGGAAACACAGATGGAGTTCCAGAGCCCTGGCTTCTGTTTGGCTCAACAGTGGCAGTTGCAGCCAAATTGTTTAGTCTCAGATTTTAGGTAAAGAACATAAAAAATGAAAATAACACCATCAACCTTGTAAGGATATTCCATCTGATTATGAAGATGGTTTAAATAGTGTTAAGCACAACAGGTCTTACATAAATACTACTAACAAAATTGTTTCTTTTTTTTTTTTTTTTTTTTTTATTTTTTGACAGGCAGAGTGGACAGTGAGAGAGAGAGACAGAGAGAGAAAGGTCTTCCTTTGCCGTTGGTTCACCCTCCAATGGCCGCCGCTGCAGCCGGCGTACCGCGCTGATCCGATGGCAGGAGCCAGGAGCCAGGTGCTTTTCCTGGTCTCCCATGGGGTGCAGGGCCCAAGCACCTGGGCCATCCTCCACTGCACTCCCTGGCCATAGCAGAGAGCTGGCCTGGAAGAGGGGTAACCGGGACAGAATCCGGCGCCCCGACCGGGACTAGAACCCGGTGTGCCGGCGCCGCAAGGTGGAGGATTAGCCTATTGAGCCACGGCGCCGGCCACAAAATTGTTTCTTAAGCTATTCCTGCCTCCCTGCCTGCCTTCCTTTCTCATTTCCCTTATCTCCTTTATTCTTTCTCTTTATCAGCACAACTTGTGAAACACCCAACTTTTCACTACCAAAATGAGTTTTGAAGTGTAAATTGACATAGCATATATATATATATATGTATATATATATCCTTCATTAAATTTTGTCTAAAAATATTTAAATGCAGCATTTTTGTATTTCACAATAGCAATAACACCTGAACAATATTTGTGTGAAATAGAGTCTAAACTCTAATGCATTGTAAATTACTTGTCTCATTTTTCCCAGTTTTTCACACACGATCCTTGGCAAAGGGCCAGTTGAAAAGAAATATAGCAAGACTACTCCAGAATGGTCTACTAACCATAAAGTCGTTCAAGATGTGCAGGTTGCTTTTTATATTCTTCCTGTAGGTGATCAGCCTCTTCAAGAATACAGCGATATTCTGGTATCAGAAAGTTTGTATTTCCTTCATGAACCTGCAATTCCTTATTTTAAATTAAAAAAAGAAGTTCAAAATTAAGTCCAGTGTAGCATTATTGATTTATAGAAATATCAATACTCATAGTAATGATCATGAATTTATGACACTTATACTTACTTTTAAAGCATCAATTAATTGTACTTTCTTGGCCAAAAGCAACTGGTACTCCAACTTTGGATGGATTAGCTTTAAAGTGTGTTTGACTGACACTTCATTTATCTCTAGAAGGAGTTGGGCCAAGTATAATTAGGTAAGTCATACTGATCAGAAACATCATTATTATAACAACAAAAAATCAGAAAGAATTATTAATTTTTTTTACCGTATGATATGTTGAGGTTAATTTTCCTTTTTGTAGCTTCTTTAGAGAGCACATCTTTCAGGATGGATATAGTAGAAATGTTGTCAGATTTAAAAACTCCTTCTCCTTTTCTATAAAAATTAATTTGTTTTTTAAAAAAAGAGCTATAGAAGTGGCCCAATAAATACATATTTTATGATTAGTCCTCAGTATTTATGTTTCACTTGATTTTTTTTATTTCTTTGTGTGTTTATCTCATTAATATAAAGCATACTTAAAAATATAATCCTGGGGCCAGGGCTGTGGCATAGACTGTTGAGCCTCTGCCTATAGTGTTGGCATCCCATATGGGCGCTGGTTGGAGTCCCAGCTGTTCCACTTCTGATCCAGCTCCCTGCTACTGGCCTGGGAAAGCAGTACAAAATTGCCCAAGTCCTTGGACCCATGCACCCACATGGGAGACCTGGAAGAAGCTCCTGGCTCCTGGCTTTGGCCTGGCCCTTCCCTGGCCATTGTGGCCATTTTGGGAGTGAACCAGAGGATTAAAGATCTGCCTGTCTCTCCTTTTCGCTATATCTCTACCTTTCAAATAAATAAATAAATAAGTCTTTAAAAAAAAAAACCCTTTACTACATATTCATGAAATTGAAGATGTTAGACGTATGCCTCCTAAAGACATGACAATTTATATAATTGATTTAAGATAACTTTTTCATCTTCACTCATATTTCCAATAGCTAACCTCTTATATATAAAACACATTTAGGCCAGCGCCGCGGCTCACTAGGCTAATCTTCCGCCTAGCAGCGCCGGCACACCGGGTTCTAGTCCCGGTTGGGGCGCCGGATTCTGTCCCGGTTGCCCCTCTTCCAGGCCAGCTCTCTGCTGTGGCCAGGGAGTGCAGTGGAGGATGGCCCAGGTGCTTGGGCCCTGCACCCCATGGGAGACCAGGAAAAGCACCTGGCTCCTGGCTCCTGCCATCGGATCAGCGCGGTGCGCTGGCCGCAGCACGCCGGCCGCGGCGGCCATTGGAGGGTGAACCAATGGCAAAAGGAAGAACTTTCTCTCTGTCTCTCTCTCTCACTGTCACTCTGCCTGTCAAAAAAAAAAAAAAAAAACATTTAGAACTGCTTACTGGTATATAAGAATATATACTGGTCTTTCTTTGGTGCAATTACTCAAATTACATTATGACTATAAGCTCCATCTTGAAAAGAAATCTTCTATCAAACCTAAAAGAATGATATCTGTTTTATCTGTTTTTCCATGCCTAGCATCTGTTGCTACTGTTTGCAATCACAGTATTCTATTTTTCTTCAACAAGCCATGCCTTCTTTTTCTCCCCTGACCCTTCTCAGGTCATATAGTTTCACTGCACTGGTCTCAATTCATTTCTGCAATGTCAGGAGGAAGCATTTAGCAATACTTTCCATAGCCCTGACCAGAGTGGTTCATGGCTTAACAAAGACACTGAATCTTGGCCAGTGCCGTGGCTCACTTGCCTAATCCTCCGCCTGCGGCGCCAGCACCCTGGGTTCTAGTCCTGGTTGGGGCACTGGTTCTGTCCCAGTTGCCCCTCTTCCAGTCCAGCTCTCTGCTGTGGCCCTGGAGTGCAGTGGAGGATGGCCCAAGTGCTTGGGCCCTGAACCCACATGGGAGACCAGGAGGAAGCACCTGGCTCCTGGTTTTGGATCGGCGCAGCACATCGGCCGTAGTGGCCATTTGGGGGGTGAACCAATGGAAGGAAGACCTTTCTCTCTGTCTGTCTCTCTCACTGTGTAACTCCTCTGCCTTGTCAAAAAAAAAAAAAAAAAAAAAAAAAGACTCTCAATCCTGGGACTTTTACAGGAAATAATAAGAAAAAGCTGCTATGGAAGCTGAGAAGATTTAAGGTTGGATTCCAGAGCTGCTGGTGGCCACCAAGCCACTCTATTGGTAAAACAAACAAAAAAGACAAAAACAGAACCAAGCAATGGAAAGGAATAAAAGTCTTTTTTAAAAAATATTTATTTATTAAGTTCATTTATTTATCCATTCATTCAAAAGGTAGAGTGAGAGAGTGAGAAAGACCACACAAATGACTGCAACAGTCAAGGCTTGGCCAGGATGAAGTCAGGAGCCAGGAACTCCACTGGGGTCTCTCACAAGGGTGAGAGGGCCCCATGTACTTGGGTCACCTTCCCATGCCTCCTCAGGAGCATCAGCAGGAAGCTGAATCAGAAGGACTTCAAACCAGCACTCCAGCACTGGATGCAGCATTATAAGCAGCAGCTTAACCCAATGTACCACAACATTAGCCCCAGAATAAGTCTTGATGAAATCTCAGTTAAGCCAGTGATCCAGTTGTGCCTAAGCCAAATCACTGTTTATACTTTTTAAGTGATGTGAGCTGATAAATTCCTTTTATTTGGTTAAGGCTGCTAATATTTGATTTCTTTTTATGATGAACAAAAGTTTCCTAATTAATATTTACCACAAATCATTTATATCAACTAGCTGCAGGCAAATGCTCTTTGTTACAGAAAGATGAATAATAAACCCTTACTATTTTGATCCCAATTACATTTTAGAAATTGTGAAAATTTCACCACTATTTAATCTTAACAGATGCTATTTAATGAACACAGGCTGCCAGGCACTGTGGAATGACTCACATGGTTTATCTTTTTTTGATCATCACAATAATCCATTATTTCCATTCCTCAGAAAAGAAACTTGCAAATAAGAGCATTAAGTAACTAGCTAAGGTCACATAGATGGTAAGTCACAGAGCCAAGATTCAAACTTAAGTATGTTTGCCTCCAAGGCATACTACACTTTCCTATACATGTATTTTTAGTCAGGTACCTGAAAAGTATTTATTGAGTACATGTTGTATGCAAAATCATGTATAAAGTACTTGAGGATACATAAAAAGATAATTAAAAATAGACTCTCTCCATTAGGATATGATCTTAGAGAGAGAAACACACAAAAAATTATTATTATATACTTCAAATAATACCAAAGACAGGTAGGAATAAAATGTTATGTGTACAGAAAAAAGAATCAAAGAAGTTTTCAAAAATATAGCTATTAAGTTAGGCCTTGAAGAATAAGTGAGTTCTGAGTGTTAAGAAAAGGGCATTTAGGGAGAGGTGCTGTGGCACAGAGGATTAAGCAGCTGCTTGGGGCACCCACATCCCTTATCAGAATGCCAGTTTGAGGCCGGCGCCACGGCTCACTAGGCTAATCCTCCGCCTTGTGGCGCCGGCACACCGGGTTCTAGTCCCGGTTGGGGCGCCGGATTCTGTCCCGGTTGCCCCTCTTTCAGGCCAGCTCTCTGCTGTGGCCAGGGAGTGCAGTGGAGGATGACCCAAGTGCTTGGGCCCTGCACCTCATGGGAGACCAGGAGAAGCACCTGGCTCCTGCCTTCGGATCAGCGCGGTGCGCCGGCCGTGGCGGCCATTGGAGGGTGAACCAACGGCAAAGGAAGACCTTTCTCTCTGTCTCTCTCTCTCACTGTCCACTCTGCCTGTCAAAAAAAAAAAAAAAAAAAAAAAAAAGAATGCCAGTTTGAGTCCTGGCCATATCACATATGATCCAGCTCCCTGCTAATAAATCTGGGAAGCAACAGATGATGGCTCAAGTACTTGAGTCCTTGCCACCCAAGTGAGAGATGTGCATGGAATTCCTAAATCCTGGCTTCAGCTTGACCGAGTCCTACTTATTAAGGCCATGTTATTCTACCTTTCAAATAAATAAATAACAAATAAATCTTTAAAATCAAAGACTATTTAAAAGAAGTTAAAGGAACAGAATGGGAAGTAGGTATTTAGCAATCCCACACTGGAGTGCCTAGGTTCAATTCCTAGCTCCAGATCCTAACTATAGTTTCTGTCTCCAGCTTCCTGCCAGTGTGCCCCCTGGGAGACAGCATGTAATTGGGTTCCTGCTACCCACATGGGAGACCTGAATCACATTCCAGCTCGTGCCTTCAGTCCTGGCCATTGCAGGCACTGGGGGAATAGATCTGCAGATGTGAGCTCTTTCTCTGACTTTCAAATAAAGAAATAAAAATTAACAACAGTTTAAAAAGATACAGAATGGTAAAGAGCAAAGACATGCTATTATAAAAATATGTTAGATGCTAGGACCACGTTAAATTGTTTGCTATGACACTGTGGCAGATTCACTGTGGCACTTCACAACATGAGTAATTATTTAGGTTTGGACACTCCTAAGATGGCACAATGAAACAAGCCCGTATTACTGATACTAAATTCAGTTAGATTTATTAAGAGTTCTTTGTCCCAAAAGACTGAATTCTATGGTAAAATTACATATTCACTGCTGTTTCTAGAACTCAGCATGGTAAAGTCTCAACTAGGAAGCAGAAATCCTCAACAATTTACTTAAAGAAATAATCTTTAAGAGGCAGAGGCAGAAAAAGGATAAGCTTGCCTCCTCCCCCTCAAAAAAACAAAGCAAAATAGACTGAAAAAAAAAAAAACCCATAGATATAAGAAAAAAAGAATGGAAATACCTTGAAGAACAACAGGGTCCAATCTCAAAGAGCAGGTGTACAAAGAACTAGCCTATTTTACATTCAGCAATAGGTAAAAAGGAGAGGAAATAGTTTAGCCTCTACTATTAAGAAACTGAGAGAAAAGATTACAGTTTTCATGTAAGTTCTGTGTGTGTGTGTGTATATATATAAATATAAATATATATATATATAAAATTAAGAATATTCCTACAGGTTTTCTGTGAGATTTTTGTTACTATTGTTGCTACTCCAGAAAACTTTTTTTAAACAATTTATTTTCTCACTAATTGTTAACAATTAAGGAAAGGTACTGATCTTTGCATATTCATCTTTACTCAATCTTTTTTTTTTTTTTTAAATGTATTTATTGACTTGAAAGTCAAGGTTACACAGAGAGAGAAGGAGAGGCAGAGAGAGAGAGAGAAGTCTATCTACCAGTTCAACTCCCCAATTGGCTGCAACGGCTGGAGCTGCACCAATCTGAAGCCAGGAGCCGGGAGCTTCTTCAGGGTCTCCCATGTGGGTGCAGGGGTCCAAGGACTTGGGCTATCTTCCACTGCCTTCCCAGGCCATAGCAGAGAGCTGGATCAGAAGTGGAACAGCTGGGACTTGAACCAGCACCTAGATGGGATGCCAGCACTGCAGGCAGTGGCCTTACGCACTATGCCACAGTGCCAGCCCCTACTCAATCATTTTTCTTTCTTTCTTAATATTTATTTATTGAGAAAGAGACAAAGAGAGAGAAAGAGAGAGATCTTCCATCTACTGGTTCACTACCCAAATGGCTGCAATGGCTGGGGCTGAGCTGGTCTGAAGCCAGGAGCTTCTTCCAGGTCTCCTGCATGGGTGTAAGGGCCCAGGGACTTGGGCCATCTTCTGTTGCTTTCCCAGGCCATAAGTGGGGAGCCGGATAGGAAGTGCAGCAGCCAGGACTGGAACCAGCAACTATTGGAATGCTGGCATCACAGGCAGAGGCTTTACCCTTTATAACACAATGCTGGCCTCTCAATTACTTTTCTAATTAATTAATTATATTAAATTCTAATTAATTCTATTTGTTTTTCAATAGACTGTCTTGAATAGTATAGGTTTTCAATCCTGTTATTTTCAAATTATTCCTGTTAAATGAAAACCTAGAAGCTCCATTTAAATAAAATAACACTTGTAGACCAGTAAAAAGTTCGATTTACCTGTAAACACTTTCAAGTTGTGTATCCAGGAAGGTGTTTTGAAAGTAAAATGTCACACATTCTCCCGCTGGAGGTTTTTCGGGAACTTCGGGCAGACAAAAAACCACCCAGGAGTGAACTTCAGCAAAACTGAACTGGCCTGTTAGAGTCAATGTATTCATGGGTCTGGAATTTGATAGTAGAGGTACACATTTGTGTGAGGAAATACATAGAACTAGTACATGTACATATTAAGAAGCAGAATTCTGCAATAGTAGCTAAACAAATAGAACCAATTTTTCTCAGTTTAATCTTACATATCAAATAAATGAACACTTCATTTTCATAAGAAAACATTTGCTTGTCAAAGCTGCATTTGTGACATGTTTTAGTATTCAGTTAAGTCATATAACTAGCTTTTTAAAATTGAAACATGCTTTATAAATAAAATGTGGTTTACTCAATGATATTTCTTTTTAAAAAGTTCATCTAGCATTTCTACTACATAAACTTCAAAACATGCACAAGACTCTCCTTTTGGAAAGAATGAGCAGAATGTGAAGGCACAGAATCAGGCTTTTAAGTAAAATAGGCATGGATTTGAAACCATGTTCCATTGTGTACTAGCTGTGTGCCACTGGGCAAATTAGAGAATAATACCCTCCATCAAATCAGAGAATAATACTATCTATATGGGATAATACTTTCTATCTTGCAAAATGGTAAAATAAAGAGGTTTAAACTAAAAATGGATAATTATAAAGAGTAGAAAACAGTTTATAGAATGAAAATTCAGAAGGAAATTTAAAGTCACAGAATTAAGGAATCTAAAAAACAAGAAGGATCTTTTGAGATCATCCTTGCTAGTATTCGCATTTGCAAATGACAAAAAACAAAATTCAGAAAAATTATTTCCCCTAAGCTATATAGGAACAGACTATAATCCCAGTGCCTTGATTTCTAGTTTGCTGCTTTTTCTAGCCCACCATGCTGCTTCCATTTATGCCAATCTTGACTTTTAAGTAGGAAGACACCCTGAGAAGAATCTTTTCTTTTTTAATGTTTTCCAGAAATCTTTCATAAGAATATTCTCCTGGGGCTGGTGCTGTGGCACAGCACACATTTATTTAATTTTTAAATGTAAAATAACTACCATAATTTATAATATAAAAATAAAAGGCAAGAATATCTGAATGGTACAGTGTCCTAAAATTAAACTGCTCTTCCCTTTGTCCTACCTGCCATGATCAATAAAGTGCGTTCTTTGATGGAGTGAAAGAGGTTTTATCTGGTACTGGCGGACCTGACAGCTTTTGGGTTGAATTCTTGGAGTCACATATGCTTGAAGTGTGCCATACTGGCCTTCAATTGAACGAATCTTATTCAACACAAAAGAGAAAAGAAAATAAGAAAAATCAGCAATATAGCTTTAAAATTTTTACCACAAATTATCAGGTTTTTATACCTTGATTTCTTCTAAATTATTCTGAAAGATATAATAACATTTTATTCAAAAACTACCTTTTGTCACTAGAGTTAAAGGAAACTAGAGATTTGGGAGCTGGCACTGTGGCGTAGTGGATAAAGCTACCACCTCCAGTGCTGGCATCCCATTTGGGCGTGGTTCAAGTCCCACCTGCTCCACTTCCAATCCAACTCTCTGCTATGGCCTGGGAAAGCAGTGGAAGATGACCCAAATCCTTGGGTCCCTGCACCTGTATGGGAGACCCAGAAGAAGCTCCTGGCTCCTGGCTTTGGATCAGTGCAGCTCTGGCCTTTGTAGCCAATTAGGGAGTGAACCAGCGGATGGACGATCTCTCTCTCTATCTCTGGCTGCTCCATTTCCAATCAAGCTGTCTGCTGATGGCCTGGGAAGAACAGTGGAGGATGGCTCAAATGTTTGGGTCTTTTCACCCATGTGGGAGACCAGAAGAAGCTCCTGGCTTCGGCCTGGCCCAGAGCTGGCTGTTTTGGCCATCTGGGGCATGAACCAGCAGATGGGAAGATTCTCTCTCTCTCTCTCTCTCTCTCTCTCTCTCTCTCTCTCTCTCTCTCTCCTGCCTCTCTGTCTTTCTCTGTGTAACACTGACTTTCAAATAAATAAATAAATCTTTAGAAAAGAGAGAGAGAGAGAGAGAGAGAGATTTGGAATTAGTAGCAAAACCAGTGTATATGTTATACTTACCACATATTTTCATTTGCCATTCTAAGACATTCATTCTCATATTCTACCTTAGCTAAAAACACAAGTTTATTATATATTTTATTAGAGTCATATGAAAAATGATTAGAATCAAGATATTTTTGTTGAAAAGATAAGTGAACTGTCAAAATAACTAAGCCATTTTTCAGAAATGAGGGTACTGTATAACACATTACCATTGTTTAAAGAGTCTGATAGAACAATATATGTTTCCAAGAAATTAACTGACTTTCAACGAAAACAGAGAAGCATGTCCATCATCTCATTATGGCATATACATACTGGAGAATTCTTTTGACTATTGCTGGTTGGATAACCTGAGAATTCACAACAATTAACAGAAAACAATAATTCACTAAATTGTAAAAAGTTAGTTTAAAAGGAATGGGAAAGCTGTCCAGCTTCTCCCTCCTGCCCAACTTTTAGCTCCTCTCCATCGCAATGCATGGAGTGGTAGTTTCCGTAAAGGTAACTTCTGTAATCTGATGTTTTAACTCACACCTTTCATGGCATAGGGGAGGAAAATAAATCAATGTTTTACCTAAATGAGAAAGGTCAATAAAATTTTAATGTAAGATTAAAGTGTTGCAAATACTGCTCTGACTAGAAAGAAAGCAAATATAAAAAAATTAACAGGGGCTAGCACTGTGGCATAGGAGGTTAAACTGCTATCTGCAGTGCCAGCATCCATATGGGCAACAATTCAGGTCCTGGCTGCTCCACTTCCACTCCTGCTCCTGCCCAATGAACCTGAAAAAGCAGCAGAAGACAGGCCATGTGCTTGGGCCCCTGCACTCACTTGGGAGACCTGCAAGAAGCTCCTGGTTCCTGGCTTCAGACCAGCCTAACTCCGGCCATTTCGGGGAATGAAACAGCTGATGGAAGATCTCTCTCTCTCTCTCTCTCTGTCTCTCCCTCTTTCTCTCTGTAACTCTGCCTTTCAAATAAATAAACAAACCTTAAAAAAATAAAAAAGATAATGAGGGGCCAGCAATGTGGTGTAGCGGGTAAAGCCGCCGCCCACAGTGCTGGCATCCCACACGGGCACTGGTTTGAGTCCGGCTGCTTCTCTTCCTATCCAGCTTTCTGCTGATGGCCTGGGAAAACAGTGGAAGATGAACCAAGTCCTTGGGCCCCAGCACCCATGTGGGAGATCCAGAAGAAGCTTCTGGCTTCTGGCTTTGGCCTGGTCTAGCTTTGTCCATTGCAGCCATTGGGGGAGTGACCAGTAGATGGAAGACTTCACTGTCACTCTCTCTCTCTCTCTGCTTGTACTCTGCCTCTCAAATAAATAAATAAATAACTTAAAAAGAGAGAATGAATAAAAACACAGAAAGAAAAAAAATACATCTGATAAACCTACATTGTAGGGTTTATTTTAAAAGTATAAACTTACACTCGCAGCAGAATTTTTCTCACAACAAAAAACTGTAATAATGAATGTAACAATTTTATATGAAAAATTTTTTCTTAGGAATTAATATAACAATTCATACTCATTGTTTTAAAATTCAAATAATAAATATTAGGACAAACACACAAACCACAGGAGCCATCTGTGCCACAGAACCACAGTTGTGGCACAGCAGGTTAAGCCACCATCTATGATGCTGGCATCCCATATGGGTGCAGGTTCAAGTCCAACTGTTCCACTTATAATCCAACTTCCTACTAATGTGCCTGGGAAAGCAGCAAAGATGGCCCAAGTGGGAGAACTGGATGAAGTTCCAAGATCCTGGCCTCAGCATGGCCCAGCCCCAAGCCATTGAAGCCATTTGGGAAGTGAATCAGTGAATGGAAAAATCTCTTTCTCTATTTTTCTCTGTCTCCCCCTATCTCTCTGTATCTCTACCTTTCAAATAAATAGGTAAATCTTAAAAACAACAACAACAAAAAACATACAAATCACCTAAAACCCTACCACCTAGAGATGATCATTATTATTATTATGGTATTTATCCTTTCACATGTCTGTGCATTTGTATAAAAACCAAATACTACATAATTTCACATAAATAAGTTCTATATATATCACAGACATCTTTCATTTCTAATATTCATATGTTCTCCCATATCTTTGCCTCTTCTATTACCATTATCTCTTATTCCCATCTGATTTATGCCTTCCCTATATTATATAACCTATTACATCATATGGGTACAGCAGACTGTTTTACACCTTTCTTGATATTTGTATCATTACAGATACAAAACATATCTAAACACATAGAGATTCTATTTGCACTTTTGTTTCTTGGAATTCCTTCCATGGTAATGGGTAAAGATCAACTCATTCTTTATACTAGTAGTATACTATTTCATTATACAGATAAATAGATATTTATTTAACCATATAATCATTAGTATTTAGTTTGATTCTACTTTTCTGCCTGTACAAGAAATGCTGTAACTAACTATATACAACATCTGCGTATATATTACTGTAATTTTATTGCTGTTAAATAGTTTCCCTTAAATGGCTATAAATAATGTTTTCATCAGCTATGACACAGAGTACTTTGCCTCATCTCTACCACATAGTAATGTTGTTCTTTATTAAAAAAACAAATTATTTATTTATTTGAGAGGCAGAAATAGAGAGAGAGAGAGACAGAATCTTGCATCCATTGGTTCACTCCCCAGATGGCTCAAATGTCCAGAGCTGGGCCGATCTGAAGCCAGGAGCCAGAAGCTTCTTCCAGACGTCCCATGTGGATGCAGGGGCCCAAGTACTTCAGCCATCTTCTCTTCTTTTTTTAAAGATTTACTTTATTTATTTGAAAGACAGAATTTTTTTTTTTTTATTTTTTTGACAGGCAGAGTTAGACAGTGAGAGAGAGAGACAGAGAGAGAAAGGTCTTCCTTCTGTTGGTTCATCCCCCAAATGGCCGCTATGGCCGTCGCGCTGCACTGCGCTGATCCGAAGCCAGGAGCCAAGTACTTCCTCCTGGTCTCCCATGGGGTGCAGGGCCCAAGCACTTGGGCCATCCTCCACTGCCTTCCCAGGTCACAGCAGAGAGCTGGACTGGAAGAGGGGCAACCGGGACAGAATCCGGCACCCCAACCAGGACTAGAACCTGGGGTACCGGTGCCACAGGTGGAGAATTAGCCTAGTGAGCCATGGCGCCGGCCTAAAAGACAGAATTATAGAGAGAGAGAAAGAGCCAGG
Organism: Oryctolagus cuniculus; assembly: GCF_964237555.1. Taxonomy (NCBI): domain Eukaryota; kingdom Metazoa; phylum Chordata; class Mammalia; order Lagomorpha; family Leporidae; genus Oryctolagus; species Oryctolagus cuniculus. Next base: position 43,220,567 of record NC_091439.1, on the reverse strand, counting down.
GAGAGAAGTCTTCCATTCTGCACTCCCCAAATGACTGCAATGGCCAGAGCTGAGCTGATCTGAAACCTGGAGCCAGGAGCTTCTTCCGGGTCTCCCAGGCCAGTGCAGGGGCCCAAGAACTTGGTCCATCTTCTACTGCTTTACCAGGCCATATCAGAGAGCTGGATCGGAAGAGGAGTAGCCAGGACTCCACTTGGTGCCCATATGGGATGCCAGCGCTGCAGGCTGGGGCTTTAACCCGCTGCGCCACAGCGCTGGCCCCTGGGTCATCTTCTGCTGCCTTCTCAGGAAGCTGGATTAGAAGTAAAGCAGCTAGTAAAGCAGCTAGCTGGGGCCAGCGCCGTGGTGCAGTGGGTTAATCCTCTGCCTGTGGCGCTGGTATCCCATATGGACGCCGGTTCTAGTCCCGGCTGCTCCTCTTCCAATCCAGCTCTCTGCTGTGGCCTGGGAAGGCAATGGAAGATGGCCCAATTCCTTGGACCCCTGTACCCACATGGGAGACCAGGAGATTGGCTCCTGGCTTCGGATTGGCCATTGCAGCCATTTGGGAAGTGAACCAATGGAAGGAAGACCTTTCTCTCTGTTTCTCCTTCACACTGTCTGTAACTCTCTCTCTCAAATAATGCACAGCAGAGATAGTGATTTCTACTAAATTAACACCTAACTGACCACTGTAAAGTCATGCTCCAAAATTATTCATTTCAAGGAGAAATCCACTGCAGATAAATTATATGATATTGTAGGATATATCAAGGGAAAAAATAATGTTCAAACATTCAAGTGAGGGTAATTTCAAACATTATTTACCTTGAGTTCCAGTCTTGTGGTATTTGCCTGGCACCGATAAGTGGCAAGAACAAAGTTGTCATTTGACTAGGAAGAATTCAAAGTTGAAACAAAGATGAACTCATGTTTATATCCACAAAAAATCACCAATAATGATTATCATTTACTTGATTAACATATCATCTGTGTTAAGTGCTCTTAAAATATATTCCCATTTACTCCTACACTATGCACTATATTTTTACTAAGTTTCAATAGATGAAGAAACTGAGGCTCTGAGGGGTTAGGGAATGTTCCCTCATATGCATTTCCACAAACTTCTTAAAGATCCCTCATAGGCACGGTTTGCGTAATTTTTGTCCCCACCCCAGAAACAATTATCTTCCAATTCCATATTTGCAGGAACTTTGTATTTAATGAATAACTGACAAAATAACAAAGATGCTAATCTCAAGAAGAAAACTCAAACATTTTAATTTCAAATCATTTTTAAATCCAGCTCTCGGGGCCAGCACTGTGGCGCTGCAGGTTAATGCCCTGGCCTGAAGCGCTAGCATCCCATAGGGGCGCCAATTTGAGGCCCGGCAGCTCTACTTCCAATCCAGCTCTCTGTTATGGCCTGGTAAAGCAGTAGAAGATAGCCCAAGTCCTTGGGCCCTTGCACTAGCCTGGGAGACCCGGAAGAAGCTCCTGGCTCCAGGCTTCAGATTGGCACAACTCCAGCCATTGCAGCCAACTAGGGAGTGAACCAGCAGATGGAAGACCTCTCTCTCTGCCTCTCCTCTCTCTGTGTAACTCTTTCAAATAAATAAATAAAATAAATCTTAAAAAAAAAAAAATCCAGCTCTCTGCTATGGCCTGAGAAAGCAGAAGATGGCTGGAGACCCAGAAGAAGCTCCTGGCTGCTGACTTAGGATAGGCCCAGCTCCAGCCATTGTGACCATTTGGGGAGAGAACCAGCAGATGGAAGACCTTTCTATCTCTCCCTCTCACTGTCTCTCAAATAAATAAAATCTTTTAAAAAAATGGTATAATAGAAATAAAAGCATGAGAAGGACTCTATATTTTTTACTCACCTCAGAATCACAGCTGCTAAAGCTCACAACAGCAGAATTTTTATCCACATCAAGTAAATCTATTGGAACATCACTCTATAGTCAATATTAAAAAAAAAAAAGTTCACATAGGAAACCTAAAAGTGTTCATAAAATGTTTTTTCTCTAAGGGTTCTCCTTAGTTCTACCTTTATGTTCATCTTTAAATTTGAGAGTATGAATTCTCTTAAATTTAATAGTATATACTTCCAGCAAATAAATTTAACAAAGAATAAATATTACTTTATAATCATCTATTTTTTGTAAATGGGATTATCAAGTCATAGAATATCATCTCTTACCACCCCCTTAAAAGCATAATCTTCCTATTTTTGTCAGTAATTAAAAATTTACCATTGACTATAGATAATCATATGGCTATGATATCAATTCCTTTTTATCAATTTTAATTTCACCAGTAACACAGAATGAAAATAATCTTTGGTGCCCTTTTAGGAGGTAGTTTCTAGGAGAAAGTTAATGCATAGTGTTCTGTGTGAAAGGTGCTCCTAGAGTTGTTCAATGCAGCAGTCCATGAGCTAACATTACATGAGAAAGTTTTGTGCCTTTAAGTTTTAATTAACAATCTGATCTCTCGACCACATTGTTTTTAAATCTGTCTTCTTCCTCCAAGTTATTATTTCCTCATTTTCTGATGGGTTTTCCATCTTATACTTGTTTTCTATTCATCCTACTACCATCCTTTTCTACTTCTCAATATATGCCAATTTAGGGCCGGCGCCGCGGCTCACTAGGCTAATCTTCCGCCTAGCGACGCCGGCACACCGGGTTCTAGTCCCGGTCGGGGCACCGGATTCTGTCCCGGTTGCCCCCCTTCCAGGCCAACTCTCTGCTGTGGCCCGGGAGTGCAGTGGAGGATGGCCCAAGTGCTTGGGCCCTGCACCCCATGGGAGACCAGGAAAAGCACCTGGCTCCTTTCTGCCATCGGATCAGCGCGGTGCGCCAGCCGCAGCGCGCCGGCCGCAGCGGCCATTGGAGAGTGAACCAACGGCAAAGGAAGACCTTTCTCTCTGTCTCTCTCTCTCACTGTCCACTCTGCCTGTCAAAAAAAAAAAAAAAAAAAAAAAAGTAAAAAAAAAAATATATGCCAATTTATATTCATATATAAATTGATGAATGGAGTTATACATGATTATCTTAAATTTCACCCTTTGGGATTATATACTTTGCCTACTAGCCTACTTAGAAATTATTGAGTTAATGAGCAAGCTGTACTGTCAGCTATCATTTTAGTATTAGGAGAATTCTTTAAAGTTCCAATAAAGATATTAAATATTGGAGTTTTCTAAGCTACATATCTGTAAGATTCTCCCAGAGGGTAGCCAAAGAAGAAATTCTCTATCCTCCTACGGATCTCTTCCCAAAAGTTAATTCCATCCATCTTTTGTTTGTTTGTTAAATATAGGATAAGTTTTTTTAAGTAACGGTAAAATTCAAATAATCTGTGTGCAAACCGATTACCCAATGGAAGATTAAGAAGCCATAAAATTACGGTCTAAAACTTAAAATACTCAATAGTAATTAGTGCATTACTGGTTTACAAAACAGCTCTAATCATAAAACCAAGAAATCAGATATTGTGTTTACCTGTATTAAGACATTATCAATCGCAGTCTGTACCTCTAAAACAAGGCTGTAGCTGGCATCATCCTTATTTAATGTAAATTTGTCATTTATACTAAATGAAGGTACTGCTGATTTTGCTTTGCTTGATTGAGAAGACTTTTGATAGTTCTCTCTTTCCTGCAATACCTTACATTGTAGATGTTCCAACTCACTCCTGGAAGAAAGCAAATGCAACACTGTCACCTATAAATACAAAAATATGATGTCCTTATAATGTTTACAAAAATTTGAGATACTTATGTTTGGCAAAATATGTTTTTACTGGCTAGGCTAATACTATCACACCAATAGGAAAAAGATTTTTGTTTCTATCACTGACCAAATGATTACACATTATTTATTTCTAATCCAAAAATCAAAGCATCTACTCATTCCCATGCCGACAAAACAAATAGAGCTGTAAGTATCAAGGTAGGATGCTAATAATTAATTCTAACACACAAATCTGGCTATAAAAGCGAAACTGCACTAATTAGAAGAGAAACTAATATGGCAGAAGACCGTATGAGAAGAAACAAAACGTGAAGCCAGTCAACATGAAGGACAGTAAGAGGGAAAGGCAGAATGAAGAAGCTGCAGAATATTAACAATTTGGGGACCATAACAAGGATCATGAGTCAGTGAATGGCATAGCTCAAGTTCTACAAAGTGTTGAGACTGAACTGCACACACATTGCTTAGTGTAGTTCCAGTTAAAGGGGAAATCCACATGCAAATGAAGTAAACAGTAACTGAGATAGAATAACATGAGACTTAGCTAAGCTGGCCCCAACCCAGGGGGAAAATAATGGGAAGAAGCTTAGGAGGGATTTGTGCAATAAGCAAAGAAGATTAAGTTACTGAAGAAATACTTACTGCCAAATATTACATATTTATTCATATGTATCTAGCACTGTTCCAGGTGCTGAGCAAATAGAACAGAAATAAGTTTCTCATAGAGTTTACATTCCAGTGGAATCATGAGGGGGTAATTTGGTTATAAATAAAAGGAATTACATTGAGGATGTGAGACAGTAATCATTAATTTGACCTAATATCCTTGTTGCATGAACTTGGATATCCTGAAAGAATCTGGTGCACTTATTTGCATGAACATTTAGAGTTTTCTTTCCCAGTGGCTTTGGTGAAATGACTTGGGCTACTAGTACTTGTGATTTTTACTGCCTTAAAAAATTTTTGTAACCTTCAATTATCACACACACATATAAAAAATCAGCCCTCACTCACCTAAGAGGTTCAGCAAGGAGTGAAGTTGGAAGAGCAGCCATTAAAAGTTTCAGCAACTGGGGCTGACACTGTGGCATAGCAGGTAAAGATGCCACCTGCAGTGCCAGCATCCCATGTGGGTGCCAGTTCAAATCACAGCTGCTCCACTTCCAATCCAGCTCTCTGCTATGGCCTGGGAAAGCAGCAGAAGATGGCCAAACGCCTTGGGCCCCTGCACCCACGTGGGAGACCCGGAAGAAGCTCCTGGCTCCTGGCTTCAGATCGGCACAGCTCTGGCCATTGCAGCCACCTGGGGAGTGAACCAGTGGATGGAAGACCTCTTTCTCTCTCTGCTTCTCCTTCTCTCTCTGTTTAACTCTAACTTTCAAATAAATACTTAAAAAAAAAGTTTCAGCAACTGTCACATCATTGTATGAAGCAACTTTACATGAGTCTTGGGTCCTTTTTTGTAGGACATGTCAGGTTGAGCAGGCCATGAAAGCAATCCCTGCATCTAAGGAGCCAACATTACTCACTTCCAGTAAGACAACAAATAAGCCACAGTTACAGATTCAAAAGGGTCCACAGGAACACTGAACAAGAGTTCATAAAAAATAGTCATCTGTCTTGCTTCCTTTCTAATGTTTGTGAAAAACAACAAAACCATATACAGATAAACAATTAAAAATACAATTCTTGATCTAAGAAAGTCAATACAGAAAATGCACTTCTAGAAAAAGTATTCAAAACATTACACAATTCTTATTTTTTTCAAATCCATAAACATTCACTTTAATTTAATTATTTATGTATTTATTTGAAAGGCAAAGTAGAGTAAGAGAGGGACAGACAAAGACAGAGATATCTCCCATCTGCTGGTTTACTCCCCAAATGGCCACAATGGCCAGGGCTGGGCCAGGCCAAAGTCAAGAACCTGGAATTCTGAGTTTCCCACTTGGGTACAAGGGCCCAAGGACTTAGGCCACCTTCCACTGCTTTCCCACACGTGTTAGCAGGAAGCTGGATCAGAAGTGGAGCAACCGGGACTCAAACTCACACCTATATTCAATGCCAGTGTCCCAGGTGGTAGCTTAACCCACTGAACCACAAAGCCAGCCCCAAACATTCACTTTAGAAGGTGATTATTGTATCATTTCTTCTAATAAAATATGGTACATCTATAAATAATAAAAAGCAATAACTACACATTCCATGAGATGAAATTTTAAAAAGTAAACAAAAAATTCAAAGTTACCGTAAAGAAGAAATTTTATTCTGCATCTCCTGATTAATTTTTACTTCTTCTCCTGGTCCACTTTCCTTATGAATGGGCTCTGTTGTCAGACCTGTAACCCAGCCTGTAGAGATGAATCACAATCCTGCATCATTTAGTGTTTCTAGTGTTAAAAAAGTTATATTACACATTATATAGCAGAAACGCCAATATATATGCCCCTTTGTCCACCACCAACAAACTAATTTAGCCCTAGGACTTCTTCAGAAAACAAAATCAAAGCTGAAAAACATCCAAACCATAAAGAAATTACTTGGGTTTTTTTGTTCTACTATTCCTTCTTTGCCTGAAATATTGTAATACTATGATTAAAGGAATCTTTTAGTTTTTGACAATTTCAAATTGTTTTTCAAGGTTGGCAAAAGTCAACATCGTCGGGATTAAACATGACAATAGGTCTGATCTGATTTCATCATCATTTAAAAAATCATCTATTATTTTTCACTTTAAGCTTCTGTGTGGGAGCAAACTGTTGAAATCTTTACTTAATGTATACTAAACTGATCTTCTGTATATAAAGAGAATCGAAAATGAATCTTGATGTGAATGGAAGGGGAGAGGGAGAAGGAAAGGGGAGGGTTGCGGGTGAGAGGGACATTATTGGGGGGAAGCCATTGTAATCCATAAGCCATACTTTGGAAATTTATATTCATTAAATAAAAGTTAAAAAAAAAAAGTCAAAGACTTGAAATAGGAGAATAATAAACTATATTATTGGCTTTTTGTAATTGTAATAAAGATCCAAAACCTTTGAAATGTAAAAAAAAAAAAAAAAAGTCAACATAGTCCAGCAAATTCAAAAATAGCTAATAAGGCCGGTGCCGCGGCTCACTAGGCTAATCCTCTGCCTTGCGGCGCTGGCACACCAGGTTCTAGTCCCGGTCAGGGCGCCGGATTCTGTCCCGGTTGCCCCTCTTCCAGGCCAGCTCTCTGCTGTGGCCAGGGAACGCAGTGGAGGATGGCCCAAGTACTTGGGCCCTGCACCCCATGGGAGACCAGGATAAGTACCTGGCTCCTGCCATAGGATCAGTGCGGTGCGCCGGCCGCGGCAGCCATTGGAGGGTGAACCAACGGCAAAGGAAGACCTTTCTCTCTGTCTCTCTCTCTCTCACTGTCCACTCTGCCTGTCAAAAAATAAAAATAAATAAATAAATAAATAAAATCGTTAATAAATAAGAATTGCTAGGAGTAGGTGTCTAGCATATTGGTTAAGATGACCACATTCTATAACAGAGCGCCTAGATTCGATTTCTGGCTTTGGCTCCTAACTCCACCTTTCAGCCAAAGCAAGCCCTGGGAGGCAGCAGGGTGATGATTCAAGCAATTGAGTCCCTGCCAATCTCATAAGAGATCTGGATTATGATGCCTGCTCCTGAGTCCAATCTCAGCACAATACGGATGCTGTTGGCATTTGGGGAAGCTGCGGGACTCTGTCTCTCACAAAAAAGAAAAAAAAAAAGTCTTTTGAAAATTACTTTCATGGAAATATAAGCTCTCACAAACCTACTGTGAACTGCAAAAATTAGCTACTCATAAATAATCAAGTTTTAATTATTATTAATTTCAGTAAATTCTTCTTTTTAAACCCTCCTTCTCCCAAAAATCACTTAATTTTCAAAGGTACTGAAACAGGATACATACTCTTATTCAGGAGCTGATACTGTGGCATGGAAGGTTAAGCCTACACCTGCAGTGCCGGCATTCCATATGGGAGTCAGTTTAAGCCCCGAACTGCTCCACTCTGATCCAGCTCCCTGCTAAAGCGCCCAGGAAAGTAGAGTAAGTTGGCTCAGCTTTTGGGCCCCTGAACCTATGTGGGAGACCCAGAAGAAGCTCCTGGCTCCTGGCTTCAGACTGGCCCAGCTCCGGCCATTGCAGACATTCAGGGAGTGAACTAGTACAAGAACTTTCTGTCTCTCTCCGTCTCTCTGTCTCTCTCTCTCCCCCTCTAACTCTGCCTTTCAAATAAATAGATTTTTAAAAAGTAATCATCAAAAGCAATTTATCAAATTAGTTATTTTTTGTTATTGATTCTTTCTTGAACTATCTATTATCACTTACTTTACCTGAATATGTAGCCACCACGATTTCATCATAGCCATCTTTCCCTACACAACCTCCTTGGATAGATGTGACACTTTCAGACAACACCTGAAATAAATCCAAGCCCAACAACGTCATTAATACCTAAATGTTTCACTTTAAAGCCACAAAAATTATTTACGTGCCTCCTGACATTCAACATATACTTAATATTAATTATATGTAGATACTGAGATTAAAAAGACAAATATCTTAAACAAATGCCAGAAATTTCCAGTGTTTTTAAATCTGAGAAAGAATATTCAAAATGACTAGTATATTTGTGTGTACTATCCAGTTTAATCACCTAAGGGGCTGGAGTTGTGACACAGCAGGTAAAGCCACCACCTATGATACCAGCATCCCATAAGGGTCCTAGCTGCTCCACTTCCTATCCAGCTCCCTGCTAATGTGCCTGGGAAAGCATCAGAAGATGAAGCGCTTGGGTGGAAGTGCTTGGGCCCCTGCACCCATGTGGGAGACGCAGAAGAAGTTCCTGGCTCCTGGATTGGGCCTGGTCCAGCCCTGGTCGTTTTGGCCATTTGGGGAGTGAACCAGAGCATGGAAAATCTCTGTCTCTCCCTCTCTGTGTGTAACTCTGCCTTACAAAGGAATAAAATAAATCTCTTTTAAAGCATCATCTAATTAGTGGGGCTGGCGCCGTGGCTCACTTGGTTAATCCTCCGCCTGCTGCGCCAGCATCCCATATGGGCACTGGGTTCCAGTCCCAGTTGCATCTTTTCCAGTCCAGCTCTCTGCTGTGGCCAGGGAGGGCAGTGGAGGATGGCCCAAGTGCTTGGGCTCTGCACTCGAATGGGAAGAAGAGGCACCTGGCTCTTGGCTTTGGATCAGTGCAGCGTGCTGGCCGCTGCGGCCATTTCGGGGGTGAACCAACAGAAGGAAGACCTTTCTCTCTGTCTCTCTCTCTCTCTCTCTCACTGTCTAATTCTGCCTGTCAAAAAAAAAATAAATAAATAAAAATTAAAAATTAAAAAAATCATCTAATAAGCAAAAACAGTTTTATTTCTATAAAGAAGTTTTTATAAAAAAAATTATAAGCAACACTGCCAGTAAGTTTGGTCTACCATCTGAATTCCATAATCTGATGCATTTTCTCTGAATCTTTCAGGTGAATAATAAAGACAGCCTAAAAGAAGCCTATATGAATCTGCTACTTTGAGAAAAATCAAGTTTTCAGATGGTTCAAGGTTTATAGTATCATCTTCCAAGCAATAGTTCCCTCCCAAGCATGTCTTAGATGAGTCAACCAGTATGTCTTTTTTTTTTTTTTTTTGAGATTCATTTATTTTTTTGAAAGGCAGACCTACAGAGAGAGAGGGGGAGAGACAGAGAGAACTCTTTCATCCACTGGTTCACTCCCCAAAAGGTCACAATGACCATAGCTGGGCCAATCCAAAGCCAGGGGCCAGGAACTTTCCCCAAGTCTCCCACGTGGACACAGGGGCCCAAGTTCTTGGGCCATCTTCTGCTGCCCTCTCAGGCACATTAGCAGGAGCCAGATTGGAAGTGGAGGAGCCAGGACTCAAACTCATGCCCATATGGAATGCTGGCACCTCAGAACACCACAGCACTGGCTCCATAATATGTCTTTTTAACAAGCATTCTAGGCCACCAACTTTCAACTTTTTTGGGAAGCAAGCAATAAAATTTATATTGCAAGCTGGTATGTATTCACACATGAACACACACAACAATAAACTTACAAGGCAGTGTTATATTCTGATATATTCTAATAGAATTCTAATCTATTCTATTAAAATTTTTAAAACTACATTAGCAACCTACTAACAGGCTTTGACTAGTAGTCTGGAAAAACTCTGAGAGGTAATTCCTGTCAGGCATGGCTGAGAACCAATATTTTAAAGCAGGTGGTAGAAGGAACATAAACTTGTATTAAACTAAACAAAAAGCTGGCTCTCTTTACCTACTGTCTACCTACTCTATCTAGCTCTCTTTACCTACTCTGTTCTGCAAAGCTATCTTGGTTATTCTTGAGGCTACTTACCTGAGACTCAAGTAACAAAAGTTTTATTATAATTTACAAAAAGTTTCATTTTTTTAGAGTGGGATACCTAATTTACTTTACAATAAAAAAGGCGCATTTTTGACAAGTGTCCTGGTTTACTTAACATATACTGGAAGTCTTCAAAAATTTTTTTGTTCATGTTCCCACTAAAGTAATTATGAACAAAACTATGTACTGTCCTACATATTTTAAACATCTGTATTCTTCATCACAACTTTAAACAATTACAAGAAATGAAGTTCCTGTAAGTTGTAAGCAATATTTTAAAATAAAACTGTAACATCTTTTAATCATATTCAGTGAATCTAATTAGCAGTACAAATTTACATATACAGTCATTGACTTAAAAACTGGAGAAATATATCCTTCTTTAAAACCTGAAATTTTACATTGCTATTTTTTTCTCCTTGAACTTTTATTTTCACTGCACTTTTCCCATGTGCTCTTATGTTTATACAATGTACTAATATAAAATTCTTTTATATTTCTTCATATTTCTCTATAACCAAAAAAAATAAATTTAAATTATCTTCTGTGATCATAAAGCTGTATGCATAAGCAATTTCTATAATTATAATTAGCATTACATAAATAATTAAGACAAATATACAAGCTTAAGTAAACAATTATTAATCATAATAACAGCCCTGATTATTGCAATGAGATGCTGACACACAGAGAGAATCTTCCACCTGCTGTTTCACTCCCCAAAATCCCACATAAGCCAGGGCTGGGCCAGGCTGAAGCCAGGAGCCCAGAACTCAATTTGGGTCTTCCACATGATGGCAGGAACCAATTATCTTGAGACATCACTACTACCTCCCAGGTGCAAATCAGCAGAGAGCTGGAACCAGAAATGGAGCCACAACTCAAACTCAGACACAGACACTACATTATGGGAGCAGGCATCCCAAGCAGCATCTTGACTGTTAAATCCATTACCTGTCCCTGACTTTTTTCTTTCTCTCTTTTTTTTTTTCCTTTTTCCTAAAAACAAGTCTCAAAGGATCCTGCATGAAGCAAGATGTGGAAGCCCTGGGTTGGAGAACACCTGTTTATGAAAATGAAAGATTAAATTTACACTAGCATGCTTCTCTATATAAATAAAAATTCAGCATAAATAAACGGAATCACATTAAAGTCTGCAAACTTATCTCTAGTATTTTTTCTCATACAGCTAGCCTTTGAGTACCTGTAAGTAAACTGCTACTTTTCACACTTTAAGGATACTTCTGACACTATCCTAATGATAGGAAGTTCATTCCTAAACTTTGTTTTAAAACAACAGTCTCAGGGCCAGTGCTGTGGCTTAGCAGGTAAAGCTGCCACCTGCAGTGCTGGCATCCCATATGGGCGCCGGTTCAAGACCCAGCTGTTCCACTTCCAATCCAGCTCTCTGCTACAGTCTGGGAAAGCACAGAAGATGGCCCAAGTGCTTGGGCCCCTGCACCCGATTGGGAGACCCGGAAGAAGTTCCTAGCTCCTGGCTTCAGTCAGGCCCATCTCCAACCATTGTAGCCATTTGGGGAGTGAACAAGCAGATGGAAGACCTCTCTCTCTCTCTGCCTCTGTAACTTGCCTTCAAAATAAATAAATAAATCTTAAAAAAAAAGCCTCACTTATGTTACCAAAAAATACAAATGTTATTCCCATAATGTATTGTTATATATTATAGAAACTAAAACATTTAATGCTTTTAAAATTTATAATAATTTCTAAAGTATAATGAAAGAATAATTTATTTTTCAGCTCAAAGACAATAGTCTATTACTCACACACTTGAGTAGTTTTAAAGATTTTGATAAAATCAAAATAATGATATTTTAAACCAAGCACAAGATTTTAATATATTTTCACTTCAAATTCAAGCTATTAATCATCTCTATAATAATTTGTTGAATAATAAGCATATATAGTATTCTTCTAACGAACTCACCTGATCATATCGTAGAACAGGCTCATTTGCATTATCAAAACTATACACTTCCACTATTCCATCATCTCTCCCAACAAGTAAATCTTTAACACCATCACCCACAATATCAAAGCTGTCAATACACAAAACACCTTTAAAAAAGATACACAATAGTTATTAAAAAAAAAACTAATGGTTGTAGTCAAGAATATACCAACTCAGAATGGGTATAAAAAATGACTCTGAGCATAATTCAGTGCCCTTCTCTTTCCATCCTCTTTCCAGGGCATTATATGTGGCACTGACATCAAGTTTACAGCTCCCTCCAGCTCTGGCTCCGCCCCAGAGCTCTATTCTCATATATCCAATTGGCATCTTTGCACACACACCTGTATCTCAAACATTCCATGCCCCAAACAAAATTTGTGATTTCTCTCTTCACCACATGCCTTTAGGATTACTTCTTTCTCAGTCTCTCTCCAGCTCAGTAAATTACATCACTCAGTTGTACACGCCAAAAATTGAGGCTACATCTTGTTTCCTTTCTTTTTCTCAACTCCCCATATCAGATCCACTAGCAAATTATATACTCTCCCTCTGTGATATTTACTGAAATTATCTCCTTCTTTCTTCTTCCAGCTACCATTAGCCTAGACTAGGCTAACTTCTGCTCAAGTTTTTTCCATTGATTTTTTTCCTTTTCTTGGAACATTCTTTTCCTCAAATCCTCAAATTTCTAACACATTTTCTTATCAATCACAGCTCAAATTTCCACCTCTTCTAGGAGGCATTCTTTAACCACTCAATCTAAAAGTGCCTTCCTCTTCCCACAATCATTCACTAATGCACTATCCCTTGTATCTTCTGGAGGTAACTAGGTGAAGCTACCTATGTATTCACTCTGCCTCCCCTAACAAGCATTTGTTGAAACAATAAATGAATATATCAATAAAAAACTTAGCACCTACAAATTCGGGAATAAATTCTCCCAGATAAATTCCCTAGGAAAACCGGTTGGAGGGTTTTTGGGGTTGTTGCAGTCAGAAGAGTCTTCAAACAACCAATATGTCAACCAATACAGATGTTTCTCTTTCTTCATATGATGAAGATCAGGGATCCAAACTTATCCAAAAAGCTAAAGAGGCACCATTTGTCCCCATTGGAATGGCGGGGTTTGCAGCGATTGTTGCATATGGACTGTACAAACTGAAGAGCAGGGGAAATACGAAAATGTCCCTTCACCTCATTCACATGCGTGTGGCGGCTCAAGGCTTTGTTGTAGGAGCAATGACTCTTGGTATGGGCTATTCCATGTATCGGGAATTCTGGGTGAAACCTAAACCTTAGAAGAGATGCTGGCTTGGCCTTGTTGGAGATGTTTCCTTTAGTTAGACATCTCATATTGAGGTTATGTGTTATATCGAAAATAAATAATTTGAGTGGGTTTAGACAATAATACATGGTATTTTGAATATGGACCTCCTCGTGACCAAATTATTAGTGACTAGTTCACTAATAGGTCCCTCGGGGAGTCAGGTTAACACAATGTCACATTTTACACCTGGTGTTAAAATGTTCTCCCTCCACCCCAACCCTTGTGATGAAATTAGTCCTAAAGATCACAGCAGGCCAATGCTGAAGTTACTCCCAGTTTGCTGCAGAGTGTCACATGCTTCGTGTGTTGGAAAGGAGTCCTGTTTACCCAGTTAATTCACTTTTTTCTGCCTGCCTCATAGACTGGATGAATATTTCAGTTTTTGGGATTGGTTATCTCTTAAAGAACTCTTTTTCAAAAAGTTCATGGAATATAATTTGTAAAGCCTCCCACACCTGAATGTGTGTGTGTGTACTTGTGTGTGTACACAAACAAAAGGTAGCAAGCTTTTAAGACAGCTGCATAGTAGTATTTATTTCAGAATCATACTTGTAGATGTGAGACTAATTTAATTATGGATTCCAGGTTAGCTCTTTTGTAAAAACTGCAGAATTATATTTTTGCTGCTGTTATACTAGCATAATTTCTAAATGTCACCTTGAAATAGAAACATGTATTTTAACTGCTAATACAAAGGTAAATTAACACTTTTAAAATGTGTGCAGTGTTTTTTAATTTTCTGTGTAAGACTCATAAATGTTAAATTACCTATAGTGGAAGTGATCAATAGTTTATGAGCAAGCTGGTTGGTCAGACATTATACACAAACTTTGATATACTACAGGATACATTATTGCAGTTGTGAAATCTCTTGTCTAACCTGAACTTACATTCCATGGTGATAGCATGATCTACATATTGTTATTAAAGTAAGTAAACACAAAAAAAAATTCCCTAGGAAATATGAATATTCCCTGACCCACAGACTGTATTTTTTCTTTGCCTCATTATAAGTACTCCTAGATTCCAACTAATTCTCTATTTCAGACCATGAAAAATGGATTTTAGCAAAGAATGATGCACATTAGCCTTTAAAATCCTGTCTATCCCAAATTACTATCAACATTTCTCACTTAGTATTCCAATAGTATGACAGATGTGATAACAAACAAATAGCAGATAAATTCAGAATTGGCTCTATGAGTTGCTAAATCTGCTATATAATGTGAATAAATAAAAGTTATATAATCTTTTTTTTTTTTTTTTTTGACAGGCAGAGTGGACAGTGAGAGAGAGACAGAGAGAAAGGTCTTCCTTTGCCGTTGGTTCACCCTCCAATGGCCGCCGCGGCTGGTGCGCTGCGGCCGGTGCACCGCGCTGATCCGATGGCAGGAGCCAGGAGCCAGGTGCTTTTCCTGGTCTCCCATGGGGTGCAGGGCCCAAGCACCTGGGCCATCCTCCACTGCACTCCCGGGCCACAGCAGAGGGCTGGCCTGGAAGAGGGGCAACCGGGACAGAATCCGGAGCCCCGACCGGGACTAGAACCCGGTGTGCCGGCGCCGCAAGGCGGAGGATTAGCCTAGTGAGCCGCGGCGCCGGCCAATAAAAGTTATATAATCTATAATCTATTTTGTTTCATAATCATTGAAATTTCAGAATATGAACTACAACAAAAGCATACCTCCCCTCTTCTTCTCATTTCGAATTTCCCACTTGTGTATTGGTTTAGATGCAGTGATCTGAATAAGCCCAAGTTTTCCATCTGATGTTCCAAACAAAATGTCCTCTCCAGAGTTACCTGTTTACAATTGAAATCAAACATACTACATTTATCCCATAATTCATAATCTCTCTTTAAACTTGAAAGTGTTTTCACATAAAAAATCTAATTTTTTAAATATTATAAGAAAACTTTGGAAGAACACTTACATATTTTTAACTCTACAAGTTAAAACCCTTTGCCATCATCTAATTTTAGATGAAGAAACTGAAAATCAAAATTCAGTAACCCATTATTGTTCATTACCGACAAGTTATTATAAAAAAAAGTGTTGCAGTTCTAGTTCATGTTCAATACACAATTTCCTGTTTCACTTAATGTTTTAATAATATATAGATGATTGAGTAAAATGAGATTTTGATTACCGCCATTTCCATTGTATAGTTCTAAGACGGTTGGTGGGCCAGGAATTTCAATTTCATACATTACATCAGATCCCTAAAAGGAGAATAAGTATTTAAAAATCCAAACGGTTTACAAATTTAAAATAATATAAATAACATCAATATTCAAATACAGTACTCTTATTAACACCTAGAATAAAACTGCTGAAAAAATTAGGTCATAAATATCAACTTGTATTTGTTAGTAATTTTATATATATTAACATTTTTGAAAATAATATATGTATAAAATGTAAAAATCAAGGAGAAAATACTAAAACATTCTCCTTTTTTTTTTTTTTCAACAGGCAGAGTGGACAGTGAGAGAGAGACAGAGAAAAATGTCTTCCTTTTTCCGTTGGTTCACCCTCCAATGGCCGCTGCAGCCGGAGCACTACTCTGATCCGAAGCCAGGAGCCACGCGCTTCTCCTGGTCTCCCATGCGGGTGCAGGGCCCAAGGACTTGGGCCATCCTCCACTGCACTCCTGGGCCACAGTAGAGAGCTGGCCTGGAAGAGGGGCAACCGGGACAGAATCCGGCGCCCCAACCGGGACTAGAACCCGGAGTGCTGGCACCGCTAGGTGGAGGATTAGCCTATTGAGCCACGGCACCGGCTCCCCAATCCAATTTTTTCCTGTAATTTGATTTTTTGGAGGGAAGTGAGGGTGAAATAAGAAGCTAACGAATTGTAAAGCCAAAAAGCTCAGGAGGGTTCTCTGTATTAGGAATATCCAATTCTGATTGTACTAATTCAGAAATTGTGTTTGGAGATGGGAAAAGCAACGTTTTTCTTCCACATATTGCTCCTAAAAACTTGTAAAAAATCTCAACACACTTGCCTCAAGTAAAAATAAATCAATTTACCAATTATTAAAATGTTTTTCCAGAAAAATTTTATATAGAACACTTAAATAGTAATCACTGAAACAGTTTATCTCAAGTGCACAACATTCATCAATATTCACTTATGTAAATTACACAAAGTTAAAAAAATACTAATAATGGTAACCTGTAAAACTCTGAGCACTCGGTCCTGGCAGGCCAATACTGGTGTAATACGTGGTACTCTTTCCACTGGAAGGCAGATGACATCATTGATTTTGTCCCCAGAAAGGTAGTAATGTTGGTCTTTGCAGTCACAATAATGGTTATAGATGTAATTTGCACTGAGAAAGAGGTCTGAGCCAGATATGTGCCTGAGAACATTAAAATAACAATTTAACACAGCCACATTTAAAAAATAAGCATAGGTCACTCCTGACTTTTTTTCAGAGGAAAATAAAACTAGGTGCCAGTGTTGTGACGCAGCAGCAGCAGGTTAAGCCACCACTTGTTAACACCAGCATCTCAAATGAGCACCAGTTATGATACAGCTCCATGCTAATGCACCTGGGAAAGCAGCAAATATGGGAGATCTGGATGGATTTCTTGGCTCGTAACATCAGCTTTGCTCAGCCTTGGCTGCTGCAGCCATTTTTGGAGTGAACCAGAAGATGGAAAAATCAATCTCTCTCCCTATCCCACCTTCCCCTCTAACTCTACCTTTCAAATAAATAAATAAGTCTTCAAAAAAAAGAAGAAAGAATGAAAACAAAAAAATAAACAGTTCACTACAATTTTACCATATTGAACATGATTTTCTTTCATTTCCCCCACTCAATTTTCTGGCTTTTGGGCATAAGACTGAAAACTGAAAATGAGGATCTTAAATCCTTGGGCCATTCAATAGACTGAGCTCAGAAAATCCAAAAATAAAAATAATGAAAATGTGATTATCTGAAGATAATTACTATATCAAAAAACAATTTTTCTTTTTTTAGATTTTATTTATTTATATGACAAAATTACAGACAGTGAGAGAGAGAGAGATAGAGAGAAAGGTGTTCCTTCTGTTGGATCACTCGCCAAATGGCCACAAGGGTCAGAGCTGTGCCAATACGAAGCCAGGAGCCAGGAGCCAGGAGCTTCTTTCCAGTCTCCCACGTGGGTACAGGGGCCCAAGCACTTGGGCCATCCTCCACTGCCTTCCTAGGCCATAGCAGAGAGCTGGATTGAAAGGAGCAGCCAGGACTAGAACTGGTGCCCATATGGGATGCCAGTGCTTCAGGTGGAAGATTAACCTACTACGCCACAGTTGGGCTACTTTTAAAATTTTTATTTATTTTCATTTTATTTGAAAGGCAGAGAAACAGAGAGAAATCTCCCATCTGCTGATCCACTCCCAAAATGCTACAACAAAAAGACTGGGTGAGACCAAAGACAGGAACACAGAGCAGCTCAATCCAGGTCTCCCGTGTGGTTGGCAGAAGCCATCATCTGCTGCCTTCCAGGTTGAACATGACCAGAAAGCTGAATTAGAAACAAAGGAACTGGGGCTCAAACCAGACACTCCAATACAGTACACAGGTATCTCAACCAGTGTCTTAACTTCTGTGCCAAATGCCTGCTCCTCACCTCACTGCACACACCCTATATACACACACATTTAATATCATTCTTATCAACTTTATAAAATTCTATATCTTTTTCAAGCTCTGCAAGTCCATTTTGAAGTCAATATGCATTATAATAGCCAAAGCACTATTTAGCAATCACTGTTGTTGACAAGAGTGAGGAATAGATGAAAGCATTGAGCAGGGAAGGATGTATGAGATAAACATTTTTTAAGTGATCAGTTTCCTTACCAAATATTTTGAAGTTTTAACTTTTATTTTCCTATGAAACATTATAAATGTTCAGATTAAGATAATACATTTTGGGGGCCAGCGTTGTGGCATGGCAGGTAAAGCTGCCACCTGCAGCGCCAGCATCCCATATGGGCACTAGTTCAAGTCCCAGCTGTTCCTCTTCTGATCCAGCTCCCTGTTAATGACCTGGAAAAGCAGTGGAAGATGGCCCAAGTGCTTGGCCCCTGTGCCCACAAGGGAGACCTTGAGGAAACTCCTGGCTCCTGGCTTAGGAAGTGCTCGGTGATGCCCGCTGCAGCAATTTGGGGTATGAACCTCTCTCTCTCCCTCCCCCTCTCTCTCTCTCTCTGCTTTTACCTCTCTGTAACTCTGCCTTTCAAATAAATAAATAAATCTTTTAAAGAAAAAGATAATAAATAATAAATTTTCAAAACCTAAATAAAATACCTTAAAATTCCACCTCTGCCATTCCAGCAAAAATATTTAAGAAAGTAAAGAAAATATGAGTATTAATGGGAAACTCCTTATTTTCCTCTTACCTGTATATATAACCTCTCTGAACATAGGGATATTCTAGTTAATAAATTACTTTGATTTCACTGTTTCACCATTATTTTTGGCCATGTCTGTGTACAAGAGTGTATCAAAAGTGTTACATTGTTAAAACACTTGAAATTACTTCCATCTGTCGTTAAATTTTGATCTAATCTTTTCAAGACACAGTTTTGTAGCCCAAATATCAGGAGATATGCTGTGCATTATATGGAATTATACAAATTTCAGTTTCCAAATCTAGGAGTCTGGTTGTTTGTACAAATTAGTTGTATCAGATTCAAATAACGCACTGTTTTCTAAAAAAAAAAAAAAAAACCAATCTTGATTATTCTGATTCAGCAAGTATGAGATAGGAAAAGTAATCCCAAGCTTCCCAAGGGATTCTCCTAAGTAGCATGTGTAAGAAACTGCAAATCAGATTAACTAAATTTAAAGCCCTTTCTAACTGCCCTGTCCCCCATCAAATGATTCAAAAGCTAAAATTTTTCAAAAAAAAAAAAATTTCACATATCAGGAGACCACTAAAGGAGTTATTTTTCTGTGAGTCTTACAAGATTTACCTGAAATTATACCCTTCTGGTAGTCACAAACTTTGAAGGTCAGCCTTTTAATATAATGTTGCTCCCTAAAACCCAGAGCTACCAAAGACAATTAAAGAATATGAACCTAAATATCCTGAGGATGTTTTCTCTATTGCCTGATCAAGAATCACAACTGAAGCAAGTTATAAATACTATAAAGTTTTAAAAGAAAACAACACTTTAGCAGCCAATCAATTCTGTGTTGAGTCTAGGTTAAACTTAGTTTCTGACTAATAAAATACTTTAGTCGATTTTATTTTCCAGAAAACTTAAGATATGTTAGTTAATAAGTTGCTCTACATCTAAAATATTATCAATACATAGGTAAAAATAAAAAAGAGAATAATAAACATACATGGCTTTAATGCTTTCAGTGAGGTTTGTTTCAAAAGAGAGGAACTGCTTTCCTCTCTTTGTGAAGCCTCTAATCTCAGATCCAGCAGCAACAAAAATCTTCTCCTGAGGTGTGTTCAGAACCCCTCCTAGTTCCAGCCTCTCGATCTTCAGGCCTGGTAAAGTCTTGAACACAGTCTGCAAACATCATTCATGGAACAAATGGTAAGACACAAGTTTCTTTATTGTAAGCATTTTCCTTTACCATAAAATACACTATGATTTTAAATTTATAAAATATTAGAGTTCTAATACATAGAAACAACCACAGATAAGAACCTATTCAGGGGGCCAATGCTGTGGTGCATGTTAATCCTCTGCCTG
This sequence comes from Oryctolagus cuniculus, assembly GCF_964237555.1. NCBI lineage: Eukaryota > Metazoa > Chordata > Mammalia > Lagomorpha > Leporidae > Oryctolagus > Oryctolagus cuniculus. The sequence goes on along the minus strand of NC_091439.1, from coordinate 43,200,417 downwards.
CAGTGCCAGCATCCCATATGGGTGCTGGTTTGAGTCCCAGCTGCACCACTTCCGATCTAGCTCTTTGCTTTGGCCTGGGAAAGCAGTAGAAGATGGCCCAAGTGCTTGGGCCCTGCCCCCATGTGGAGATCCAGAAGAAGCTCCTGGCTCCTGGCTTTGGATCAGCTCCGCTCTGAATGTTGCGGACATTTTGGGGGGTGAACCAGCAGATGGAAAACCTTTCTGTCTCTCCCTCTCACTGTCTGTAACTCTACCCCTCAAATAAATAAATAAAATCTTTTAAAAAAAGAAAAAAGTAAAAATCTATTCAGGTCTTCAGGGGGTTGTTTTGGAAAATATTTCTACATACATAATAATGACCTAATTGAAGTCTATACTCTTATATTTCTAAGTAGGGTTCACTAATCATCACTGTTAACAGCACTAAATTTTTTAAGATTTATTTTATTCTTTGAAAGACAGAGTTACAGAGAGGGGTAGAGCCAGAGAGAGGGAGAAAGTCCTCCATTACCCGTTCACTCCCCAAATAACTGCAACAGCCAGAGCTTAGCTGATCTGAAGCCAGGAGCCAGGAGTTTCTTCTGGGTCTCCCATGTGGGTGCAGGGGCCCAAGGACTTGGGCCATCTTCTATTGCTTTCCCAGGCCACAGCAGAGTGGTGGATTGGAGGTAAAACAGCTGGGATTTGAACCCATGTCCACATGGGATGCTGGCGCTGCAGTCCAGGGCTTCAACCTGCTGCACCACAGCACCAGCCCCAACATCACTAAATTTATGAAAATACAGAATCTCAGGTCCAACACCAGATCTACCAAATGGGAATCAGCATTTTAACAAGATTTCCCAGCTTGGTCCTATACACATTAAAGTTTGAGAAGCACTGTTTTAAGCAATATTCTTATCCACAGGAAAGCCTAAGTATCAAAATCTTTAATTAGGTCCACCAGATACCATTTTCACATTTTAATCATTTTTTTTTTTTTCATTTTTGACAGACAGGGTGAACAGTGAGAGAGAGACAGAGAGAAAGATCTTCCTTTTTGCCATTGGTTCACCCTCCAATGGCCGCTGCGGCCGGCGCACCACGCTGATCTGAAGGCAGGAGCCAGGTGCTTCCCCTGGTCTCCCATGGGATGCAGGGCCCAAGCACCTGGGCCATCCTCCACTGCACTCCCGGGCCACAGCAGAGAGCTGGCCTGGAAGAGGGGCAACCGGGACAGAATCCGGTGCCCCGACTGGGACTAGAACCCGATGTGCCGGTGCCGCAAGGCAGAGGATTAGACTATTGAGCCACAGCACCGGCCTAATCATCTTTATTTAAAAAAAGATTTTTCCTTATTTGAAAGGCACAGTCACAGGGAAAGAGAGGGGAAAGACACAGAGAGAAATCTTTCATCCACTGGTTCACTCCCCAGATGGCCACAACAGCCAGGGCTGGACCAGACAGATGGCAGGAACCAGGAGCTTCTTCTGGGTCTCCCATATGGGTGGGCCATCTTCTGCTGCTTTCCCAGGCACATTAGCAGGGAGCTGGATAGCAGAAGTAGAGCAGCTGGGACTCAAACAGGCACCATTATGAGATGCCAACATCACAGGGGGCAGCTTTACCTGCTACACCACAAGGCTGGTCCCTAATCATCTCTTTGAAATTAATCTCTTGGGGCAGGTGCTGTGGTGAAACAGGTAAAACTGCCCCTGCAGTGCCAGCATCCCACATGGGTACCGGTTTGAGTCCCAGCTGCTCCACTTCCAATCCTGCTCTGTGCTATGGCCTGAGAAAGCAGTAGAAGATGGCCTAAGTCCTTGGGCCCTTGCACCCATGTGGGCCTTCACAACCCCTTCTCCCTTGTCTGTATTTTAGAAAAATTTTTAACCTAGGAGTATTCAACAAGTAGTACATTTCATTTAGAAAAGTTTGTTGGGGGCTAGTCTTATGGCGTAGCAGGTTAAGTTGCCTCCTGGAACACCAATGTTTCCTGAGGGCACCAGTTTGAGTGCCAGTCCCTCTACTTCTGACCCAGCACCCTGATTATGCACCTGGGAAAGCAGCAGAAGACAGCCCAAGTCCCTGGGTCCCTGAACCCATGTAGGAAAACCAGATGAAGCCTCTGGCTCCTGGCTTCAGGCTGGCCCATCCAGAGCCATTGCAGCCACTTGGCGAGTAAATCAACAGATGGAAGATATCTCTCCCTCTCTCTATAACTGCCTTTCAATAAGTAAATATTTTTAAAGATTTATTTATTTATTTGAAAGGCAGAGTTACAGAGAGGTAGAGAGAGGACTTTCACACGCTGGTCCACTCCCCAGATGGTTGCAACGGCCAGAGCTGCGCCAATCTGAAGCCAGGAGCCAGGAGCTTCTTCCAGGCCACCAATGTGGATCCAGGGGCCCAAGTCTTCTACTGCTTTCCCAGGCCATAGCAGAGAGCTGGATCAAATATAGAGCAGTTGGGACTTGAACCAGTGCCCATAACGGATGCTTTACCCGCTATGCCACAGCACTGGCCCCCAGTAAAATAAATGTAAAAAGAAGAGAAAGAAAAGCTTTTCTCACTTGCATTGAAGCTATACTTACCACTGTTTCTCCTTTCTTCATGCCAAAGCACATAACTACCCCATCATTGTCTCCAATAACCACCTGTAATAGATTGAAGAGAATCCAAAATTATTATAACTATGTCCTTTATGAGAAAAGCAAGATTCTCAATAAATAAATTATGACTTTAAAAATAGATCAGAAGCTGGTGCTCTGTTATAGTGGGTAAAGCCGCTACCTGCAATGCCAGCATCCCATATGGGCACTATCAGTTTGAGTCTCGGCTGCTTGACTTCCTTTTTTTATTTTTTTTTATAGATTTATTTATCTATTTGAAAGTCAGAGTTAAACAGAGAGAGAAGGAGAGGCAGAGAGAGAGAGAGAGAGAGAGAGAGAGAGAGAGAGAGAGGTCTTCCATCCACTGGTTCACTCCCCATTTGGCTGCAATGGCCGGAGCTGCACCAATCCAAAACCAGGAGCCAGGAGCTTCTTCCGGGTCTCCCACATGGGTGCAGGGGCCCAAGGATTTGGGCCATCTTCTACTGCTTTCCCAGGCCATAGCAGAGAGCTGTATCGGATGTAGAGTAGCCAGGACTTGAACTGGCACCCATATGGGATGCTGGCACTGTAAACAGCAACCTTACCCACTACACCACAGCACCAGTCCCTTGGCTACTCTACTTTCCATCTAGCTCTCTGCCATGGCCTGGAAAAGTGGTGGAAGAGGGTCCGAGTCCTTGGGCCCTAGCGGATGGAAGACCTGTCTCTCTGCCTCTGCCTCTCTGTAACTTTGCCTTTCAAATAAATAAATAAATCTTAAAAAAAAAAAAAAAGTAGAGAGGTAAGAATATCTATGAAAACAACTCCCACAAAAACTAATCCTCCGTGGAGCCAGAGCTGTGGCATAGTAGGTTAAGCCTCTGTCTGCAGCACCAGCATCCCATATGGGCACTGCTTCATGTCCCAGATGCTCTTCTTTATGATCCAGCTCTCTGCTTGTGTCCTGGCAAAGCAGTGGAAGACGGCTCAAGTGCTTGGGCCCTGCACCCACATGGAAGATCCAGAATGAAGTTCCTGGCTCCTGGCTTCAGATCAGCTCAACTACAGCCATCGCAGCCATGTGGGGAGTGAACCAGCAGGTGAAAGACCTCTCTGTCTCTCCCTCTCTGTCTGTAACTCTACCTCTCAAATAAAAATAATTTAAAAAAAATCTTTATTCCTCTGAAGAGTAAGAAAGGGCTAAAAGAGAAACTATGAAGAATCAATATGAAAGTTATTGGCAACTTCAAATTCACGGAAAATAGAATTAGAAAATAACGTTTATTTCAGTGCAAATTTTTTTTGAAATTTATGCATATGAGAGGTATCCAAAAAGTTCATGAAAAATGTATATTATGAGAAAATTATGCATGGATTTCAAAACTTCTGCACCAAAATTAACTTTTCTTAAATGTATTTATTTATTATTTGACAGGTAGAGTTATAGACAGTGAGAGAGAGAGATAGAAAGGTCTTCCTTCCATTGGTTTACCCCCCAAATGGCCACTATGGCCGGCGCTACGCCGATCCAAAGCCAGGAGCTAGGTGCTTCCTCCTGGTCTCCCATGTGGGTGCAGGGCCCAAGGACCTGGGCCATTCCTCCACTGCCTTCCCGGGCCACGGCAGAGAGCTGGACTGCAAGAGGAGCAACTGGGACTAGAACCTGGTGCCCATATTGGATGCCGGCGCCACAGGAGGAGGATTAGCCAAGTGAGCCACGGCGCCGGCCTCCAAAATTAACTTTTAATTTCCATTTTTCCATGAACTTACCCTCCTATTTTGTTCTTAGAAGGTTAATTTAAGAACATATGGCCCAAAATGGCAAAAATAATTTTTTCTTAACTAAAGCAAAAGTTAAATTAACTTTCATAGCAGACTATCAAATAAGGTTGTGATCAAACTGCTTAATAATCTCTAAAACCTTTTTAATGGGAAATGTTGAGCAAATGAATAAGTACACAAAACATCATTCAACAATTACTAACACATGGCCAGTGGATTATTTTGAAATAAACATAGAGCGAAATTTTAGCACTTTTTTCTCAGAGACAGATAATCAAGCAGACAAAAGATATTACAGAAACAATTACCTTTTACCTAATATACATGTGTCTGTTTCTATGTGTGCATGTACAGTTGAGGAACCCTCAAAAAGTTCATGGAAAATGCATGTTACAAAAACATTATGCATGGATTTCACATTTTGCTTCAAAATAAACCTTTTATAAATTGTCTGAACAGGATCCAGTTAGAAAGGATCCTCTTCAGCACAGTGCCGGCCACGGAGGCCATTTAGGGAGTGAATTTGGGGAGTGAACCAACGGAAGGAAGACCTTTCTCTCTGTCTCTCTCTCACTGTCTAACTCTGTCAAATTAAAAAAAAAAAAAAAGGATCCTCTATCACAGAAAAATGAATTCTGCTAAACTAAAGCAAAAACATCAAATTTATGATGACGCTCATGTGGAAGAATGGTGAAATCGTTGTTGTTTTACAAAAATGTATGGGAACAATGCCACAAAGAAATCAACAATCTGCAAATGGATAATTTAAGAAGGGACCAGATAACACTGAATATGAAGCACCTAGCAGACCATTCAATATGGGACAAAAAATTAATCTTGTTGGTGCCCAAATTGAAGATTAACAATTAACATCAGAAATTATAGCCAACATAATAGATCCTCAACTGGTTCAGCTTATTGAGTCCTGGCTAAAAATTAAACTGCAGCAAACATTCTGGTGAACAAGTGGCCAAACTGTTATATCTAGATCAGCTGCAGTCAAGAGCAGAACTTTTAAAATAAAAGATTTATTCAAAGAACTAGACCAAGAATTGAAACATTGTTTTACCAGTACAATCCTGAAGACAAAGCAAAATCAAAGCAATGGCTACCATGATGAGGTGAAAGTAGTCCAATAACAACAAAAGTGGACTGGTGATGAGCAAAATCATGGGAACAATTTGTTGGGAAGCTCAAGGAATTTTGTTTGTTGGCTTCTTGGAAGACCAAAAAATGAATACTTATTAACAGAGTGTTCTGATAAAGCTAACCAAAGGTTAGCATAAACTTTTTTTTGTTTAGCTCAGAAAAGCTTCACCAGAGAAATCTACCAGAACAATGCTCCTACTTATTCCTTTCATCAAACAATTTTTCTGAGTTGTTAATGGGAAATAATTAGGAATCAACCTCACATTCTTGACTTGGATCCTTTTGACTTCTTTTTATTTCCTAATCTAAATATATATACATATACAAATATATATATATATATAGAGAGAGAGAGAGAGAGAGAGAGGGAGAGAAAGAGAGAGAGAGAGAGATACTGGCACTATGGTGTAGCCAGTAAAGTTGCTACCTGCAGGACCAGCATCCCATATGGGTGCCAGTTCAGGTCCCAGCTGCTCCACTTCTGATCCAGCTCCCTGCTAATGTATCTGGGAAAGCAGAAGATGGCCCAAATCCTTAGGCTCCTGCACACACACAGAAGACCTGGATGAAGCTCCTGGCTTCTGGCTTCAGCCTGATCCAGCCCCAGCCACTGTGGCCATTTGGAGAGTAAACCAGTGGATGGAAGCTCTCTCTCCCTTTCTCTTTTTTTTCTCTCTCTGCCTCTGCCTCCGCCTCACATTCTATGTAACTCTTTCAAATAAGTAAATAAATCTTTAAAATATATCTTTAAAATAAATCTTTAAAGGGTACCCATTTCCTTCAGTTAATAATAGTAATAAAAAAGACTGCTTTGACATGATTAAATTTCCAGGACCCTCCATTCTTTCAGGTTGAACTAAATGGCTGTAATATTGCTTACAAAAGTAGCTTGAACTTGATGGAGCTTATGTTGAGAACTACAGGTTATATTTTTACCTTTTAATTCTGTTTTCTGTTAACTGTTTTTTTTTTTTTAAGATTTATTTATTTAATTTGAAAGTCCGAGTTACACACAGAGAGAAGGAGAGGCAGAGAGAGAGAGAGGTCTTCCATCTGCTGGTTCACTCCCCAATTGGCCACAATGACCGGAGCTGTACCATTTCGAAGCCAGGAGCCAGGAACTTCTTCCGGGTCTCCCATGCTGGTGCAGGGGCCCAAGCACTTGGGCCATCTTCCACTGCTTTCCCAGGCCACAAGCAGAGACCTGGATCAGAAGTGGAGCAGCAGGAATTTGAACTGGCACCCATATGGGATGCCATATAAGGCATGGCAGGCGGCAGCTTTACCTGCTACACCACAGCGCCAGCCCCTGTTAACTGTTTTTTAAGATTTTTTTAATTTATTTGAAAGGCAGAGTTAGAGAGATGAAGAGGCAGACAGAGATATCTTCCATTCACTGGTTCACTCCCCAAATGGCTGCAACAGGGGAGCTGGGTGCCATAGGCTGCAGCCTTACTCACTATGCCACAGCACCAGCCCCTCCTTTAACTTTTTGAAGTCTCCTCATGTATTTAATGGGAACTGTGTTCCTATATAAATAAATCACTCATTTCAAGAATCAGAATATTCATATTCTTTTCAATCATACAAAATATTAGAAAATTGATATATGTTAGGGTATAAAATCAATTTCAAAAATCAAAAGGCTGGCAATACACAGAACATGTTCTTGGGCCACTAATTCTTAACTTTCTTGGGGAACAAAAACCCCTTGGTGTGATACCAGCTGTGTACTATCTCCCAAGAACAAGGAACATTCATAAAAAAATTAGACACACATTTTCAGGGGATTTACAGATATTTGTTATTGTCAGAGATTTATTTTCAGACAAAAATAAGTAAGACTAGTTAAGATTTGAATTTTTTGACAATATACTATCCCAAGAACTTATAAAATTGTAGCTGATTAATAGGAATCCTCAAAGTGTGATCCCTGGAATTCTGGGGGTAAATGAGAATGTTTTAGGAGAGCTAACAAGTCAAAATTATTTTTTTTAAAGATTTATTTTATTTATTTGAAAGACAGAGTTACAGAGAGAGGTAGAGCCAGAGAGAGAGAGAGGTCTTCCATCTGCTGGTTCACTCCCCAAATGACTGCAATGGCCAGAGCTGAGCTGATCCGAAGCCAGGACCATGAGCTTCTTACAGGTCTCCCATGTGGGTGCAGGGGCCCAAGGTCTTGGACCATCTTCCACTGCTTTCCCAGGCCAAAGTAGAGAGCTGGATGGGAAGTGAAGCAGTCAGGACTCGAACCGATGCCCGTAGGGGATGCTGGCGCTGCAGGCCGTGGCTTTAATCTACGGTGTCACAGGTTAAAACTATTTTAAAAAAACTATTTTAAAAAATAATAATAAATCTTCATTTTCCTTTTCCTTTTGGTTGATATTTGTGATGAAGGTGCAAAAACAATGGGTAAAAATGGCAGTGTCTGACAAGAATCAGCAATAACATCAGAGTATAAAGTGGTCACTAATAATCATCATTATTATTTGATAGCAGAAAAAAAATACAGCTTCTCATAAGAATGTCCTTAATGAAACAATAAAAATTATTAATTTTATTAAATCTTAACCCTTGATTATATATCCTTTTTTTTTTTTTTTTTTTTTTTTTTGGACAGGCAGAGTGGATAGTGAGAGAGAGACAGAGAGAAAGGTCTTCCTTTTTGCCATTGGTTCACACTCCAATGGCTGCCGTGGCCGGCGCATCGCACTGATCCAAAGCCAGGAGGAGCCAAGGACCTGGGCCATCCTCCACTGCACTCCCGGGCCATAGCAGAGAGCTGGCCTGGAAGAGGGGCAACCGGGACTAGAACCGGGTGTGCTGGCGCTGCAAGGCGGAGGATTAGCCTACTGAGCCGCGGTGCCAGCCTGATTATATATCCTTTTAATACTCAGTGTAACAAAATAGGAAATATGCATAAAGCACTTCTTTTTTTTATTGTTTTATTTTATTTTATTTTATTTTGACAGGCAGAGTGGACAGTGAGAGAGAGAGAGAGACAGAGAGAAAGGTCTTCCTTTTGCCGTTGGTTATATAAAGCACTTCTAAATACTGAAGCAGTTTTAAGGAAAAGCAATTGTGTAATTATGTTTTTTTTTAATTGTTTCAGTAATGAGATAAACTATCTGCATTTTTCAAGAAACAAATTTTTGAGAAATAAAGAATGACTAAAAACTATTGTTATTAACATCTGGTATTTGGTAGACATTTTTTTAAAACCCAAAGTAAGTCTGTCATTTCAAAGGAAAACAGCTGACATTATTTGTCATCAACGATAAAATTTGAACTTTATGGGACCAGCATTGTGGCACAGCCATTTAAGCTGTCACCTGCAATGCTGGCATTCCCACATGGGTGCAAGTTTGAATCCCAGTTGTTCCACTTCTGATCCAGCTATCTGCTAATGTGCCTGGGAAAGCAGCGGAAGATGTCCCAAGTGCTTGGGCCTTTGCACTCAAGTGGGAGAACTGGATGAAGTTCCTGGCTTACGGCTTTAGCCTGGCCCAGCACCGGCCGTTGCAGCCATCTGGGGAGTGAACCAGCCAATAGAGGATTTCTGTCTCTCCCTTTCTAGTTCTGCTTTTCAAATAAAACAAAGAAATCTTAACAACAACAAAAAATGAGCTTTAAAATGAAGACTTGTATTGCTACTATGAATTTGACAGCTTCAAAATTCTTAACTTTTCTGACGATATCAGTAGGGATATTAACAAATTTGATATTCTATAATTGTATCCTAAAATATATCAACATTAGAAGATACATGTAACAATGAACCAACAATCTTAAGTATTACTAGATGCTATAAAATTATGCATGAAAAAAATCAATGATTTTAATGTATCAAAGTATGAAAAGTTCACCAATATGGTTTAGAGTCCATGGTGCAACTACTATATATCAAGTTTACATGTAATATCAAATAGGAAGAGTCATAATTAACTAGAAAAGCTATTTAAATATGCCTATTTTCAACTATGTATCTGTTGAGGTTGGATTTTCTTCATATACTATAACCAAAACAACATATCCTGACAGATTGAATGCAGAAATCAGATATGACCATCTACCTTTCTTTGTATATGCCACACATTAAAAAATTCTCAAAAATAAAACATCAAAATCTTCGCTTTAAAAAATAGCTGTTTTTCATAAAAATGCAACATGAAATAGGATTATTATCTTCAAAATAAAATCTTTTTTTTTAAAGATTGATTTATTTATTTGACAGAGTTACACAGAGAGAGGAGAGGCAGAGAGAGAGAGAGGTCTTCCATCCAATGGTTCACTCCCCAGTTGGCTGCAATGGCTGGAGCTGTGCCAATCCGAAGCCAGGAGCCAGGAGCTTCTTCCGGGTCTCCCACACAGGTGCAGGGGTTCAAGGTCTTGGGCCATCCTCTACTGCTTTCCCAGGCCACAGCAGAGCTGGATCGGAAGTGGAGCAGCCAGGACTCAAACCGGCGCCCATGTGGCATGCTGGCACTGCAGGCCAGGGCGTTAACCCCTGAGCCACAGTGCTAGCCTCAATCTTTTTTTTTTTTTAAGATTTATTTATTTATTTGAAAGGCAGAGTTACAGATAGAGAGGGAGAGACAGAGAGATCTTCCATCCACTGGTTCACCCCCGAAATGGTCGCAACAGCCAGAGCTAGGACAGTCTGAAGGCAGCAGCCAGAAGCTTCTTCTGGGTGTCTCATATAAGTGCAAGGGTCCAAGTACTTGGGCCATCCTTCACTGCTTTTGCAAACACATTAGCAGGGAGTTGGAGTGGAAGTGGAGCAGCCAGGATTCCACAAGAGCCCACATAGGATGCCGGCATTGCAGGTGGCAGCTTTACCCATTCCACCACAACACAGCCCCAAAAGAAAATCTTACACATTTAAGAGTTGTAATTTTAAAACAGCAAATGTTGATGTAACCTCTACAAACAAAAATTCTTTGGTGTCCTCAATAATTTAAGTGTATAAAGGGGTCTTAAGACCAAACAGTTTGAAAAGTATTGCTTGAGTAGACTGTGATGATCAGAAATCTGTAATTTATCATGATAAAATATTAATATATCAGGATAATGTATTTATCTTACAGTTATTAAAATATCCAACTAATCTACCAAGAAATTATAATTGTTTTATGGAAATCATGGGACCAATAGTTCAATAAAAATAATCAATACTGTTAAATACAAAGTTTGGTATCAAAATAATTAATGACTCTTAAAAAGTATTACAAAGTTTAAAGTAAGCATTTTCTCTATTCCTATTTTATATTTCTTTCTCCAAATACACAATCTGGTACACACAAAAGAATAAAAATGATGTAAGGATTTTATTTTTCAGTTTTTATTTATTTATTTGGGAGGTAGAGAGAAAGAGACAGACGGAGTTCCTATTTATTATTCACTCCCAAGATGCAACAATGGCTGAGCTGAACCACAGCCAGGAGCAAGGAACACAATACACGTTTCAGGAACACAATACATGTTTTCCACCTGGGTGGCAGGAACCCAATTACTTAAACCATCAACTTTGCCTCGCTGGATCTTCATCAGCAAGAAGCTGTAATCAGGAATCAGAGCTGGAAATCATACCCAGACAGTCCAATGTGGGGTGTCTTAAATACTAGTCTAATGTTCCTTCTCTGGTAAATATTTTTTAACAAGGTCACTTACATTATTTACTAATCATACATAATAATTTTTAATATCCAAGAAAAGGACAGTCTATAAAAGTCCCTTGGTAGTTGGTCTTCTGTTCAAATTACTCTTTTAATTATTTTTTTTTTAATTTTATTTGACAGAGTTATAGACGGTGATAGAAAGACAGACAAAGGTCTTCCTTCCATTGGTTCACTCCCCAAATGGCCGCTACAACCGGCGCACTGTGCTGATCAGAAGCCACGAGCCAGGTGTTTCTTCCTGGTCTCCCATGTGGGTGCAGGACCCAAGCACTTGGGCCATCCTCCACTGCCCTCCCGGGCCACAGCAGAGAGCTGGACTGGAAGAGGAACAACCAGGACAGAATCCGGCACCCTAACCAGGACTAGAACTCAGGGTGCCAGTGCCGCAGGCAGAGGATTAGCCAAGTAAGCCGTGGCGCCAGCCAACACTAACATTTTTAAAAGAATAATTTACCAGTAAAGAATAGGAGCCCCTCTTTTATGGGAGATAGGGAGAAGTGAAGAAAGCAGTATCTACACTGTACCTTTTGTGTTGCTCTATGTCTTGAGGCAGGAAGTAGTTTCATAGTCTTCTGAGAGGTCACTCCCACCTAAAGAAACACACCAGTCAGCTAGTGAAAGTCTTCTGATAAACTATAATTTGAAACTACCATAGAAGAGAATGGGTGAACCCTAGATTCAGATAATAGGGAGCCTTTTTTTTTATTGAAGTGACTTTTTAATAAAATATGTCACAAGACAGAACATATGGAACCACCCAAAATAGTAAAGTTTATACCATAATGTTTCAAGCCAAAAATAATTTATGACACATTGGTAAAGTGCTTCATGAAAAAAATATTTTTAGAAGCCTTCTTTTCCAACTTCACACAGTTGTTGACGATTTTTTTGTAAAGTGATTAAAATCTTTAGAAACAAATTATACTTACTGAAAATGTAACAAAGAAACTTGGGCCAAAGTATCAAGCATGCTCTTGGCAATGACATCTAATCTAACTGACAATGAACATTTTTACAAAAGAATCACAGGATGGAAACAGCATGCTTTGTTCAGCACAAAAAAGTCACTTAGTGGTCTACAGTTAGAGGAGGAGGATGAGACTAAAGGGAGAGAAGATGGAGAAAACAACACAGTGTGAAAAAATGTGAATATGATTTTACTCTGTACTTCAGCCAGTATTAAAGTTTAATCTGCTTAGACTTGTATTTTAAAATATCAATTTATCAAATGACATGAAAGATGGAGGTGAAGCTGGAAGCCTTGAACTCAATTGGGAAGCTATATCAATTATCCAAGTAAGAGAAGACCAGAGACCAAACTGAGGGTAACAGAGATGGGGAAAAATAGGAAAGACTGAAGAGACCTTAGAGAGATGAAAGCAACACAGTGTAGTGACTGGTTGGATATAGGAGATATTAAGGTGAGAAGTACCTAGCATAACTCCCAGGGAGACTGGGTAAACTTTTCCACCATTAGCTAAAATAGGATGGCTGAAAATGGAGGAGATAGGGAATTGGGATAGACAGTTCTAAGGCCGAAAGAAATCGTAAAAGGCACTGTGGATAACAGAAAAGCCACCAGTTCTGCACTCCAAGCCTTTGATTCAAACAGCAACTCCATAAATGTTAAGAATTATTTCCCTTCTCTGAGCCCCTGGGTAGGCATTTACAATATTACCTATGTGCTGCCACAGGCCCTAGCATCAAGATCTAGGACTTAGCAGACAAGATCATCGTACATGAACTGAAACAGTAAGTTAGTACCAGCAGCAAGGCAGAGCCACCCCAGTGTACCTCTTTGGCCTGGTCTGCTGATGGCCAGACCCTGTTTGCTGGCTACACAGACAACCTGGTGCGAGTGTGGCAGGTGACCATCGGCACCCGCTAAGCATTTTTGGCATGACTTTAACAATAAATTGACGTTGACTTTATATAAATATATATATAATATTACATATGTTGGCATGTACTATGATGATTAAATATTTATATATGCTAAGCTATTGATCAGATGCTCAATAAAATGGTTGTGGTTTTTATTACGATCTGGCTGATGCGGTCAGCTCACAGTAAGAAACAAGTCTCTGGAGCCTGGGAAAGGAGACTGCGTAGAGATGGGAGACAGCAGACTCGGGGACCGCGGGCAGCGGCAGCCGGGGAGCAGAAGAGCCACGGGAAGAAAACTGGGATGCGATCGCGTCAGGGCCAGGCAGGCGACAGCCCCGCGGGGAGGTATGCCGCCCCTTCCCACGCCCCGGCAGACCCTCCCAGACCACTCCGAGCTGCCTGTGAATATGAACGGCGGTGGGCAGCACCCGCTCCCGGCAACCCCTCCACGACGTCAGTGAAAGGAACAAAATCCTGTGGGAGCGGGCTCGTCTATACCTGTACGTAATCCGCACGATTTAAAACCAGATCCATGACGGTGACACGGACTCATGGGACAGCGCCACACAGAAACAGGAGGGACACCGGCTGCCAGCAACCAGGCACCCGCCCTTGTCCCGCCCAAAGGACAACAACAGCTACTACGGCCTCTGTAGACAAAGCTCCGGCCGGGAGGCTGGGCAGCGGCGCCTGGCATGACGTAAGCACGCTCACGCGATTGGCCCCGAGACAAAATGAAGTCCCGCCCCTCACCCGAAGGGCCGCCCACTTACAGCCCGCTCCAATCAGAGGCGGAAAGGAATGGAGACCAAGATGCAGTGGATGGGGAAGGGCGGTTTCCAGAGAGACCGGAGATGCAGTCTTGGCTCCGCCCTCACCGCTGCGCCGAGCTAAGCCGTCTGAGGAGAAGCATTAATGTGGAACCCGGGCAGATGCTGACCTAGTTCGCTTTAGCGACCTAGTTCACTTTGACGCTGCAAGGCGTCCCGCAGGAGTTAGATTGTACCGTATGAAGCGTTAGCTGACATCTGCAGTTCTACAAATGCTTAAAAAAAATCTTTTCAGGAGTCCAGCGCTGTGGGGTAGCGAGTAAAGCCCCCGCCTGCAGTGCCAGCATCCCTTACACGCGGCGGTTCGAAACCGGCTGCTCCATTTCTGATCCAGCTCTCTGGCCTGGGAAAGCGGAACAAGATGGCTCAAGTCCTAGGACCACTGCACTTTCATGGGAAGACCTGGAGGAAACTCCTGACTCCTGGCTTCGGATCAGCGCAGCTCCAGCTGTTGAGGCCGTTTGGGGAGTGAACCAGGAGGGAAGACCTCTCTCTACCTCTGCCTATCTGTAACTCTGACTTTCAAATACATAAGTAAATCTTTTTTTTATTTTTTTTATTTTTTTTTATTTTTTGACAGGCAGAGTGGACAGTGAGAGAGAGAGAGACAGAGAGAAAGGTCTTTCTTTGCCGTTGGTTCACCCTCCAATGGCCGCCGCGGCCGGCGCACCGCGCTGATCTGATGGCAGGAGCCAGGAGCCAGGTGCTTTTCCTGGTCTCCCATGGGGTGCAGGGCCCAAGCACCTGGGCCATCCTCCACTGCACTCCCTGGCCACAGCAGAGACCTGGCCTGGAAGAGGGGCAACCGGGACAGAATCCGGCGCCCCAACCGGGACTAGAACCCCGTGTGCCGGCGCCGCTAGGCAGAGGATTAGACTAGTGAGCCGCGGCGCCGACCCCATAAGTAAATCTTTAAAAAAAAATCTATTGAGGACCTCAGAGACCTTTTGGTTATGTGAATAATCTATCGCTATTCACTGGTTTAGACATTAGAACTGAAAACATTTTATAAAAAAGCCATTACATAAGTGTTTTCATAACTATATTTTCCAAATAAAAAAAATAAACGAGTAATGTAGAATTAGTTGCTTTTCCTATATGAGAAGCTAAAAAAATAAATAAATAAACGCACCAGTTTTGGGTGCAAATCCTTGCAACTTGGTAGTAGACAGCAGGAGTCTCAGATCTGCTTCCATATTCAATCTATTCAGATGTGTTGTTTTCGATTAAGTGCATGAATAAAATTTCTTCTGAACTCAACAAGTGGTACTTTTTGAATAGTTAATTGCAAATCAGAATGTAACTTCCCTGTATAACATAAACACAGACACACACACACACACACACACACAATCCCATTTGTTAATAGATCTCTTCAGAAAAATCTTAGTTGTGGAAAGTTGTCAAATTCTCCCTGCATCCTCACATGGTCTTCTGCCTGTATCTGTGTCTCATCTCCTCCTCTTTTTATGTGGACATCAGTCATATTGGATTGGGGCCCAATCTAATGACTTCATTTTAAATCCTTTACCTCTTTAGAGACTGTCTCCAGCTACATCTGAGATACTCCAGGTTAGAACTTCAGCATCTGTGCTGGGTCACACAGTTCAGCCCACAGCAGAAAGGAACCATCTGATCTCAAAAGGTCAGAAGAAATTAAAGAGGAAAGAAGAGACATAAAAAGGAAGATTACACATTCTGATGTGTCACAAAGATATCTAAAGATAAGCCAAAAGGGGAAAAATATGTGCAAAGAATTAACCTTTGAAAATTTTATAGAAATTAATGATTAAAAGAAATACAGTAATTCCAACAACAAATACAAAACATACATAATTCATAAAGAAAATAGATATTGAATAATCATTGAAATCTATTACCTTGTAATCAGTAATATTAAAGCGTAATACTTTTCATTTTGCCTTTCAAATTAGAAAAAATGTAAATGATGACACAATATTGTGTAAAGGAAACTTGTGCTCAGCTGTGATATTTTAAACCATAAGATGCTTTTCAAAAGCAGCTTAGCCATATGTATCCATACCTATGAATGTGTGGCTATATTTTCACCCTGTAGTCCCGATGGGAATACTCAGTCTATGGAAACAAGATAAAGTAGGTAAGAGGTCATTTGAAGCATTATTTAAAATAGGGACCTAACTGTCCAAAAATAGGAAATGGTGGATCCATCCACTTTGTGGACTATTACATAGCCATTGAAAGGGAATATAATGAAGGCTATATAACAATTTAGAAAGCATTCAGAAAATAGCAAAAGAGGACACAAAGCAGGGGATTACATGATTACAATTATGTGAAAGGGGTATTAAGAAATGCATCAAAAATTGTTTGGGGCCGGTGTTGTGGCTCAGTGGGTTAATGCCCTGGCCTGAAGCACCAGCATCCCATATGGGTGCTGGTTCGAGACCCGGCTGTTCCACTTCCAATCCAGCTCTCTGCTATGGCCTGGGAAAGCAGTAGAAGATGGCTGAATCCTTGGGTCCCTGCCCTTTCGTGGGAGACCTGGAAGAGGCTCCTGGCTCCTGGCTCCTGGCTTCGGATTGCAAGGTACTGATAAAGGCTGGGCTAAGTCAGCGGGCACCAGCTCCTCCCATGGATGATTTTTCTGTGTCCCTTCTCAGGCCCTGACAATGCATGCTAACAACTTAGGGAAAGTGCTATGGATATCATTTTTACTACTTTTTTATTTTCATTTTAACAAACAATCAAAATAATAAAAGCTGGATTAAGTGGAAATTATTTTTTAGAAAACAACCTTTTGAGGGGAATATGAAGCGTATTCTACGGCTGGATCAGATTTTTAGGAACCGTCAATGTTTTCCCACTTGGATTCACAAACCCCTTTCATGGCACTTTATTTTTTCTTTTTTAAGATTTACTTATTTATTTGTAAGTCACAAAGAGAGAGGGAGAGACAGAGAGAGGGATCTTCCATCCACTGGTTCACTCCCCAGATAGCTGCCATGGCCAGGGCTGGGCCAGGAACTTCATCCAGGTCTTTCACATAGGTGCTGTGGCTCAAGCACGTGGGCCATCTTCGGCATTTTCCCGGGTGCATTCACAGGGAGCTGGATCAAAAGTGGAGAGCCAGAACACAAACTGGTGCCCATATGTGACTCCAGAGTCAAAGGTGACAGCCTTACCCACTATGCCACAACAACAGCCCTTCATGCCACTGTATAATATTTCCAAGTACTATATAATCTTTAGAAGTCCTTAGGGATTTTAATAATTGTCTCATTTTTCATTTTATATGATTGAAAGGTAATTTTTAAAGAAAAGCTGTTTTACTTTAAATTGCTATAGTATTTAAGATAGTATTATAAAATTCATCTTTATGTGATCTTTACAATGTTTGTAATAAAGACAAATATTGGCAATTCTTAGTTTCTATTTAACAAGTGATGCCCACTGTTTAAATTAATTGTGCAAAAGAATTTATTTTGAAATCACATTATTTTGAAACACTAAAATAAGGCCATGACATTGCCTCAAAAATAGATGAAAAGAGTTTGCAAAATGATATTTGAAATTTTGTCATTTTTCATATAAAAAAGCAAGTACTTTATTCTGTATGTTCTGTTTTGGTTCTAAAAGATCAGCAAAGGTTTCAAACTACTAATGTTAAGCATGTCTCAAAAAATCAGCAGGTGGGAAGTTTTCATTCATAATACAGGAATGCCAAGTTATACAAAATGGCCACTGTATTTTTTCTTAGTAAACATACTTTAAGGTCCTAGAGACAACTTGGTGTTTTACCTGAAAACCAACAGATGATTTCTTCTTGGCCATGATAAAGATCACCTTGAGATAAAGTTGCAGAATTTGGTATGCACCTCATTAATCTATAGCCTTGTGTTGTGGTATTAAAGCCATGAATATGAGTAAAAAATTAAAATGATTAAAAATACAAGCAATTTAAGGGGCTAGCACTGTGGTACAACGGGTTAAACCCTTGCAGTGCCAGCATCCCATATGGGCGCCGATTTGAGTCCCACCTGTTCCACTTCCCTACTAATGGCCTTGGAAAGCAGTGGAGGACAGCCTAAGCGCTTTGTCCTCTGCACCCACGTAGGAGACAGAGGAAACTCCTGGCTCCTGGCTTTGACCTGACTCAGTGCCAGTCACTGAAGCCATTTGGGAAATGAACCAATGGATGGAAGACCTCTCTCTCTCTCTCTCTCTCTCTCTCTCTCTCTCTCTTTCTCTACCTCTCTCTGTAACTCTGCCTTTCAAATAAATAAAAACAAAATATCTCTTAAAAAAAAAGCAATTTAAATTGTATTTAAGTCAAAACTATCAACACAGTTAGTGGTGATCTGCTGAGTGTTCTGAGTCATAAGCATACACACTAGTTTTCATTAACACATAGAACAAATTTGGAAACTCTGAAACTCTTGTTTTAAAGGAAATAATTTATAGAAGCCCATATAAGGTGAATCTTTTTTTTTTTTTTTTTTTTTTTTTTTGATAGGCAGAGTGCACAGTGAGAGAGAGAGACAGAGAGAAAGGTCTTCCTTTTTTCCGCTGGTTCACCCACCCCCCAATGGCCACTGTGGCCACTGCACCACACTGATCCGAAGCCAGGAACCAGGTGCTTCTCCTGGTCTACCATGTGGGTGCAGGCCCCAAGGACTTGGGGCATCCTCCACTGCACTCCCGGGCCACAGCAGAGAGCTGGACTGGAAGAGGAGCAACCGGTGCCCAGACCGGAACTAGAACCCAGGGTGCTGGTGCCGCAGGCGGAGGATTAGCCTATTGAGCCGTGGCGCCAGCTGGTTGATCTGTTTTGTTTTTGTTTTTGTTTTTTTTAAATAGACAGTAATGCCGATCATTACCATCTTGGATGATGGTATCAACTCCCTGAACCACCTCTATGACCTCCCACCCCTGACCCAGAAACCAGGAACTCTGCATGTAGGGTTCCCAACGTGTTGGACTTAACTAGTTAGGAAGACAGGAGAAGTGAAGAGAATTGTCCCAGGCCACAATTCATTACTATAGCTTCAGTTCTCTGTAGCAATTGTCCATCAGGCAATTTACCTTCCTGTTTATAAAAACTGCTTTTATTTGACTGACACATTTGGAATATAAAAATATTGGCGATGGTTGGACAATTCAGTTATCCTAAATTGGACTAGTTTTCTTGTAATAACCACAACATACTTAGGCCATTTCTAAGTTCTTAGAGTGCACAGAACTCTTTGAAGACACTGGATACCACTTTTCACAGTACCCACTTTTACTTCGAGTCTATGAATCCAAGCTTTTCAACAAACCATGAATTACATAAAAGCAAGAGTACTCAGTAAGTGTAATGCAGCAGGCACTTTATAAAGTGCCAAACTTGTTCCTTTACCTTATCTGTAACAGAGAAAAGAAGTGAGAATAGCAAACAGCCAAAAAGTACATCTCTGTACAAGAAAAATCACAGGGCTTTGACAATCTTCTAATTAACTGGAAGCACCTTGACATCCTTTTCTAGGTAAGGTGCTTTGGTCCTGTTAAAATGCTCCCTTCTCCATGCTGTCCCACCTTCTCTGAGCTCTGCTTTCCTGACAGACCTGTTACAATGAGTAAAGCAAGGACTTGCTGACCCTGAGCTATCTTTAATCTTAAAAGTATTAAGCCTCACCTTGCCCTATGGTGCCACATTAATGCCTTACCACTTAACAACAACTAAGGAGATTTGAATGCAGTGATTCATTGAAGGAATGCCCTCAGGAAAAAGAGGAGAGCAGGAAAAGGTGGGGAATGAAGCAACAGAGATACCATTTCAGCTTGAATCTGGCTTCAGCCTAATGCTTTCATGGGCTCTAAAGCAGGAATTACATGGAAAGGTTGGCTCAACCTTGAGTCAAGGGAACCAGCTTTGGGCTGGGATTGCAGCACGGAGTGTTAAGCCACCACCAGTGATGTCAGCATTCCATAGGAGTGCAGGTTCGAGCCCCACCTGCTATACTTCCTATCCAGTTCCCTGCTAATGTATCTGGGAAAGCAGTGGAGGATGGCCCAAGTGTGTGGGCCCTGGCAACCACGTGGGAGATCTGGAAGAAGCTCCTGGCTTCAGCTTGGCCCAGCCCTCACCATTGTTGCCACATGGGGCTGGACCAGCAGCTGGAAAGTCTCTCTCTTCCTCCCTCTCTCTAACTCTGTCTTTCAAATAAATAATCTTAAAAAAGAAGGGGGAGGATGGCAGTTTTTTATGCCCTACCCCAGTCTGACTGGTTCTGGGGAGCAGGAGGTGTAGAACCCAAGACAAGTTTGCTTCTTTTCCTTTCAGTTGAGGGCAACTCCCTGGGGAAGTGATTAGCTGGGAACTGTTGAGGAGTAGCTGGGAGACAACAGGTGCATTGGCCCAGTAGAAGGGAGCTGGGCAGACCATCAGTATCATCAACGGCACCTACTACACTTTGTTATATCTTTCTTCCTATTATCTGGAAACCATGGAGAAGAAGAAAGGTGAAATATCTCAAATATATCAGCTGCATATAGTTTAGTAAATAAAACCCCTGTGTTAACAGTGCTACAGTTGTGGGAGGCATGGACCAAAAAAAAAAAAAAAAAAAAAAAAAGCCACCTATGTACACCCATGGTGTGGATGCCATAAATTTCATCTTCATACCTCTCTGATCTCCAAATTCCAAGGATCTCTGGCTAATTGTCCCCACTCAAATCTGCCACTTTTTCACTGAGCATTTTTTCCAACCTCAAATATGAAAATTACTTATTCTGTTCCCTAGCTACAAGCAAAAACTCCCACACATGGAATCCTAAACTATACTACAAAACTCAAAGTATCATCTATTACAGAAACTTCATATCTTCACCATTTTAATAGAAAGTATAGTAACATAACAATGGAAAAATTCAATATTTTATTCAGTTCAGAGGCATAACATGAAATACATAAAATTTGAAAAGTGTTTCAAATAGTATTAGCATAGCACAAAAGCTAATGAAATATTTTATAATGGTAGAACAAGATGTATAAAGTTTTAAATTTGTTTTGACTCTCAAAAAATTAGAGATTCAGAAGTAATTTTTAAAGAATTTTATGTAGTTCCATTTAACATTCAATTTTACCTTTGAAATATCTGGAAAGCCTTCCTGGTGTGAACCTAACTATTTTGAAGTATCATGGTTTTTAAGACTGCTAAAGCTCTTTACAGTGTTAAAGTCCTTTCTTATTAACATCATGAGGTGTTGTAGATTACCAGTATTCAGTTCAGTCATGTAGTCAGTCAAATTCAGACACAGTACAGACCACTCTGTGCAGAAAGTAGAATTGGAACCCTTTTATTAGAAAAAAGATGTCAGTAATTATCTTTGATGATGGCGAGAGAGGCCTCAAAAGGAAGCAGAACAGACCTGGTGTTGCCTGGCCATGTCTTTCTAGACAGTCACTGCTCTTTTCTACTTCTTCCCATGAGCAAATCCTCAAAACTCTTGCCCAAAACTAATGGGCAAGATATGAAGTCAATCTTTTCTCTTATTTTGTTTATTGAAATATCAGAGGCAGATGTTAGGAGGTTATTACAGAACACAACTTTGCATAACACCCAACTTAAAAAAAAACCTCACCGGGCCGGCGCCGCGGCTCACTAGGCTAATCCTCCACCTTGCGGCGCTGGCACACCGGGTTCTAGTCCTGGTCGGGGCGCCGGATTCTGTCCTGGTTGCCCTTCTTCCAGGCCACCTCTCTGCTGTGGCCAGGGAGTGCAGTGGAGGATGGCCCAAGTACTTGGGCCCAGCACCCCATGGGAGACTAGGAGAAGTACCTGGCTCCTGCCATCGGATCGGCGCGGTGCGCTGGTTGCAGCGCGCTGGCCGCGGTGGCCATTGGAGGGTGAACCAACGGCAAAGGAAGACCTTTCTCTCTGTCTCTCTCTCTTACTGTCCACTCCTGCCTGTCAAAACAAAAACAAAAACAAAAAACAAAACCTCACCACCCACTGACAAAATTTACATTACTCAAAAACAACAAATGGAAGTCTAACACAGAAAGCAAACAGTATATATTTTAGAAAAAATTTTAATGTGTTGTTTTGAATAATTCTATGAAACTTAAATATGTCATTATATTTTCTAATTCATTTCTTGTTAAATTCTTCACTTGGCTCATTGGTTCTAGGATTATCATTGATGCTAAAATTCCAAGAAAATCTCACCTAGTTGTGGCTGGTTGTAAAATTTCTTCAGTTTCTATATTAAAAAAAAATCTTTCAGCACTTGGACAAGGGAAGATAGGCTACATAGTGATGACTCTTTATTTTTATTTATATTTTATTGGCAGTTCAGTTGGTTTCAACAACATTTATTGAGCACCTACTATGTACCAGGCACTGTCCTAGATGCTGGAGACACAAAGATGAATAAGACATGGTCCCTGTCCCAAGGACTTTATAGTCTCTTGGAGGCAAACAGATAGTGCAAAGAATTACATGATATCTAAAATGAACAAAAACATCAGAGATGTAGGCAATATTGGGCTTTTAAATACAATGGTATGGCATTGTTTGCAATGTCAAGGCAGACAATTAAATGCATTTTCATGTGATAAAACAAGAAAATCATTAAGACCTAACTTTTAAAGATTCACATGATAAAGGTAGTTAACGCTAAAACTTTACACCATCGTTTTTCAAGTATTTCATACTTAGAAATATTATTGCCAACATTTGTGCTATAGTCAAAGCCATGATTCCAGGTGAGTGTATCATTCATATCTCAGCATGCTGGGATTCAGTTTCTCACTGAGTTTATGAATGAGAATGGCTAATTCCTCAGTTGCTTGACTCTTGTCTTCCAAAAGTTCATAACGCAGGCTGGAGATATCTTGCTTGATTTCTTTCAATTCACCTAGAGTATTTGTATTAAAAATAAACATATTTAGTTGATAATTTGCTCTTTGGACTTAGAAAACAGTGAAATTCATATATATGAATACATTTATTTCATAAAGTCTCCAAGTTAACATTTTCAATTTCTTTCCTTTAAAATGTTTTAGATATAGTCCAACTATATTTTTAATAGTAAAATTCAGCACTAAGTAGTATCGTTTGGCTCACTCAACTGTTCACACAGCATGAGTCTCTGATAACTGCTCTACAACCAAGATATCTCCTTTCTGTCTATAAGGAGTACCCTTGTCTCCTTCAAGCATAGGGTTTGACACCTTCATTGAGCTCCCCCTGTTACTAGGCTCAAAGGGAATCCCAGCAAAACTAAACTACATCAAAAATCAAATCAGTCTATTTTACAGGCACTACCCACACAGAGGAAGTAAATATTGAAGAGAGGAAAGGAAAGGAGAAAGATTAGGGGTGTTTATTAAGAAGGCAATAATAATGAATATGGGGTCAAGGAACACATGGTTTGTGTGACACAGAGAATCGGTGCATAAGGAAATAACACACAACAGTGACACTAGGGGGTGTATATGTGAACCTTCTGGCCATGCACACACTCCATACTCTCTGGAGAGAACAGGGGAGCTTTGCCTATTGAAACACAAATGCACCCATAATTCAGTCTGGCAGTATTTTGAGCATAGTTAGATTGCAATTAAAACTGGATTCTCTTGTGAGGGACTGTAATGCAGATAAGCTAATGACCTTGAAAATAAAGTTGGGCAGGAAATTATCTTAAATCTCAGAAATTATTCTTTAACTCATTGGTACTTTGACTTAGCTTTTCATAGTATAATAGAATGCAAAAGGCATCTTTGAGGATATTTCCTGTATCTTTATGATGCATTAAAGTATAATTTCTTTGTTCTACTATATAGAAAGCAGAACCTTTCAATTTTAAGTAATTTTAAGTATTCCTCAAGAATACACATAAGGGCCAGCATTGTGGTGCAGCAGGTTAGGCCACCACCTGCAATGCCAGCATCCTGTAGGAGTGCTGGTTCAAGTCCTAGCTGCTTCACTTTTTTTTTTTTTTTTTTGGGGGGGTGCTCCACTTCTGATCCAGCTCCCTGTTAATGAGCCTGGGAAAACAGTGGAAGATGGCTTAAGTGCTTGGACTCCTGCCACACATGTGAGAGACCCAGATGGAGTTCCAAGCTCCTGCCTTCAGCCTGGCCCAGCCTGGGGCAGGCTGGGCCATGGTTGCTATTTGGGGAGTGAACCAGCAAATGGAAGGTTTCTTTCTCTCTGTCTCAGTCTCTCTCTCAGTCACTCTGGCTGTCAAATAAATAAATAAATCTTAAAAAGAAAAAAAGCTCATCAACAATTTTACCGCAAAAATTTAGCCCTTCTCTCGCCAGTCAGACAGATCTGATGGCATCTCATTAGAACAGTTTCCATTTTTAGGACAACGTATTGCTCCCAAGTTGATTTCTTTCCAACTCTGGGACTGAACTTTGGCTCTACCCTTCAGTCTTCGATGAAAAAACTTTTGTAGTCCACATAGATGCCCTGCCTCGGATCTGCCTTGAATAATAGGCATGCTTGGATGACGAGCCATGGAGAAGAGTCACATTCAAAAACAGGTTGAGTATTTGTATCTGGACACCAAGCAGAGGGTCTTCTGGAGACTGTGAATTCTGAATCAAGTGCTCTTTTACCTATGTCACTGGAAAGATGTTCACACTAACACAAAGTCACTAAAAAAACTGATTACTACTGACTACCTATGTAAGGATTTAAAAACCCTAAAAACATGGCAGCCTTTATATTCTAAGCATCAGTTGGAGAACTCTAAGATAAATTTCCTCTGATCAACATTTTTAATAACTGTTTCTTTAGAAAGATGGAATTTTCAAAATGTACCATAATATTCTGCTGTCAATCTTAGGAACCCTAATGGCAAACTGAGATTGGGTGTTTTTTTTTTTTTTTTTAAGAACTTATTTATTGGCTGGCGCCACAGCTCAATAGGCTAATCCTCAATAGGCTAGCGGCGCCGGCACACCGGGTTCTAGTCCCGGTCAGGGCACCAGATTCTGTCCTGGTTGCCCCTCTTCCAGGCCAGCTCTCTGCTATGGCCCAGGAAGGCAGTGGAGGATGGCCCAAGTACTTGGGCCCTGCACCCCATGGGAGACCAGGAGAAGCACCTGGCTCCTGCCTTCGGATCAGCGCGGCGTGCCGGCCACAGCGCGCTGGCCGCAGCAGCCATTGGACAGTGAACCAACGGCAAAAGGAAGACCTTTCTCTCTGTCTCTCTCTCACTATCCACTCTGCCTGTCAAAAAAAAAACTTATTTATTTATTTGAAAAGCAGAGTTACACAGAGAGAGGGAGAGAGAGAGAGAGATCTTCCATCCTCTGATTCATTCCGCAAATGGCCACAATGGTCAGGTCTGGGCCAGGAGCTAGGAGCTACATCCAGGTCTCCCCAAGTAGGTGGCAGGGGCCCAAGTACTTGGGCCATCTTCTGCTGCTTTTACCAGGCCAAAAGCAGGGAGCTGGATTGGAAATGGAGCAGAAGGGATTTGAACCAGCACCCATATGGAATGCCGGTATTGCGGGTGGCAGCCTAACCTGGTAGGCCACAATGCTGGCTCCAACCAAAAGATTGAGTTTTTAAAGTATGCTTCAATATGATGTTTTCCAAGATCATTAAGTTCATTACTAAAGGACATTTCTCATCTTGGAGATGCTTACCTTCATTAACTTCATCATTTTCTTTGTCTACTTGTGCTTTCAAAACATATCGTTTTAAAAGTCTTTTCATTATCTGCTGTTGGGCAAAAAGAGATGGTCATATCACCAATGATACACATAAGGACCCTGAATCTCATTCTCCAAAGAACCTTAAATACCTGTAAAGCAAACAACTTAGGGGAGAACAATTGTATGTCACTATTTACAGGAGAATTACCCAGGATTTAAAACTTAATCTTTTTCACCTGCTGAGACATTGCATAATCCACAAACAGCCTCTTCTCCCCACCCCAGGAATAGAAGCTTTCAAAACAAAGTTAAGCTGGAAAATTTCAACTTACAGTTTCTCTTTCAACTAATGGTTTCTCTTTAAGGCACACTGATCCTACATTATGACCTATGCACACAACCTGCCTTATTGTTTTCTATTTAAAAGCATATACGAATACAGAGAATTTGGAGATATAGAGAACAAAAGGAATAGTCATTGATAACTACAATATCTATCTAAAGATATTAACTTTTTTGTGTGTATATCTTTCTAGTATCTTTAAGTTCTGCATAAATACCAATATGATATGTTTTTAGAGTATTATATGTTCTGTTATATTGCATGCTTATCTCTCACAGCCTTATATAGAGAGTGACTATTTTTCAATCTAAATAAATGCTCTGACAGGAGAATTATCCTACAGAAAATTATTTATACATATGGAAAAAATTAAACTGGAACCCTATCTCATATACCATGAATAAAAAATTAGTTCCTCATGCCTTTTAAGTATGTAAGACAAAGTTTCTGAATCCTTTAAAAGGAAATATAAGGGAATATATTTCAAGGTAAAGCTAGATTTAAAAAATAAATAAATAAATTTTAATCATAATAGAAAATACTAATAAATTCAATTTCAATCAAATTTTTAAAATACCATAAAGGAAGTAACAAGGCAAGCTACAAACTGTAAGAAAATGCTGTAAATAATTATAACTGACAAATAATTTGGATCCAAATATATAAAGAACTTTACTTGAATGACAAGACCTGAACCAAATTTTAAAATGGACAAAAGAGTCATTTCCCTGAAGCAAAAATGTGAATGCTCAATAAGTTTAGGAAGCTTTTTGCTTGTGGAAATACAAATTATGACTAAAAGCAGATAAAAATTTGCCTCTCATAAAGGGAAAATAAATTTGATAATGCCAAGTGTTGGAGAGTATATGAATCAATGAGAATGTTCATATTTCACTGGCATGAGTATAAGTAGACCGATCACTTTGAATATAATTTGTTATTATCTTTTCAAGTTGAACATATGCAAACCCTTTCTTCAAAAAGCCCATCCTTTGGTATAGAACCTAGAGAAGCTTTGCACACATAAACCCAGAAACATAACAGTGATACTTACAGCAACCCTATTCCAAAGAGCAAAAACTGGAAGCAATCTAAACACACACCAACACAAGAATAGACCAAAAATTGTAGTAGAGCACACAGTGTAATGTCATTTGTTCATTAACAAAATTAATGAACCACAGCCACAGACACAGTGTGGATGAGCCTTAGAAGCACCATGCTGATTGAAAAATTCCAGTTGCAGAAGACTGCATGGAGTATGACACTATTCTTATGAAGCTCAACGACAAATACATCTGTGTGATACATTTTTAGGATTATCTACTTATAAAATAAACATATTTGAAAAGAATGCCGTAACAAGAAGATAAGAAATCCCCACTTCAGGACAGTGATTTCCTCTTCAGTGAAGGCACAAGGATGGGACAGAGCATAACATGTAAGTAGAAAACAGCAATGAGCAATGTTATCTTTGTCAGGTAAAGTGGTGGTTTCATAGGTGTGCATCTGCTCATGCTTCATAGTTTATTACGTGTACCATACATTCTTGTGCATGTATCAAATATCACATTTAAAATATAATAAAGGAAAGGGAGAAAGGGCCAGAATGAGAAATCAAGTACAGTAAGAACAGAATATACACCTTAGTTTTAAGGAAGTAGAAATTATAACCTTAGTTGTCCCACTAGATGCCAAGGACAAGTGAAATAGAAGAATATAGGATGATTCAAAATCTGTTTTAGAAAATAACAACAGGAGAGACCCCTATTGAGTAGGAAAAGTGAATTTTACTAGTTAAACCATAAAACCTGTTGAGTTGTGTGGAATCTGGACCTCAAGACAGATTCACAGATGGGTGGCTCTTAAACTGGACTCATTCACTCATTCAGCAAATATTTACTGAGAGCCAATCCCATGTCAGGGACTGTATTAGCTGCCAGGGACACAGCACTGAATGCAGTCCCTAGATCAGTGAAATTTCTTATCTGCACAGACAATTCATTATGATGGGTAAACACAGCAGAGATCTCATCAAATAAAGGGGACAGTGAAGACAGATTCCTTTAGAAAGAAAATACAAAGCTATGCATAGTAGTTAAACCAGTTTGAAAGTTAGTAATATAAATCAGGGGTGGGGGGGAGAAGCTATTCAACAAATAAAGCTCGAACAATGGGCTAACCTTATGGGAAAGTTAAAATTAGATGTCAACCTCACACCATGTACCAAAAAAGAGAGCCAATTGGATTAAATAATTTTAAAGAAAAAGGCCAATATTGAATATGTAAAAGGACAAGCCATGAGGAGACTGATAAATCTATATTCAAGTAATTTTTAAACTTTAATACAATAAAGGATAGCAATGAAATGTAACCTAATGTAAGAGAAATTGCTATGGTTTTAATATCTGTCCCTCCCCCAAACTCAGGAGTTTAGTCCCCAAAGTCTAAAGTTAATGAGACCAAGAGGGTGGAAATTTGACTTAGATTAGATCAGAATTGACTCTTGGTGGCTTTATAAGGAGAGAGGGGGAGTGAGAGAGAGAATACAAGACAGACAGATGCACTCACCTCCCTGTCTCTTGCCATGTGATTTGTTTTGCACTGCCTCAAGACTCTTAACAAGAAGGCCACTGCCAGACGAGGCTCCCAAACCTGGCACCTCCAGAAATGTGAGCTACAATAAGCTTCTTTCCTTTAGAAAGTACCCTGCCTCTAGTAGTTCTTTACAGTGATGGAAATCTAACAGGGATTTTTCCAATCCTTCTGGGATTTCTGATAAGCCCTAACCCAATGACAAAGCATGCTACTTACCTATGGAATAAGATCAAGTTGCCATTAGCAGCTGGGAATGGCCACTTCCCCTCAGGGTTTACTGAGATCATCAGACCAGAACTGAGCTGACCACCCACTTCCTCCCCACCCCCACAAGGAAAAGGACTGAGAATGGAAGGGATCCTGGGCCTTACAGGAAGAGGAACAATTCCCTCCCTTTGCTCTCCATCCTGGTAAAGAAAAGAATAAGAGAATCTAAGGTGGTCACTCATAAAAGATGAGAGTATCTGAAAGAAAGGAAGCCCTGCATGCTGTACTCAATTGAGTGTCTACTCTGGCAGCCTTTCTGGCTTCCTCCTGGCCGTTAAATCAGGGAGAAAAAAGAAACAAGAGGAGCTGGCACTGTGGCATAGCGGGTTAAGCTGCTGCCTGTGACACCGGCATCCCATATGGGTGCCACTTGGAGTCCCAGCTGCTTCACTTCCAATCCAGCTCCCTGCTAACGGCCTGGGAAAGGCAGGGGAGGGTGGCCCAGGTACTTGGGCCCCTGCTACCCACATGGGAGACTCAGATGAAGCTCCGGGCTCCCAGCTTCAGTTTGCCCAAGTCTCAGCCCCAGACATCGTGGCCATCTGGGAAGTGAACAAGCTGATGGAAGATCTCTGTCTCTCTCTAACTCTGCCTTTCAAATAAATTAATTTTTAAAAAATAACTAGACAAGAGAGGCAGCAATCTAAATTTCCACGGGGAATTTCCATTGGGTTGGTGGGAGGCAGTAATACCCATCAGTGGGAAAGGATCATTGTCTATTCAGCAAATGGGGCTAGAACAAAGAGTTATCCTCAAGGAACAAGTTCCAATTAGACTGACACCTCATGTCAGAGTCAGCCATTGAGCCCTCCAAACACATCTCACCCACGTGGACACAGAGGATATCAAAGTTTGGTCACTGTTAGTGACACACTGTTGAAATGAAGAAAAAAATATATATATATATATCTAGAACTAGCGGATGCTGAATATCAATTGCTTTTTGCTTCTGTACTGTGCTGCTTGCTCAATGACTTAGTGCCGGATGTCCAGAGTAAGAAAAGCGGGGTGGGGGGGGGGGGGTGATAATTGTACCACCATGACAGGCTTCACAAACTCCAGGAAGACGGGAAGGCCCAATTCTTAGAAAACAAAACTTAGTAAATACTTCCTGAAATTAATGGTCTCCTACTTCCTTGTGTGACCACTTCCTTCTGAGACATATAGTCCTGGACTGCTGAGATGCACCAATAAAATACTCAAATTTAGGTAATTAACATATGAAGAATAAGAAACTAATATACTTGTGTGATGACGGATGTACTTGTTTACTCAAGCGTATAAAAACGCTGAGAAGGAGAGAGGCGGGGCTTCTCACCCCCCACTGCCTATGTTGTATGTGTGGTGGGAGCCCCAGCTCCTGGCAATAAAACAATAAATCCTCTTGCCCTTGCATCTGTGACTGTCTTTTGTGGGTTAATTGGGAAAGGTCTCAGATCCCATAATTCAACAACACAACTAGGAAAACCTTGCATGCTGTGGCTAACTCAGGTGAAAAGATGCTTGCCCTGTGTTGCCTTCTGCCTGCTCATAAGACAGGAGATGAGCACCAGGAAGATCTATGCCAGGTTGACCACAGTTTCCTCACATCTACACCCCAAGAACCACAGAAGAATTCAGCAGGGGACAGGTGGGTGAAAGGAGAAGACCTTCAGATTTGATTTGGAGACACGTTTCAAAACAAAAACCGCTGCCCAGTTTTAAAATGAGTATTCTTTTATCCACTGATAAGAGGTGCATTCCCTAAAAGGCAGCAATGATTGGGGCTGGGCCAGGCAAAAGTCAGGAGCAAGGAGCTTCATCCAGCTCTCCCACTTGGGTTCAGGGGCCCAAGCACTTGGGCCATCTTCTGCTGCTTCCCCAGGCCATAGCAGAGAGCTGGATGGAAAGTGGAACAGCCAGGACTTGAACTGGCAAAGTGGCAAACTGGTGCCCAAATGGGATGCTGGCGCTACAGGAGATGGCTTTAATCAGCTGTGCTACTGCAACAGACCCTCTCTAAAACATTTATATAATATTATCTGAAAAAAAAAACAAAGTTTACATAGGGGTGAGTGTTTTACCCAAAAGTTAAACTGTCTGTGTCCCCTACTGTAGTACCTGAGTTGCAGTCCCCATTCCAACTTCTTGCTAATTCTAACCCTGGAAGGCAGTGGCTCAAATAGTTGTGTTCCTGCCACTCACTTGGGAGACCTAGATTGAGTTCCCAGCTTCAGCCTGACCTAGCCCTCTCCACTTCCCACACTGTTGCAGGCCTTTGAAGAGTGAAGCAGTGGATAAGAGCTCTCTCTGCCTCTCAAATAAGTAAAAATATAGAAAAGAAAAAGTATGTGAACTTATATTTATCACCAGAATCAAAGATGATACAAAAATATAATATTTTTAAAATGTATGTAGAGTTTAGGTTCCCTACAAACACTCTGAACAAAGCTACATGCCAAATCCCCTCACTGAAGAGAAAATATTCACTTTCATTTCGTCTTTAACTTATAGGGAAAATTATGGTCACATTAAATTTTTCCCTTTTAAACTTTGGCATGTTGTAGGCTTGCCACGTCGCCATAAAATTTTTCACCTTAATATTTACAGTTAAAATATACTTATTCACCACTGCTCTAAGGTGGAGCTTCTGTAAAAGGCATGAAGATACTTGATATTGGATTGAAACCATTTTCCCCAGAGATGCACCAGCTAGTAATAATCTATCCTTTTGTTCATGTTGGAAAAATAATTCATGTGAATTGCAAAATGACCTTCAGCTCAGAGAAGAGGGCATAGATTAGCAATTTCCATTCAGTCCGGAAGCTTTGGCAAAGACAATCTCCTTAAGGTCTCCTTCCCCTATTGCAATAGCTCCTGAATAAAATCTGTTTTTACCATTTTACTGTCCAGCTCTTTCTTTAACATAATTAAGAACATGAGTGGCAAGTACAAATTGCCTGGATTTGAATTGTGACTTAATCATTTAGAAGCTGTGGAATCTTGCTGCCTTAACCTATAATGGAAATACTGGAAAGAGATAGTACATGTAAATTACTCAGTTAACATAACTATTATTCTATGTTTATCATCTTGGCCTCTGTAAAGCAAACCTTTTTTCGAATGTTAACTTACTTATTTTCTTTTTTATTTTATTTATTTATTTATTTTTTGACAGGCAGAGTGGACAGTGAGAGAGAGAGAGACAGAGAGAAAGGTCTTCCTTTGCCATTGGTTCACCCTCCAATGGCCGCCACAGCTGGCGCGCTGCGGCAGGTGCACTGTGCTGATCTGAAGGCAGGAGCCAGGTGCTTCTCCTGGTCTCCCATGGGGTGCAGGGCCCAAGCACTTGGGCCATCCTCCACTGCACTCCCGGGCCACAGCAGAGAGCTGGCCTGGAAGAGGGGCAACCGGGACAGAATCCAGCGCCCCGACCTGGACTAGAAGCTGGTGTGCCGGCGCCGCTAGGCAGAGGATTAGCCTGTTACTTGTTTTCAACTACTTGAAAAGCAGAGTGACAGAGAGAGACAGAGAGAGAAAGAGATGAGATATTTTCCATCCACTGGTTCACACCCACACAACTAGGGTGGGGCCAAGCCAAAGACAGGAGCCTGGAACTCCATGGGATCTTCCCTGTAGGTGGCAGGGGGCCAAGCACTTGAGCCATAATCTGCTGCCTCTAGGAAGCATTAGCAGGAACCTGGATTGGAAGCAGCCAGCACTCTGATCTGGGAGGCAAGTGTCATTAGCCGAACAATGCTTCCCCTCCCCCAAGCAAATCTTGATTCACTCACCTTAATAACAATACTGTAAGCAAGGACCATGAAAGTCAGAGTAGTCAAAAATACAATTGTAAACATTATGTTTACCTAAATTTCTCTCTTCAAAGCCAGTTCCAAAAATTAAACTGACCCATAACAGCTTCATCTTTTTTTCTCTCTCAGCCACCTTGCTTAATACCACAATAGAAGTCTGCTCCACATTCCACAAACCTCCAGGAATAGGCTAGATTTGATGAGGCTGTGAGTCACTCTTTAAAGAGTAGATGATAGATTTTGTTTCTGTCCAGGGTATGGAAGCCTAGAGAGAAAGTCCAAAACTGTAACTGAGTGGCACCGTAACAGCAGAACCAGTTTAAACCATCAATAACAGGATACCAAGCCACCTTTCAAATACAACAGAGCCCAAATCGCAGGGCAGGTAACCTGGGTATGCGCAGGGGAGGAAGCCTTTAGTCTTAAGGAACATCTTGGAACCAGTATTTCCTTCCCACATAAGAAGGGAGCATGACCGGAACCTGAACGCCAGAAACCTTTCGGGATTAAGGGCTCATTTGACCTGGAAGATACTGTGCAGAGCTCCATCTCACTTATGCCTTACCATAAATGGCCTGGTTCAAAACCCTCCACCCCCAATTAAAGATTGCCTAGCCAGTGCTTCCGCATACCTGCTTGTCTTCCCCATACCACCCGCCCAGACATGAGAAAGGGGAGACTGATTTGAGCCCAATTCCAGCTTCTTTGCTAGCTGACCCCACTAAAAAGCCATTCTTTGTTCAAAAGCTGGTGCTGCAGTATTGGCTTCTATGCATATCAGACCTCGCTCCACAGCAGTAGCCAGGTGAAGTACAGAGTAAAGTTTTAACAAGGAAGGGACCTTTAAAGTCATCGTTTTTTCATATTTTCATTATTAGACTCCTGACAGATCACCTTACACAATCCCTGTATAAACATCTGTGATTCAGAGTGTGGTGCTTTTCCCAAACAGCTAATTTAATCCATTTTTGGGCAACTGTAGCTGTTAGCAAACAATCCCTGTGTACTGGGAACAAATCTGCTTTACTGTACCTTCTAGCCACTGGTCCAAGTGCTGTTCCTTGGAACAAGAAAATATATTTGCTGTTGCTACCACTTGATTGACTTTCAAATATTTCTTCTTTTGGGTCCCATACCATTTCATTTAACTGTAGTTAGATTTACTTACATTTCATATAGAGGCATACCTACACTACAAAGTCTTATTACAGTTTTGCGTGTATGTTGGCCTACATTTTTCTTTCCTTTCCTTCTTCCTCACCTCAACATTGCTCTTTTACTCCAGTGGAGAGATTTTTGAAGTCATGGACTGTATCTTAAAGCCTAACACCATGCACAATAGGGCTTATCCTAAATGCGCCAGGAAGCTCATTGCGACTGAAGCACCATGCTAATGCTTTATTTTGTCCACTTTGACAGAGAAAGGACATAGGCCTCAGCCATTCTAGCTGCTTGTCTGAAAGCAGATACAACCCATCCCACCTCACTCCCAGGACTCCTTTGCCCCTGCATTCTTTCTCAAAGCAGCTCAATCCCACACCCTGCATTGTCCCCTACCCCACCCTCTGCATTCTTTTCCAGCCAACTGGTCTGGGCAGAGAGGAAGGCCCATAGAGTTTTGAGAAAAACCTGTACCAACTAGCTCAGCTCCACCCACCGTCCTCCCCTCTGGACCCTTAGTCTACCTTAGTCTACCGGATCTATATAAGATCCAGCCTGCCTTGCGCTCGCTCTGTGTGCATGCCAGCAGTTGATCACCTCTGTGAACTTACTGCCCTTGAAAGAAATTTGTTTTGCCTGTGAGTTCATATCCTATCGCTTCTCTGTTCTGCCTCTCTTTCCTCACACCCTTTAGAGACAGACTGCAAGTGTTTCCAGTAAAGCAGTGATCCCCTTCTCTTAGAGCACTACCTGGGCTTAAGGTATTCCCCAACCAAAGCTGGTTGTTAAAGCAGAGCTGCCGCAAGAAGAACCACAGACAGAGTAAGACAGAGCCTAGTTCTCAATACACCTTAACACATCTGTCTGCTTTCAACTTGAAATAATGAAAGTAGCACAGGTACTCAAGAAAACATCACTAAAATTGGCAAAAATTCAATCATAATCATCCTTCCAAGTCCTTATATTGTCAAGAAAAGTCACCCCCAGTTTTTAAAAAGGATTTTTACACACATAAAAGATTTTAGCGTGCTATTAATAATTAATTTTAATATAAATCCTGCCATTGATCAAAGCATTTTTGAAACTTTGTTGGCCCTAGAGGCACATTCTAATTTCTGTCTCTAAAGAAATATTTTGTAGAGGAAACACTCATTTGCATATAAAACACTTAAAGTGATGACCCTCTTGGTGAAGGCCATGTGTTTTTTGAAGGTGAATGTGATTATTTTTGAAAAATAACTTATTATTTTTCAAAAAATTATTAATATGGATAATTAACTGAATTTACTAACCAGAAAATAATGAAATATTTTTGTTTGCTTAAAACTACAGAAGTATTTTTAGGCGTGCCATTTAATTCAACTTATATAAACTTTTTTCTTTTAGTTTTTATTTATTTATTTGAAAGGTAGAGAGAGAGGCAGAGACAGAAAGAGATTGTCCACCCGTTGGTTTACTCCCGAAATACCCTCAATAGCTGGGACTGGCCCTGGCTAAAGCCAGGATCTGTAAACAATCCTGCTCTCCCTCATGGGTGGCAGGAACCTAACTACTTAAGTCTGCTGCCTCCCAGAGCACACATTAGTAGGAAGCTAAAACTGGAAGCACAGGCATCCCAAGTGTCATCTTAGCCTCTGAGCCACAGGCCCACCCTTGTAACAGTGATTATTTAAAATGTTCTAAAAACGTTCTGAGTTGTGATAGCACCACTAGAATTAGTGAATTCCAGGTGTTACCCTTTTGAGGGAAAAATTTCCATTCAGCAGACTTAGTCCTAGAATATTTTAAAGGTAAGTCTTATCTATGGTAATCATAGTTCATGAAACAAAATTCCATAAAAATGAAACAACTGCTGTTATTACCCATGGATTGAATTTTTTTAAGATTTAAGAGGATTATTTACTAATTTGTATTTTATCTGAAAGAGACACAAAGAAACAGACAAAAATTTTCACCTCCTGGTTCATTCCCCAAATGGCCTACAAAAGCTAGGGATGAGCCAGGTCCAAGCCAGGAGTCAGGAACTCCATCCAGGTATCCGAGTGAGTAGCAGGGACCCCCATATCTAAGCCATTGCTGCTGCCTTCCAGGGAGCACCTAAGCAGGACGTTGGCATAGGAAATGGAGCTGGGACCCAAACCCAGGTACCACGATAGGGGATGAGGGCATTCCAAGTGGCATCTTAACCACCAGACCAAATGCCCACCCACTCCCAGAGTTGTTTTATTTTTTTTAATCCCCAAATCACATGTCAAAATCCTAAATGCCAATATGAAGGGATTAGGAGGTGATACAATCATGAGGGTAGAACCTTCATGAATGGGATTAGTATTTTAATAAAGGACCCCCATAGCTTTCTTGCCCCTACTCCACTTTTTTGTTTTGTTTTGGTTTTGGGCACAGAAACACTCTGATAGCTTTGGGATCCGCAAGGAAGGAAGGCCTACACTTCCGGGAATGGAAAGTCCTTGTCAAGGTCCCTGAGGGTGCCTAAAGGTCAACCAATGAGAATCAGACCCACCTCAACCTTTAACTCCCATGCCCTGAATCTGTAAAAGGAGTTCTCCCAATCTCTGAAGCGCGACTTTCCCAGCCCCCCACCCTCACCCCCCACCCACCTTCTGTTGCTCTGTTGGGACCAGGGAACCTCGCCCGGGAGCTGAACCCCAATAAAAGCCTGTGAATTAATCGATTCGTCTGCCTGGGAAGATCCGTTAGGCGCCGGACACCTTATACTTATACACTCGTGAGAGATGGCTATCTATGATCCAAGGAGCAGGTACCCACCTGGCAGCTGGATCTTGACTTCCAGCCTCAGAACTATGAAAAGTAACAAAATACCTCCAGAACCATGAGAAAGCTAACAAATACACTGTTAAAGAACAGATGAAAACATATACTATGGTTTGAACAAGATCTGGCTTCTAGACACATGTGATTGTTCAACCCCAAAGTCACAAGTTAATGGTACAAAGTGGGTGGAAACCCAATTATGGTGACTGGGGTTGGGGTCTCATACAAAGATTGTCACTGGGGGTATGCCATCAGAAACCTGAGTCAGGTTTCACCACTCTCTCTGCTTCCTGGCTCACCATGCAATTGTTCAACCTCATATGCTCCCATGTTGCCATCTTCTGGTCTCACCAGATGGCCCAACAGATAGGGCCCACCCAATCTTGGATTGTTTACTTCTGAAACCCTGAGCTAAAAACAAACCTTCCTGAGTAGTTTCACTGAGGTACTTTGTTATGATTCTGAAAGGCTGAGCAAGTCAACATAAAACCATTATTTAAACCATAATACTATCTTTAACATATGAAGCAAAAAAATGTCTTTGAAGTAAGATCACAAAGAGGTCAAAGAGAACAGGACCTTATGGCAAAGTGACTTAAGCCACCACCTGTGGTGGGATGCAGGCATCCCACATGGGAGTGCCTGGGGTCTAGTCTTGCTTTTGCTTTCCATCCAGCTCCCTGGTAATACACTTGGGAACAGCAGATGATGACCCAAGTACTTGGATTCCTTCCACCCACATGGAAGACTTGGACGGATTTCTGGGTTCCTGACTTCAGCCTGGCCCAACTCTGGCTATTGGCAGGCATTTGGGGAGAGAACTAGCAGACAAAAGATCACTTTCTGTCTCTCAAATAAATAAAAATGAACAAATACAAATTTTTAAAAAAGGGATCAAGGAAAACATGGTGAGAAAAAAAAAAAAAAAAAGAGGAAAAAGTTATATAAGCTGGCATATTTCAAGAAAAGAAGAGGGAAAAAAATCAAAGAAATAAAAGGCAAATTAGAAGCAGCACAAATGAAGATAGAAATAAAATACAATCTGAGAAAAAAGGAGTAAAAGTAGAATGGATGAAAAATTCAAAGGGAACAATGACAAAATGGTAGTTTTGGGAGACACCAAAGAAAATTCAGCAGGCATCCAACTGGTGTCTTTGAGGAAGAGACCAAGAATAATGGATCAGAAAAAATATTTCAAGATAAAAATTTTCAGAAACAAGCAAAAGCTAAATGTACAGATTAAAAGGCCATGCTGTGTGCCAGGAAAAATTAATGCAGTTCCACCTACAGAGCAATCACTTGCAAGTTACTGAATTTAAAAGATAAAGAAAACTTAGGGTAGTCAAATCAAAACCTCAGGTCAATTATATGAGGAAAACATACTGGCCTCAAACTCTACCATGTCGACATTCCATTCCAGCTAGACAGTTTAGCACTGTCTGCAAACATGCTTTTAGAATAAAGTGTCACCTATGGATTTCATAGCTATTATATTCACATAATATGCAGAACACAGAAACTAGTTCAGAAATATCTCCAAGAACAAAGTTCCAGTGAACTCTTCTTGAAGAACCTACAAGAAGACAAACTTTTTTTTTTTTCTTGGACAGATAGAGTTATAGACAGTGAGAAAGAGAGACAGAGAGAAAGGTCTTCCTTCTGTTGGTTTAACCCCCCCCAAATGGACACTACGGCTGGTGCTGCGCCAATCCAAAGCCAGAAGCCAGGTGCTTCTTCCTGGTCTCCCATGCGGGTGCAGGGCCCAAGCACTTGGGCCATCCTCCACTGCCTTCCTGGGCCACAGCAGAGAGCTGGACTGGAAGAGGAGCAACCAGGACTAGAACCCGGTTCCCATATGGGATGCCAGTGCCGCAGGCTGAGTATTAACCAAGTGAGCCATGGCGCTGGCCCCAGAAGACAAACTTAAACTCACAAAGAGATTAGTGGAAAATTATGGCAAAAAGAGTACTGATTCTGTTTAACTGTGGGACTTAAGCTAAAACAAATGTGAGTTATAATCCTAACAACATGGTCAAGGGATCAGAACACACCATCATAAAATATGCCACTTCGGCATAAAGATTATTTTGATCTTAGGACAACTGAGAAGCAGCAAATACAGAAAGAATTCTTTGCCCTCCCCGACTCCCTAAAAGTAGAACACAAATTTCCCTCTATGAAGGCCTTCTCCCTCTCTCACACCAGGTGGAGGAAAACAACCCCAGTGAAAACAGGGAAGAAAGCTGGCACCATGATGGGTCTGCACTTACTAAGATAACTCTTCTCTTCCATTAATTTCTCCCATATATTTACCTTCCCACAATTTATTGCTCCTAGGGACCCCAATTCATTTTCCTTTGTCCTCTTCCTTCTCCACAACTTTATCTCCCTTTGTTAAGTCTGTGTACAGGCCTCAAATTATAATCATCACTGAGTTCTCCCAAACATATGTGCATTTGCATACATAGACTCTGCTCTTTCCCTCCTGTTACATTCTGTCTTGTTATGTTTTTTTAAAGATTATTTCAAATGCAGA
The DNA here is from genome assembly GCF_964237555.1 of Oryctolagus cuniculus. Taxonomy (NCBI): domain Eukaryota; kingdom Metazoa; phylum Chordata; class Mammalia; order Lagomorpha; family Leporidae; genus Oryctolagus; species Oryctolagus cuniculus. The sequence goes on along the minus strand of NC_091439.1, from coordinate 43,161,385 downwards.
GTAACAGAGAGAAAAGGCAAAACAGAGACAGCCCCTCTTTTGTTATTTTAATTTGCAAGTCCCAGGTACTAAACTAAGAGTAGAGGAAAAGAATTTTCCTCCTTCCTTCAAGTTTCAATGATTTAACTAGCAGGACCTGAGACAGGAAGGGGAACAATGGTGAATGATAAAATAAGCACTTTGAGTTTCTAATAGTTTAGAGCAGGAGGGTCAGAAGATGAAACTGGGAACAAACAATTCAAGTTAGAAAGATATAACTATACTTAAGGCATTAAGATAAGTACCACAAAAACTGTTAAACTCTTTACTTAGTATAGAATTGATCTTCTGTATATTATTAAAAATGAATCTTAATGAAGAATGGGATGAGAGAGGGAGTAGGAGGTGGAATGGTTTTGGGGTGGGAAGGTGGGTATGGGGGGGAAGAACCAAAAATATATTCCAAAAGCTATACCTATGAAATTTATATTTATTAACTAAAAGCTTGCTAAAAAAAAAAAAAAAAAAAGGATAAGCACCAAGACAAATAATACAATCTACTTTAGCAGAGATCCACATTTCTCTTCCCCAGTTTTTTGGTCTGGCATATGGCTAACTGAAATTAGAACTTTTTTCCCAGCCTCCATGCAACTTTAGAGATAATTTTTAATTAATTAATTAATTTTATTTGTTTGCATGCCTTTCATAATTACAACTTTAAGAACACAGTAATTCTTCCCACAATTCTCACCCTCCCACCCACATTCCCACCCCTCTTTCTCCTCCCTCTCCTATTCCCAGTCTTATTTTTTACTATGATCCATTTTCAATTAACTTTATACACCGAAGATTAACTCTATTCTAGGTAAAGAGTTCAACACAGCCCAGAAGAGCCATAGCCCCAGGAGTTTTAGTGGGTCACAAGACAATGTCACGCTGAACCACCCTCATGAGACTAATACAGAAAAGGCCTAGGTCTTTGACATAGGTCAGTATCCTACTAGGAGCTCTGGAATGACCACCTCCTATCTTTGTAACATAAGACAGAAATCAGTTTGTTTCCCTTTAGCCACTTAGTGGTTTTGTGTGCGTTACACCAAATTAATCCTAATTAATATGAGCAATACAAAGACTACTTTAAAATGAAATGAGTAGACAAAAGAGGACCTGGATAAATGGAAGTGTATCCTGTTCTTAAAAAGGAAAACATAACATCATAAAGATTCCAATTCTGCATAAATTAACAGACATAATAAAAATACCCAAACAGTGCATTTTGTAAACTAGACAAGCTGACTCTAAAATTGACATAGATAAAATACAGAAGCCAGGAAAATTCTATAAAACAGGCATCCTGAAGTAAGGAGGTGTGTGTGTGTGTGTGTGTTTGTGTGTTTTTGTTTGTTTTTTTGTTTGATTTTGTTTTAAACTATAATCATCAAAATAACATGGTTCTACAGGATGAATAGATTGATCAGTGGAACAGAACAGAAAGCTTAGAAGTAAACTACATACAGGAATTTATTAAGTGATAAAGGTGATATTTCAAAACAATGGAAAAAGCAAATTATTCAACATAGCTAACTGTATAATCATCTGGAAGAAAAGATAAAATTTTCCCACATTACTTTAAGCTATCTTCTGTATGGATCAGAGGAGGATGGCCTAAGTCCTTGGGTCCCTACACACACATGGGAGACCCAGATGAAGTTTCTGGGTCCTGGCTTCGGCTTGACCCAGCCCAAGCAGCTGCAGCCATTTGGGGATGAACCAGAGGATGAAGATCTCCCTGTTTCTTCTTCTCTCTCTGTAACTCTGCCTTTCAAACAAATACATAAAAATCCTTTTTAAAAAAAGTTGATTACACAAAAATAAAAAGCTCTGGGTGGGAACAAAGCACCCAAAATATAAAAATAAGATGTATAACAAATTGATTAAAAAATTCTCAATTTGTATCACAACAGATGAAAGATTCCTCTTTTTTGGATTCCTCTTTTTTTTTTTTTTTTTTTTAAGGGTCTTTTTTTTTTTTTGACAGGCTGAGTGGACAGTGAGAGAAAAGTCTTCCTTTGCCGTTGGTTCACCCTCCAATGGCCACCACAGCTGGCGCGCTGCGGCAGGCGCACTGTGCTGATCCGAAGGCAGGAGCCAGGTGCTTCTCCTGGTCTCCCATGGGGTGCAGGGCCCAAGCACTTGGGCCATCCTCCACTGCACTCCCGGGCCACAGCAGAAAGCTGGCCTGGAAGAGGGGCAACTGGGACAGAATCTGGCGCCCCGACCAGGACTAGAACCCGGTATGCCTGTGCCGCTAGGTGGAGGATTAGCCCATTGAGCTGCGGTGCCAGCCTCTCTGACACACTTCAAATGTTTGGTATCCTGAATGATGTAGGCAGGCAGATAGGATAAAAGTGATTAGATTTGTGAGCTGGAAGACCATGCCTTGACCATGCCCCTATGTGATCTCATCCTCCTACCTGGCCCCACCTGTATGCCCACCTGCTGATCAGGCTACATAACCACTCCCCTTTGGAAGTGGATAAAAGGCCTGAAAAATGGTGGGCCTGGCCCTTTTTACCCTTTTTTGCCTTTATGGACCGTTGTTGACCTTTGTTGCCCTGTGCCTTTGGGGCATATGGCCTTTGGACCACCCGCTCCATGCTTTCCAGCCTGCATACTCCTCCACCTGTTTGGCTCCTGGCCTGCTCTCTGCTCCTCTGAATCTAGACTTCCTTTTCTCTCTTAGAGTGAGCCCTCACCCTCCTTTTAAAGCTTACCATTCTGTCTGGTCTATTTGAGCCAATATTCAGAATTCTCTGAATTCATGGCAAGAACCCCTAAGGCTTATTAATATGGGAAATATTAATAAGCAAATAGGCATCACTGATGATATTAAAAATGGTAAAAGAGATAAGACAATCCTTTTTAAAAACTCACTTACTTCTCTCTTACAAGTGGCCTTTTTGATGTGATGGTAATTTACTATCTGTACTCATTCATTTGCCAAAATTCCTTTTGATTACATTGTAACTCGCTCTTTAAAAATCCATATGTTCTTTGTGCTATGCTACTTTTTCCTGGATATTAACCTTGGAGCCCAGCATTCAGTCCCAGCTCCCACTTCTCTGGTTTCCCTGCTTCCATATGACTTCTCAGTGCTCTGTGTTGGTGTGAGGAGTCAAATGGGTTAATAGGCATTCTGGAAATTTAGGGTGGAAATGTTCCCCCAAAAGTTATCCTTAGCAAGGTCAAAAGTGCCTGCCTACCTACTCCTTGGGAGCTCTCCATCTTATGAGAATAGCAAAGGAGCAGCAGTGACTCTACCGTTTTGAGCTCCAAGTTTATTATGAACACAAATTAAGTATCCCACCCTTGTGATGGCTCTTCTGTTTTATCATAAGCAAACCAGACAGGATACAGGATTGTAAATCAGGTCTTTGTTGGGGTTATCCCCATCTTATTGATTGACAATTTTTCCCCAAACTTGTCCTTGAAAACCCCACTACCACCAGCCACTTCGGGTTTTGCTTCTCTTGCAGCCCTCTTTGACTTGAACAAATCTTGCCCCCTTTTTTTTTTTAAAGATTTATTTATTTATTTAAAAGAGTTACACTGAGAGAAAGGATAGGCAGAGAAAGAGAGGTCTTCCATCCTCTGGTTCACTCCCCAGTTGGCCGCAAGGGCTGGAGCTGTGCTGATCCAAAGCCAGGAGCCAAGAGCTTCTTATGGGTCCCCCACCCGGGTGCAGGAGTCCAAAGATTTAGGCCATCTTCTACTGCTTTCCCATGCCATAGCATAGAGCTGGATCAGAAGTGGAAGAGCCGGGGCTCAAATCCGCACCCACATAGGATGCCGGCACTTCAGTGGCTGCTTATTCAATACACCACAGCACTGGTCCCATAAATCTTGCTTTTAAATCTCTGCTTGGAAATTCTTTTTCCATATGAGACAAAGAACTGAGATAATAATAAATTCTCTGTTGTCATTTTCTTGTTACATTGAGGTTTTTGAAACCTCCATTGATCTCAGGGATTCAGAAATAGCCCCACACAGATCACAGAGCTTCCACCAAGTCTACAAGATCAGACAGATCTGGGATCTCTGGCCATCACCAGTGCATGAGGCAAGCAAAATGTAAGGGTCGCTCCACTCCTTGAAGTGGGAAAAGATTAAAGGACAAATAGGAGGAACATCTGTAAGGAGTGGCTGCTTCCTGAGTGCCCCTGTTTCTTCATAAATGTGAAACAGCTGTGTGGGGAGCAACCGAGACTAAATTACTGGAACTGCTAAGACTAATTCTATGCATCTGATCTCCCACCATATGGCGCTGAGAGGGAATAAACAACTTCCACACAGCTGCCTCACCAATTCGACTAACAAGCTGCAGGAGCTGATCCTGCTCCTGATTGGAGGAGAGCAGCATGCTCAGCGCATGGGGAGAGAACGCCAGCAGAGTTGGGATTGGTGGAAGAGGACTATAAAGGAGGAGAGAGACAACATGCAGGAGGAACATCGGAGGAACCCCTGAGAGAGCTGGCCGGCGGTGTGCTGCTCCTCCTCCGTGGAAGCGGGGGAAGTGGCAGGGGTGCAGCCCCTGCGTGGAGGCAGGGGGAAGCGGCAGCAAACCCGGGAAGGGCTGGGCAAAGAGAACAGCGCAGGGTCCGGTGTCCTTCCACTGCGAGTGGGGGAGCAACACAGCTGGAGGGAGAAAGGAGGGTGGGAGGGAGGTGGCTGCAGGGCCTCCCAGGTCCATCGTTTGCCCATGCAGGTCACCTCCTCCATGTCCATTAACCAGGGCTATGGGGAAGATACTCGAGGCCTGGGTTTAGAAGAGTCCCCTGCTCATCCAGACCTTCAGATGAGATCTAGGACCAACAGTTTTGGCCTCCCCAGGAAACCTCTTAGAAACGCAGATTCTCAGGTCCTGCCCCAAAACTGCTAATCCAGACAGGCTCTGTTCAGTTGACCCCTGGGGATCTTAAAGTTTAAAAAGGGCCAGGCTGAAGGACGGAGCAGATGAGGCCCTGGTGGTGGAAAGGAGGTGGGGTGCTGGTCAGAAGGTGGGTGTGGCCTGCAGGGGCCAATGGGAAAAGAAAGGTTATATAGACCAGTGCTATTCAAAATGCAGTCCATGGACCAGTGCCATCTACACACACCTCTATGGTAGAAAGATAGAACTTGAGATGAATGGAAACTCATAGCAGGTTGACATTCCAGGGACACTCAGGCTTTACTTTTTTTCCCATTACATTTTCATTAAAAAGAGTTCCTCAGAGGAGGATTGAAATTTAAGGGAGGAACATCTAGCCCTATGTGGTGGAGTTTGAGAAGGGTGTTGTAGACCATCAATTCAGGCCTTGGCAGAAGGTTTGGGAAGCAGAATGAGCTTGGAGCCAGGGGGAGAGAGGCTGGCTTTGAGGATGTCAGGACCAGATGGGGCCACATGGGCTGGAGAACATGCTGGAAACCGAGTTTGGCAGCAGAAGCACTGGGGTGCCTGATACCTGACTGTGGAAAAGTAGGGATAAGGCCTGGGGGGCCACTTGCTGGGCAAGTCCCTACAAGGCACATCCTCGCAGGGGTAGGGAGCCTTTATTCTGCCAAGGGCCATTTGGATATTTATATGATCATTCGTGGGCCATACAAATGATAAGCTGAAAACAGCCTGCTATAGATTTATTGAATTTCACATCTCACCTGCAGTTGCCTTGACAGGGTCATACCAAATGATTTTGCTATCCTCATTTGGCCTGTAGGCCAGACATTCCACAGCCCTTAACTATAAAGGGACACAGCTCTTTAGGCTGAGCTGTTGTTGGGTCAGGAGCACCAATACCAGCCACCTGCTCATCCTCTGTACTAGATGTAGAGTGACCTTGGGCAAGTAAGTTCCCCTCTAAGTGCCTCAGTTTCCTCATCTCCATGTCTGCACTGGCATTGACATTCTTGGTCTTAGAGGCTCCTTTCAGTCCAGTGAATCTATTTTTGAAACAATAGATGCAATTAAGAAAGACGTATTTTGCTTATTTGAAAGGTAGAGTTACAGAGAGAAAGGGAGAGAGGGAGAGGTATCTTCCATTCACTGATTCAATTCTCAAATGAATGCAACAGCTGAGGCTGGGCCAGCCAGGAATCTTCAGCTTGGAATTCCATCCAGATCTCTGGCAATGGCCATCTTCTGCTTTCCCAGCAGTATTAGCAGAGCTGGATCAGAAATAGGGCAGCCAGGTTTTTCCCAGTGCTTATATAGGTTGCCAGCATCACACACCACAGCTTAAGCCACTGTGCCGCAACACCAACCCAAATATATGTGGTTTATTTCAATTTAACTGAGCCGAGAGCTGGTTTCTGGGATCTCAGTGCCTTGGAGGGGATTCAAGTCCAGTCATTTCTGAGAGAAGGGCTGGGAAGGCAGGGCTAGAAGAGTCCAGATGATAAATATGTTCATATTTTCCTATCTAGATTAGAAAGAGCAGAGCAATCACATTTGCAGGGTGAATAGTGTGCCAAACCCAGGAGGGTTCACAGCAGTTCCACTAACTGAGAAGGACCTTGGACAAATCTCTTCATCACCAAGACCCTCAGTTTCTCCATTTGTGAAGAGAATCTGTTGAATCTGATCCCAGTCTGGAGCTCATGTTTTGTTCTTTTCATGTCTACCCAATATCTTAGGTCAGATAATGATGGGCTTCTATGTAGGGGACCTGCTGGGCCTGCAGATGCCTTTGTGTCTCACACTCATTTGTGGATTCAGAGAGCTGACGTTTATTAACAGCCACATAGCTTTAGAAAATGTTCACATGGGTTTTTAAGTGCTAGAGCATGGATTTGAGCCTTTAATTTTGAGAATCAAGTACAGTCTCCTTCTGTTACTCTCAAGGCTGCATCCAAAAGAGAAGAGTAACAGAAAGCCTGTTGAGAATCTCAGAGCAGCCAATCCTAGTGGAGTTCATCCCCCAAGCTCAGGAGTCACCACGTCCTCCCCTTATGTGGTTCCTTCGTTAAAGAGGAAAGTCATGTCAGGACTTGGTCTGGGCCAGGCCAGGTGCTGGGACTTGGCTCCAACATGAAGTAGACCCAGTATGGATATTTGCCATCCCTCAGTTAACTAGGAAGACCCACATTGAATTGGATATCATAACACAAAGGCACCAGCCAAGGAGCCAATGTGTGTGGAAAGGAACAAGTTGGGGGCAGGGAGCATGGCTCTGCCTGTGGGCCTGGGTAAGTCCTCCCTTTGGAGGGAGAATTTGAAAGGAAACTGGGAGATTCAAAGCCAGAGAAGAGCAGAGCAAGGAAGGGCACTCTCATCCAAGGGGTCTTTGTTGAGTCATGGGACAGAGTGGGAAACATGGAACAGACTGGCTTCCCATGGCTAAGACTGACCTGAGAGATGTTACTTGGCCCACAGATTGTATGAAATACCAAATACCACAAAAAGGTTATGGAAAGAGGTGGGCATTTGACACAATAGTTAGGATGTCACTTGCAGAGAGGAGGGGGTATAGTGTAGTAGGCAAAGCCACTGCCCATGTTGCCAGCATCCTTTGTGAGCACCAGTTTGAGTCCCAGCTACTATATTTCTGATCCAGCTCCCTGCTAACATGCCTAGGAAAGCAGTGGGGGATGGTCCAAGTACTTGGACCCCTGCACTGATGTGTGAGACTCTGAAGAAGCTTCTGCTTCTACCACAAACCACCCAACTCTGGCCATTGCAGCCATTTGGGGAGGGAACCAGTGAAGGAAGACCTGGAATGAGATCCCAGCTCCCAGCTTCAAGCCCCAGGCTATTACAGACATAGCATGAGGGTTTTCTTTTTCTAACTCAAGTAAATAAATAAATGTATTTTTAAAAGGTAAGTTTATTTTGATTCAAAGCAATTTGAAATTTGTGCATTTTTTTTCATAATTTATGTTTTCCATGAACTTTCTGAGGATCCCTCATTACAAAAAACCACTTAATCACCATTAATTATAGGCCAGTGCTGTATTTTTTTAGATTTATTTATGTATTTATTTGAAAGGCAATCACAGACAGAGAAAGGGAGAAAGAGACCAAGGGAGAGAGAGAGAGAGAGATCTTCCATCCATGGATTCACTCCCCAAACGACTGAAATTGCTGGAGCTGGGCTGATCAGGAGCCAGGAGCTTCTTCTTGGTTTCCCACATGGGTGCAAAATCACCTGGGGAATCTTCCACTGCTTTCCCTGCCACAGCAGCAGGGCACTGGATCAGAAGTGGAGCAGCGGGGACTCAAATCAGTGCCATATGGGATGCCAGCACTGCAGGTGGTGGCTTTACCAGACCCTCAGGATGCTTTATTTGGAAATCCACATTTATACTTCTCTGACGCATTTGGAAACTGAGCCAACATTCTCCATTGCAAGAAGTGGCTGGAGCAGAGCTGCCTCTCTGCCCTTTTCAGCTGTTTCCATGATTTTCTTGGGCCAAGAAAACGTCCTGGGTTGGGATTCCCTAATACATCCCTCAAGACCTTTTTTCCAGTCTGGTGACTGGCCTGAAGTCATAGGACCTAGGAGAGAGAAGAAGTAGGGGAGACTTAGTGTCTGGTGGGGGCTCCCCAGACAAAGGAGCTATCCTCCCTACACACTGTATAAATGGCTCCTCACCCTGAACCCCTTCTAGGAAGCCAGAGAAGGAGAGGAAGGTTCAGGTCTCAGTGACTTGGGGCCCTCTGATCCAGGGCGTGGTGAGCCAAATTTAACCCAAGAAAGGGCAGGGGAGAGTCTTTTCCTTTTTCTTAAAAAAAAAAAAAAAAAAAAAAATCCACAATCAGCTTCTCCAGATTCTAATACACTCGCCACTGGTCTGCTTCTTGGTCACCCTAAGAGCACTTCCAATCCCTTCTAACTATTCACTTGGAAAAACAGCCAAACCTTTCTGTGCACCAAATATTTTCTTCTGAAGATTGTTAACAAAGTCAAAACACCTTCATCTTGGCAGCAAGCATTTCCAAAAGTTGTAACTGTTTCTGTTGCTGATGCCAAAACAAAGTTTTTTTCTAAGGCCAAATGATTCTGTAATGTTTGCAAAATATTCCCCACTCCTTTCCAAATACAGTGAAACATGAAAAACAGTAGCTTTAAAGAATATTGGCCAGCACCGCAGCTCACTAGGCTAATCCTCCACCTGCGGCGCCAGCACCCCAAGTTCTAGTCCCGGTCGGGGCACCAGATTCTGTCCCGGTTGCCCCTCTTCCAGGCCAGCTCTCTGCTGTGGCCCGGGAGTGCAGTGGAGGATGGCTCAAGTGCTTGGGCCCTGCACCCGCATGGGAGACCAGGAGAAGCACCTGGCTCCTGGCTTCGGATCAGCGCGATGCGCCAGCCATTGGAGGGTGAACCAATGGTAAAGGAAGACCTTTCTCTGTCTCTCTCTCTCTCACTGTCCACTCTGCCTGTCAAAAAAATAAATAAATAAATAAAAACAGAAGGAAAAAGAAGCACACCCCTTCCCTATCCCTCTTTGTCTCTTTCCATCCAGTCTTGTCATTGGAATTTCCCCAGGGACTGGTGATGTGGCAAAGAAGGCTAAGCCTCCACCTGCAGTACTGGCATCCCATATTGACATTGATTTGAATCCCAGGTGCTCCACTTCTGATCCAGCTCTCTGCTGATGTGCCTGAGAAAGAGCACCCATGTGGAAGACCTGGATGAGGTTCCTGGCTCCTGGCTTCAGCCTGGCCCGGGCCATTGTAGCAATTTTGGGGAGTGAACCAGCAAATGGAAGAGATTCTGATTTTCTCTCTCTCTCTGACTTTTAAATAAATAAATCTTTTTTTATAAAACAGATCTTACTGTTGATGAGGAATGGGTGTATTGGTGGCTTGATAACTGGTTGGCAAAGTCAGGTTGCAAGAAAAAGTAAAAATATCTCTGTCCTTAGAGGTATACAAGCAGGTACTTGGTTTTACTAGGATTCCCCACTGCAGCAGGCTTTCTGCCAAAAGCCTCTCTGATCCTAAAATGTGACAGCCTTGTTGGGATGTCCACAGTGTTCATGGTAGGGAAGCCAAAAATCATGGAACACATTTCTGTTCATGCTGAAGTTGAAATGAGGAAGAAATTAACTCACACCTCCACTGTATCTCTGAGTCCTGCTTATCCTTGCTGAGCCTCAGCTCCCTCATCTGTAAAATGGGTAGAACCTACCTCTCAGGTTTCCTGAAAGGATGGAGCCCAGTAGGCTGCAGGGAAGTATAATTGCTCAGTCTGTTGTTTTTTCCCTCCTTCCTTTTTCTCCCTCTCCAACCCATCCCACTCATCACTGGTCTCCTCCTTGGGTTTTCTTCTTTCTGTCTCCACCTCCATGGCCCAACCGTGCAGCACGCCCAGGGATTGGGCTCTGTCATTGCTCTCCTGTGCTTAGGGTCTAATGGGGATGAAGTGGGTGGCGGGTGCTGCTCTGGGTGAGTGTTCTAAGATGAAGGGGATCCATGAAGGCAGGGGAAGATGTCAGGGGAGGCTTCCTGTAAGAGGTGGAACTTGAACTGGGTCTTGAGGCTTCAGCATCAGGTACAAGGACCTGCAGGCAGGGCCCAGTATGAAGTGGGAGTGGCTTTCACACTGAAGGAGATGGGGCTGAGGGGCAGTCATCTGAGAATTAAGACAAACAAGAGTGAGAATATTGGATAAAGAGAAGCTTAGTGGCCCTTCGTCTTACCCTGGCCATGATAGCAGCAGCTCATGGGGGCAGGGTTAGCAGGTCTGTGACCACTGCCTCTGCACTCAGAGAACTGCTTAGATCCCGCTAGGGTCACTCACATGCACATGCTGACTATTCCCAGGGGCCTTGAAAGCCAAGAGGACAAGGGAGCCGCCCATTTTTGGGTGCCCTATGATCTCCCTTGGCTCCTTGGACACAGCAGGGCACACAGGGGAGCTCAGGGGAGGTCGCCATAATGGGTGGGCTGGAAGGTGGAGGCAAGGTTATGGGAGAGCTGGACTTGGTGGCTAGATGGCTAAGTTGGGAGTGGGTGGTTTGGCTGAGGAGATGGACTGTTAAAAGGAGGGGTAAGAGGCAAAGTGACTGGTGGATAGCAGGAGCAGGTAGGCCTATAGGCAGGTATATGGCCACAGTGGTGGACTGTTGAATGACTGAGCTGATGTTAGGGGACAGGTGTTGAAGCAGGGATAGGTGGGTGGATATTGGGACATTTGTAGCTATAGGTGCATGTGTCTGGATGTGAGAAGGGAAGTCTGTGTGTTATAGGTAGAGGTAGGCAGCTGTATGATAGGTTTGCTGATTGGCGAGGGGCCGTGAGTGGGTTTTATAGCTGCAGGTAGATGGCGTGGGAAGAGTACATGAGGAATGGGTATACTGGTAGGTTGGTAACTGGATGGCAGCAAGTCTTGGCAGATGTATTACTGGTTACAAATACGTTAGTAAACCTATGGGCGGGTTGATAAATGGGAGGGTGGTTGGGGTGGGATGGAGTAGAACCTGGGGTGTGCATATGCGCTGATAGATGGGTTGAGACAGGACAGGTGGAAGTGTTGAGTGACAAATGCAGGCAGACTGAAAGGTGGGTTAATAAACATGTGGGAGGATGCTTGGTCAGTGGGTTGGTATTGGATACAGGTGGGTGGATAGACAGGTGAGTGGACAGGTGGGAGGACACCTGGTGAGTGGCAGTGGTAGTGGATGTGCAGTAGGTGTGGGTGAGGGTGGAGGAAAGGAGGCTGTCAGCACTGACCTCCTTGTCTCTTGCAGGACACCAGATACACATGGGGGATTCCTAGCCCTGGAGCTCAGCACAGGAGTCACCAGTACTGAGTCCTGGGACACTGGATGAAATGGAGAACCCCTGCCTGACCCCTGGAACTCAGGCTGTCCTTGGCAGCCCCTGCTGGTATCCAAAATGCATGACACATGTGCTGTGGACTCAGCTGGCCTGTGGGGGAGACACCAGGCTCATCCTGCCTGCCTGCCTGGAAATGGGGCCAAGATGAGCCCAAGGGTTTGGCATGGCTGTACAGAGTGATCTTGTGACAGCAGCTGTGAACTCTTTCAGAGCCAGCCGGGACACCAGGAAGGACACAAACACTGCCCACTGAGTCTTGGGGTACCCACAAGCAAGTCAGGAAGCTGAGGAGGTGCCAAGAGGAGTAATTCCTGGGGAGGACAGGGAGTGGGGGCTCCTGAAGGAGGAATCAGCATACTGGCACAGCAGGGGTCACATGGCAGGGACTCAATAAATGCTTCTTGAGCCAGCTGCTCTCTGTGCTGTGGCTGCCCCTTCATCACCCTATCCTATTAGTCCATGGAGCCTAAAAGTATTCACACTGATCATGCTGAGGTGAGGGCCAGAGATGGAGACAGCTTGGATACCTTTGCAGTGCACAGGGCAGGATGGGCACAGGCTGGCAGGCCTGACTTGGATTCCAGAGTGTGGGTAGGAGATGGATCCTGAAACCCAGCCCTTAAGCTGGGAGGGTAAAGAAGCCACATTGGTTCTGAGAGCTTAGCAACATCACATTCTGACCCCATGGAGACCCTTTACTGTGTGTTTAGGCCATGTTTACATAAAACTGCAGGACTCAGATGCCTGGGGAAATGGATTCATGTCATCAAAGTAGGGAGCATGGAGTCAGAGAAAAAGTAATGAGTTTGAGATAATGGAGTCAGGGTGTGAACCAGTTTTGACTACAGAAATTCAATTATCTTCCAATAGGCCACATTCCTTCCCAGAACGATTTCTAGAGCTTTCCTCCAAGTGAAGTTATTCTTCACTCATCCATTTACCCACCCATCCTCCATCCATCCATCCATTCCTCACTCATATATTCATTGATCTACTCATCTACCTACCCACCCATCCATCATCCATCCTCTACCCATTGCAGCTGCATCCATTTATACATTCCCCATCTATCCATAATCTTGTCATCCTTCATATCAGGTTTCCATCCATCCATCATTCATCCAGGCACCTGTCTGTCCCCCATCCACCCATTCATTATCCATCCCTCCTTTGTCCTTGTTAGAATTAGACATCCATCTATCATCTTCCCATGTATTAGTAATCCTCATTGCTCTGCTGTCCATCTGCTTACCTGGTTACTAATATAATCCATTGTGCCCTCATCTGTGCTGGGCACTGTGGCAGGCACTGAGACAGGAACTAGAACACCCAGAGGTAGTATCTGTCATCACAGCTCCAGGAAGGGCAGGGCAGAGAACTACAGTGTGCAAAGTGCCGTGGTGCCTGGCTCTGTGGCCAGGCTGTCTGAATTCAGCTTCCATTTCCCCTACTTAGGCCCTTGGGTGAGCCACTTGACTATGTGTCTCATTTTTCTCACCCACTAGATCATTGCAGCTATCCTGTTAACATAGAGAATGAGGATGAATTGAGCAAATGCATGTGAAAGGTTTGGAGCAGAGCCTGGTACACAGAAAATGCTTGGTAAGAGTTTACATCGTGACTATGACTCAAGGCCTGTGCAGGCCCAGAGGCAGTACTTGCTAGGACACACAGCAGTGGTAACAATGATACTTGAGTCCAGACATGAAGGTTGCTGAGAAAGAAGGGACATCACAAGGACCCTCAAATAGTCCAGGTGGCAGGGATGGGGAAAACAGGGTGGGAAGGGTGCGGGGAATTGCAGCTGCAGAGGTTGGTGGGGCCAGGTCTGGAGAGCCTTGAATCCTCATGATTTTGCTGACAATACTGTATAGGTAAAAGCAAAATAAGCATTTCAGTAAAAAGAACAAAGGCTAGCTTCAAGAAAACTGAAATAAGCCTTGGTGTATGTGATGGTTATGCTGTGTGGGTGACCCAAGAGAGCCATAGCCATGAGGGACAGGAGAAAGGTGGGAGGGACCACAGACACTTGGTTTTCCAGGCCTCTTGTCTTCTCCTGGACATTGTCAGGGCTTGGGCTGCAAACTCTCTTCCAGTGAAGCAGGAAAGCTGCTGATTGGATCAGAGGAAGCACTTTCATGTGACTAACGGATAACTGAGTGTTACTTTGAGGGTTGTTCTCATGTAGGGAGGAAATGACTGTGCCTGAATTGAGAGGAACAAGGCATCACCTGGTTTGAAGGCACGGTGTGCATGGGTGACACCCAGAGGCCTGGATAGGGAAGGAAAGTCCTCCCACATTTGCAAGCAGCTTTCTCAGCTGACCTTCCCCCATGCTAAGTGGATATGTCCTCAGCCCGCTGGGAAGGCTGCTGGCTTTGGGTCTGCACCTTTTAGTATAGACACCCCTACAGTGGGTGTGAGCACAGCCCACAGAATTCTCACACAGCTTTGTGCTAACCCTGGTTCTGGAATCCTGTGTCTCTGTAGCTGCACACCCTGGGCTCATGTGTGCTCACCAGCCTCTCTGCTGCCTGGTCACACACATGAACATCAGACTACATATGGGGAAGGACCAAGCACATACTTTAATACAGTCCAGAGTTGTTTTTTTTTTTTTAAGTATGAGGTCTATTTTATCATATGAATTGGATAAACATTGCTGGGATGATTCAGTCTAGAAGGTTACAAATCAGGTATGTACCTCCTCATAGGAATTACAATGACACATGTTATTAGCCATAAAGTAGGGAGAAATGTTAGAATATGGATGGAGAACTCCCACTTTGAATGAAAGTGATATGTATATATGTAAGTGCATATATGCACACACATACAACATACATATATATGTAATCACTTAAATGAGAATAAATTTAAAATTCACACTTAATCATCAAGGAAGTAAAAGTGTGACTAAAAATAACCACATTTGAAAACTAAAATAGAACTTCTGGAAATGAAAGAAATTAAAAGATTTGAATTAAAAGCTCAATGGAAGACTTCACAACAGGAAAGATTGCAGCTGCAGAGGGGTATAGAGTGATATGCATACATTGGAAGACCTTACCCAGAATGCAGTACAAGGAAACGTGCTTGAAAATGACCAAGAGGTCAAGAGCCATGGAGGACAGAGAAGTCTCACTATGCCTCTAAGCAGAATGGCAAGAGGCAATAACAGGAAAAGACCACACTCTCAAATATAATTATTTGCCCACGAACACTATTGGTTACAGTAAGTTACATTATGCTTTAGTGACTGATTAACATAACAACAGTTTGTCTCTCACATTACACTCCCACTACAGGTTACAGGGAGCTGTTCCACCCAGTTACGCAGGGACTCAAGAGAGGAGACTCTACTAATAGCTGTGTCACCCAGAGCGGCAGGACCCATAAGATCACTGCAGAAAAGAAAGAGGGACGTAGAGATGACAAGTTCCTACTGATTTTGTTTGGTGATGGGACTTGTCTCCTTAAGCGTTAGTCTGTATTGACTGTAGAGCTACAAAGTCTCAAAGTAACCACAAGAGAAATTGGGAAAGTTAGAGGATCAGATGGATATTCAGTAATATCAACTTTGTTTTCTACGGCTGTGTTTCAAAATATAATTAAATAGGGGCAATTTAGAGAAACACCAAGAAAGTTTATCATCAAAAAGCTTGTAATTAAGGAACTAAACATCAAGAAGAAGGAAAATGATCTGAGGACTGTCTGAGATATGAACAGGAAGGCTGAGTAAAGTAAAAGTATACTGTTGGGAACAGCTGAACAAATATGTGAAAAACACACATAAAAATAAGTATAATTTGTGGAGAAAAAATTATATTCTGGGGGCTAGTGCTGTGGCACAGCAGGTTAAAGCCCTGGCCTTCAGTGCTGACATCCCATATGGGCGCCAGTTCAAGTCCCGCCTGCTCCACTTCTGACCCTACTCTCTGCTTATATGCCTGGGAATGCAGCAGAGGAGGGTCCAAGCCCTTGGGCCCCTGCACCAGTGTGGGAGATGGAAGAAGTTCTTGGCTGCTGGCTTCAGATAGGCTCAGCTCCAGTCATTGTGGCCATTTGGGGAATCAACCAGCAGATGGAAGACCTCTCTCTGTCTCTCCCTCACTCTGTAGCTTTTTTAAATAAATAAAATAAAATAAAATAATATTCTTGGGGCCGCTGTTGTAGTACAGTGAGTTAAGCCACTTCTTTTGACACCAGCATCCTATATTGGAACAGTGGTTCCATTTCTGATCCAGTCCTCTGCTATATTCCTGGGAAGGAAGTGGATGATGGTCTTTACTTATACCCCTGCCACCCACATGGGAGACTCAGATGGAGTTCTTGGCTCCTGGCTTCTGCCTGGCCCAGCTCTGGCTCCTTTGGCCATTTGGGGAGTGAGCCAGCAAATGGAAAATCTCTCTCTGTGTCACTCCACCTTTAAAAGGAATCAATATTTTTAAAACCACTAAAAATAATACTTTGTAAAGTACAAGTAAAGACAGAAGTTAAAGTATTCTTCCCTAATTGCAAACTATGGGACATTATTAAGATATTAACTTTAGACTTTGTTAGGTAAATTAAGCATGTCCTGATTTCAAGAACCAACTTGAATAACAGAAAATTTACCACACAGACTGGAATAAAGAAATTTAATCAATAAGAAAGAGGAAAGAGGGAGAAAAAGAAATAAAGTCAGAAGAAATAGTTATAAAAATGGACAACATGAATAAATTTAAATATATCCATAAAGTAGAATGAATTAAGCTTCCAGTTGGATGAGAGGTTATCATTGTATCAAAAACATGTGTATGTTTTACACCTAAGATGCTAATAAAGAGAACTTGAAAGCCAAAAGATAAGATACTTTAAGCAAAGATTAACCAAAAAGTGTATGCATTTCATGTTAATAGATTTTAGGGCAGAAAATCTTAAAGGAGGTCATTTAATAAGGATAAGAGATTTAGCTCATTAGGAAGAGGAAATTATACTTTTTTTTACAAATCTGATAGGAGCTTCAATAATTTAAAATTTGACAATAATAAATTCTTCAGTTTACTAAATCATTAATATATCTGAGTAACTGATAGATAAGATGTACCAAAACTCATTAAGGATATGATAGTTTAAATAATACAGAAAGCAGCTGCTGGTGCCTGACTTTGCCCCACGTGTGGAAGTTGGTTATAATGGAAGTAAAGGGGAAAAAAATTTTCACAAGAAAGAATATGAAGCCATCTCAAGGAAAAAAGCAGATTTCCTAAAAACAGTGATTCTGTTTCTTCAAAGACATTCCCAAGGAAAGTTACTGAGGAAGGTGGACCTAAAATCACATCAAAGAACTTTGAGAAGAGTGCCACAAAACCTGGGAAAAAGGGTGTGAAGCAGTTCAATACTAAGCAACAAGGGGACAAAGGATTGAAGAACAAATTTCAGGCAGCAAATAAATTCAACAAGAAGAGAAAATTCCAGTCGGACAATAAAAGTGATGAATCAGCAGCCAAGAAACCCAAATTGGATGACTTCAAAAAGAAGAAAGAACTGAAGCAGAGCAGGCAACTGAGTGATAAAACCAACTATGACATTATTGTTCAGGCAAAGCAGATTTGGGAGATCCCGAGAAGACAAGACTGTGACAAAGACAAAAGAGTAAAGTTAATGAGTGACTTGCAGAAGTTGATTCAAGGGAAAATTAAAACTATTCCATTTGCACATGATTCAGCTCATATGATCCAGTGTTACATTCAGTATAGTAATGAAGAACAGAGAGAACAGGCATTTGAAGAACTGCAAGGTAATTTGGTTGAATTAAGTAAAGCCAAATACTCCAGAAATATTGTTAAGAAATTTCTTATGTATGGAAGTAAACCACAGGTTGCAGAGATAGAAGTTTTAAAGGCCATGTGCGCAAGATGCTGCGGCATGCAGAGGCGTCAGCCGTTGTGGAGCATACCTATAATGACAAAGCCATCTTGGAGCAGAGGAACATGCTGACAGAGGAACTCTATGGAAATACATTTCAGCTTTACAAGTCAGCAGATCATCCAACTCTGGACAAAGTGTGAGAGGTACAGCCAGAAAAATTAGAGCTTATTATGGATGAAACAGATTCTAATGCCAATGGCTCAAAAGGAAGCTGTGATTAAGCACTTGTTGGTGCATAAAGTATTCTTGGACTTTTTTACCTATGCACCCCCAAAACTCAGATCACAAGTGATTGAAGCTATCCAGGAAGCGGTGATCTACCTGGCACACACACACGATGGCGCCAGAGTGGCCATACACTGTCTCTGGCATGGAACGCCCAAGGACAGGAAAGTGATTGTGAAAACAATGAAATCTTGCGTTGAGAAGGTGGCTAATGGCCAATACTCACATTTGGTTTTACTGGCAGCATTTGATTGCATTGACGATACTAAGCTTGTGAAGCAGATAATCATATCAGAGATTATCAGTTCCTTGCCTAGTATTGTAAATGACAAATATGGAAGGAAGGTCCTGTTGTATTTACTAAGCCACAGAGATCCTGCCCATACAGTGTAAGAAATCATCGAAGTTCTACAGAAAGGAGATGGAAATGCACCCAATAAGAAAGATACAGAGATCCGCCGATGTGAGCTCTTAGAGTCCATTTCTCCAGCTTTGCTAAGCTATCTGCAAGGACACGCCCAGGAGTTGGTGCTAGATAAGTCTCTGTGTGTGTTAATGTCCAGCGTTCTTGGATCTGCCACTGGGGATGTTCAGCCCGCCATGGATGCCATCGCCACCCTGGCAGCAGCACCCCTGCATCATGGCAGCAGTGACGGAGAGCTTCATGTTGCAGAACATCCTGCAGGACATCTGGTTCTGAAGTGGTTGATAGAGCAAGACAGAAAGATGAGAGAAAGTGGAAGAGAAGGATGCTTTGCAAAAGCACTGGTAGGGCATGTTGGTGTTAAGAACCTGAAGTTGGCCGGCGCCATGGCTCACTAGGCTAATCCTCTGCCTGCGATGCCGGCACACCGGGTTCTAGTCCGGGTCGGGTGCCGGATTCTGTCCCGGTTGCTCCTCTTCCTGTCCAGCTCTGCTGTGGCCAGGGAGTGCAGTGGAGGATGGCCCAAGTGCTTGGGCCCTGCACCTGCATGGGAGACCAGGAAAAGCACCTGGCTCCTGGCTTTGGATAGGCGCAGTGCGCTGGCACTGGGGGGTGAACCAACAGAAAAAAGGAAGACCTTTCTCTCTCTCTCTCTCTCTGTCCACTCTGCCTGTCCAAAAAATAAATAAATAAATAAATAAATAAAAAATAGAACCTGAAGTCATGGGCCAGTGTCAATTGAGGTGCCATATGCCATAATCCTTTCCAGCCTTCTCTAGAGCTCTGACCAAGAAGTTACAGGCAAAGTCTGAGCTAGATTGAAAAGCCCGATTCCCACGTTGGAAAAAACAAAAATGCCAACAAAGGAGTAGAAATTCTGCTTGAAAAATTGATTGCATAGATGGAGAAAGTGAAGAACAAAATGGGATCATTTTTCCTATCTTCTGTTTTCCAAGTGCAGAGTGACAGGGCCCACCTTGTTGGTAATTGGGTGCTGCATATAAGCTGCTTCTTTATATAAGAATCTGTTTATAAAATTATTTTTAAAATAAAAAAAATACAGAAAGCTTAATCTGAAAATAGATTCCTGCATTACAAATGCAGGTGTACAGATTGGTCTTGGTCATGCATGGAATACTGTAAGAATTGACCACTCATTAGGCTTTAAAGCATATCTTAATTTTCAAGTAAACTGGTTTATTTTTTATTTTTCAAATTAATTTATTCTCCTTTTTATTTGAAAATGGAGGAGAATGGGTAAGGTATCTTCATTGCTGATTTACTCCCCAAATGGCCCCATACCCAGGGCCGTGCCAGGCCAAGGCCAGAAGCCCAGAGCTCAATCTTAGGCTCCCACATGGGAGGCAGGTATTCAAGTGCTTGAGTGATCACCTGATCACCTGCTGCCTCCTAGGGTGCTCATCAGCAGGAGTCTGAACTCTGGAAGTGCAGCCATGACTCAAAGCTAAGCACTCCAGTATGGGATGCAGGCATCTCAAGTAGCATCTCAATCACTCTGCCAAATACCTGCCCCAAGGAATTGGTTTTAAACATTATATTTCCTGATCACAATTCCACTAATCAGACATTATTAGCTGAAAAATGAGGTTCAAAGACACTGAGTTAGAAAGTTGACACACTTCCAGACAACTCACCAATCAAGGAACATGTCATAATGGAAAATAGAAAAATGTTTTGAATTGAACAATAATCAAAACCAAAAAATGTATCAACTTTACTGAAACACATACAGTAAAGTAGTGCTTCATGGGAAATTTAAGCAGTAAATATTTCTATCAGGAATGAAGAAATGCTGAATATTGCTGAGCTAGGCATCCATCAGAAATTACAAGAACTATAGAATTAATTTAAAGACAGCAGAAAGAAAGTATTAAGGACAAGCTCAGCAATTAATGTAATAAAAAGCAAATATAAAATAAGACCAGCAATACCAAAAATTAGGTTTTCAAAGAGGTGAATGAAATCAAAATGATCTGGCCTAATTAATCAAAAAGAAGAGGTGCACATCAAGGAGGGACCCGGGCCAGGAGCTGCCACAGGATGTTGTGTGTGAGGAAGGCACAGCCTGGGAGACACTGAACCTCCAGGAGCTTGGGTCCAGGTCAAGGCCAAGGCTAAGGAGGTACAGGCCTCACAGCCGCAGGAGCCACCCCCAATTGAATGCAGCAGCTCCACAGCCACCATGGGAGTCCCTGGGCCTCCAGATGCCCTCCAGCCACAGAGCTGGGAACTGGTCACCAGGAGCAGAAGTGGGCACAGAACAACCAGAGGAGGGAAGTTGAGAGGGTAGAGTGGACACACAGCGCCACGAGGACTGAAAGTGCAGCCTGAGTCGCTGGGTGCCACTGAGTACCTGGACAGAGATGTGGAGGCAGAGAGCCAGCCGCCTGGCCCAGCCCCTTCAGGCAGGCAGAGCACAGGCACACACCTCTATCTATCACTGCTGTGGTGCAGTTCCAGTTCCAGAGTTTCACAAACCGTTAGCACACACTGTGAAGAATGAGGAGGAGGGCATGGCCTCGCTTGAGAAACAGGCCATCACTGACAAAAGGGCAAAAAATGGTAAAGAAGAGGTTTCCAAGCACATGGTTACCATGAGAGAAGTTCTTTAGAAATCAAATAGAAAAGAGCCCCAAACAGAAGCAGTGGCACAACCTGCACAAGCACTGTGTGATAGTGGGCCCCTTAGCAACCAGGTAGCTCATTACAGCTCACTGACTTGATGTGAGAATCTGCAGACATAGCTCTAAATTGTGGAGCAGTGTTAAGAATGCATCAGAAGTGAGCAATACGCAAAATCATTGTATGGTTGGAACAGTTGTACAATTTCTTCAGGTAAGTTGCAATGTCAACATTGGACATAGTTTCAGATACCTTTGCCACATTCAAGGTATTACATACCAGACATAAATCCCTTAGTGCAGAATTTTTGGAGCAGCATTTGGGTAGGTTTTTCAGTGAATATGAGCAGTTATTTCATTCAGAAAATGAGATAAATAGACAATCACCCAAGCTTCTCAGTGAACTGATAGACACAACTTCCCAATGATGACTAAACACTTCAGTAAACCTAAGAACCTCAAGTTCATGATGAATCTTCCATGAGACAAGTCACAAAATCCAGGTTTAGGCCTTTCCTGTTTTCAGGGTGTTTGTGGTCAATCCAAATAAGACACAGCCCATTCTAGACATCCTCCTCAAGAACCAGACCAAACTCATCGAGTTCCAGAATGACAGGACCAAGGACAAGCTGTTTACTCATGAGAAACCTTGCTTAGTTCAACAGATCAGGGATTTGAAGAGACCAGTCCAGCAAGAAGCTGATTTCCAGTAAACACCTAAAATATTAAATCTAAGTTCAGAATTTGCTGTTAGCTACTTAACATCAGGCACCATTAGTGATTCATGAGGAACATTACTGCTAATCTGCTGTTATGTGAAGAGTGTTTCATTCGACCTTTCATTTTTGGTTTAGGTTGGAGAACGTAGCTGCTGCTGCTTGCACATTAAACACACATGGTTTTGTCTTGATCCTTGTGATTTCAGAATTCAAAGACTGCCAGCTACTGGAGTTCTGAACATGGCTAGATTCCAGAGTGAATATATAGATGAGTGTGGTTAGGGAAGTGGGCACCGATATTGTCAAAGTACACCTGTGTATTGGCATTCATCCTGATGAAGATCAGAGCACAGTGTGGCATCAACTTGTGTGCCTCTGCTGAAGCCAGACTGCACAGAGCTTTACTTAAAATTGGAGGGGAACTGTGTCCAAGATGTGAGCTTTGGGGAGGGTAGCAAGTGGAAACAATTACATAATGCAGGCTTCAGATAGTGTGATCTTCCCCACTTGTATCCTATTTTAAGAGTGGTAACTTAACCAACTGCTTTCCTCTTGCTCCATGTTGTATGTTTTCAAGTGCTTTAAGGAAATGTTTTGGGGCATCTTCCTTTGGACCATGAGCCTTCCCAATGCATGACTTCCAGGATAGCTGGACTTACAGTGTTACTTAGAGGCCTCTATGGAATCCAGGTAACCTCTCATTCCAACTAGACAAAATTTAGAAAAATAAGAATATAGAGTTGCATGCATAAACTAAAATAATTAAAGATGGGAAAGAAAGACAGTCATATATTGCTAGTACAATGAGAGACCAAAATAGGCAAGCAAAGGACAAACCAAAAGATAAACTGTGGAAAAGATTTTTTTCTAAGCTGATTTACTATAGAAAAGTGAATAAAACAAGAAAGAGTGATGGTTTTTGGCTATGTCGTATAAGTGCCATTAATATCAATTACACTTTATTGGAAACCAAAGTAACATGTCAGAAGTAAATACAAGTCAAACAAGTGGAGTAATTCCTGAATTTCTTTCATTTTATTCTACTTGGCATTGAAATGATTTTTTTTAAATCACTACAATTTTGTGAATTTAACCATCAACAAGAGAAAAAACATGTATAACTAGGAATAAATGCATATAAAATATAGAATATAATATAGAATAATATAGAATCCCTGAAATATTCCCTGTAAATATTCCAATTTTAATTATTTAAAAAATTCATTTATTTGAAAGGCAGGGTTACAGAGACCAGCAGCTCAGAATTCCATCCAGGTCTTTCACATGGGAGATGTGGTCATCTTCTGCTGCCTTCCCAAGTGCATTATCAGGGAGCTGGGTTGGAAGTGGAGCAGTCAGGACTTGAACCTGCACTGTGACATTAGATGTTGGCGTGGGAAGCAGCAGCTTCACCTTCTGTACCACAGCACTGGTCCCTAAACCACTAATAATGCAACCATCTCAAAAATCTGTAAGCTTCAAGATTCAATACCATGAAACATTCCTTTAAAATGAAAGTAGTTTATTCCCAATTTATCTCTTTTGTCAGGTGCTTTCTTTAACAAGTCACCCACTGCCTGCGATAGTTGTATGTGTCCCACAAAAAGCATGTGTTGACAATTTCATCCATTACACAACAGTGTTGGGATGGGAGACCTAATACATGCTGATGAGGCTATTAGCACT
This sequence comes from Oryctolagus cuniculus, assembly GCF_964237555.1. Lineage (NCBI taxonomy): Eukaryota > Metazoa > Chordata > Mammalia > Lagomorpha > Leporidae > Oryctolagus > Oryctolagus cuniculus. The sequence goes on along the minus strand of NC_091439.1, from coordinate 43,137,979 downwards.
TCCACCTGGTGAGTAGATTATCAAAGTAGTGAGCTTGTGACTGTAGAAACTAAAAGGGTGTGGTGGTCTCCTTCACTCTCAATGTCACTCTCCTCCAGAACCTTGAGCCACTATTTCTATTCACGATAAATTACCTTGTCTACAGTAGTCATAAAAGCAACACAAAAGGGAGTAGACATTCTGTACACATATCTCTTCCTGACTGAAAAATGTTGAGTTACAGATATGTCACAAAAGTGGAGATATCTGTATGTATCACTTGCATGTAGCAATTCCTTTGAGAAATGAAATTGTTTAAGCAAAAGCTTCTTTGGGTTTACTCTGTGGTGTTTCAAGAACAGGAATTTCTGTGCTGTAGCTTTTCAAACTAACAGATTTTACACCTCAACACGTTTTTAAATTGTTTTTACACATTAATTCTTTAAAGTTGGGTATCTAAGCTGGACAGAAAGTGACGCCTGAATTTGCCAACTGTGCTCCTGTCGAGTCGGGGTCTCTACCCAGTAACAGGACCAGAGCCCTAACTCAAAAGCGAGCGAGTTGGGAGCAGGCATTGCTGAAAGGCCAAGGAAAGGGGAAATGCACTAAGGAAGAGAGGTTATGCCCAGACCTGGGGTCCCGGAATCCTCTTCCTGTCTGGTGGCTCTTGTGATAAAGTAAGAAGAGATCAAATCCCAGGGATCCTCTGTCCAGACACGGGGACGCCCGGAGCTGCCACAGGCCCATCCCAGGGTCCCCACTGTGGCTCCCTGGCTGAGGTCTCCCCGGCCTGCTGGGATTCATACTTTGAGTGAGGATTGAATAGATCATTTGTGTAGTTCATGCAGCTGTGTGGATGAGCGTTGGATGTGTTTGGGGCTAAAACATGAACGTAGATCTCCTTAGAGGAGAGGAGATGAGGTTGTGATCACACAGACAGAGTTGACCATTTCCCATGTCCAACTTGGATGTTACTCTGGATGCTTGTGCCACCCTGGAGCACTGACCAGAGCTCCCTGGCCACACCCAGCACACACCTCTTGGTACTCACTGAAAGTGCAGATGTTCCACTAAGCCACAGAGGCATAGTTCAAAGATAAAAGCCACCAGAGGAAAAAACCAGCAAGTATCTCCACAAATGCCTAAACATAAACTCAGAAGTTCTGTAAACAAGAATAAGAAGACATCATGACCTCCCCCCAAAAGAAACTCAACAATATTTCAATATCAGAATGTGAAGATGAAGAGATTGATGAAATGCTGGAAATAAAATTCAAAAAAGATTAATCATAGGATTATTCCAAAGCAATCAGAAGCAAATCTACAAAATAAAGAAATGTATAAATTACTTGAATGAAAATTTTTCCCATGAGAAATTGAGATTTTTAAAGAGAAATCAAAATGAAATATTAGAAGAATGCAATAGATCAAATGAAAAATGTAATATAAAGCCTTAACAAAAGGTGAGGCAGAAGGAAGAACATCTCTGAGCTAGAAGACAAATCTTTGGAAATTTTTTCAGACTACACCCACATGGGAGATCTGGAAGTAGCCCTCACTTTGGATCAGCTCAAATCTGGCCACTGAGGCCATTTGGGGACTGAACCAGTGGGTGGAGGACTTCTCTCTGCCTCTGCCTTTCTGTATTTCAAATAAATAAATAAATCTTCTTAAAAAATGTACATGCATTCTTCTATATATAGGGGAACCAAAAGATTCCACTAAGAGACTACTGGAACTCATAGGATATGAGTTTGGTAAAGTTGCAGGATGTGCAAAAAATCAATAGCCTTTGTATACCCAGACAATGCCATGCTTGACAAAGAACTTACAAGATTAGTCCCATTCAAAATAACAACAAAAATTTTCAACACCTTGAAATAAATTTAACCAAGGAGGTGAAAGATCTCTATGATGAAAATTAAAGAAAGAAATAGAAGACACAGAAAAATGGAAAAATCTTTCATGTTCATGGATTGGGAGAATTAATATCATCAAAATGTCCATATGACCAAAAGCAGTTTTGACAAAGGAGCTGAAATCAATCCCTGGAGCAAGGACAGTCTCTTCAACAAATGGGCCGGGAGAACTGGATCTCCACATGCAGAAGTATGAAACTGGACCCCTACTTTACATCTTATACAAAAATCCACTTACAGTGGATCAAAGACCTAATTCTACAACCAGGTACCATCAAATTACTACAGAACATTGGAGAAACTCTGTAAGACACTGAAATAGGCAAAGACTTCCTTTTTTTTTTTGACAGAAGCACAGGCGGATTATGTCAAGCTAAGAAGCTTCTACACTACAAAAGAAACACTCAGCAAAGTGCATAGGCAACCAAAAAAATGGGAAAAAATATTTGCAAACTGTGCAACTGATAAAGGGTTAATATCTGGACTCGATAAAGAACTCAAGAAATTTAACAACAACAAAACAAACAATCCAGTTGAGAAATTGGCAAAGGACCTGAACAGGAGTTTTTCAAGAGGAAATTCAAATGGCCAACAGACACTTGAAAAAATGCTCAGGATGACTAGCTATCAAGGAAATGCAAATCAAAACCACAATAACTGTGGGCATTTGGATAATGACCCAGCAAATGGAAGATCTATCTGTCTGCCTTCAGGTTCTCTTCAAATAATTAACTGGAAACTTGGTGCCCTCCCACAGTTCCCTTGTGAGAATAGTAACTATGGAGAAATTCCTAAGGGAATTCCACCATTTCCTATAGAGTACAAGTTCTCCTGGTGTGACCACGCTGAACATGAAGGAGCATACACTTGATATGAAGCTGAGCTCAGCAGAACTGTTTGTACTGAATTGTCAGGGCCAAGATAAGGCTGAGGCAAGAGCAGGCACTTAATAAAAAATCCAAGGAGGTACCTGCTCTGATCGTGGATTAAGACATATAGCTGGAAATAATATGAAAGCAAATGTGTAGGTGTAGTAAGCAGGATCACTTTTTAAGTAAATCTAATGGCTCACTGATTTGAACCTAAATATATTACATCATGTGGGAGTACAGTGTCCTAAAAAGGCTGAGCAGATGGCATTAACTGCAAAGTAACAATGGTTCTTTTTTGATTCATTACCTTGTCTGTCGTTTCAAAATCCAACTCCAAATCCAATTAAACTAGCCTCATTACTTGCACCTTTCACCCACAAAGAATAGTTAGTTATTTGGAGCGGCATTTGGTGAAAGCAGTAAGACCACCACTTAGGATACTCACATCCCATATCAGAGTGCCTGGATTTGAGCTCTGGCTCTACTTCTACCTCCAGTTAACTGCTGATGCTCTCCCTGAGAGGAGGTGGTGATGACTCTAGCAATTTTTTTTTTTTAAGATTTATTTTATTTATTTGAAAGGCAGAGTTGTAGAATGAGGTAGAGAAAGAGAGAGAGGTCTTCCATCCGATGGTTCACTCCCCAGGTAACCACAACAGCTGGAGCTGCGCCGATCTGAAGCCAAGAGCCAAGAGGCAGAATCACTCACTGTCCTGCACAAATCCAGACAGTGTGTGTGACAACTCCAATGGAGGTTGACCAAGATATTCCTGGCAGTTCAGAGAAACTAAAGCAAAATGTGAGCTGGAATTGAGTTCTGAAGTAAGCCTGCCAATAGAAATTCAAACGATAATGAAGGGTAAGAGGGCTTTAACAGGATCAGTGTCTTCCAAAGTTATCGAGGTAGAAAGCCACCTCTATGCACCCCTCCACGGACCCCTCTAAAGCCACCTCACTCACCTCGGAAGTTGGATCGATTTCTGTCTCTCCTGCAGCCAGCAGAAGTTCCACCCCTTCCTCCACCTCCCCTATCAGATTTAGATTTGGGAGGTGGTGATTTTGGTTGAAGTCTCTCAGTTTCCTCTGTACATCCAGTCAGGTAGGAATTTGGAGAGCTGAAATAGGATGCATAGGTCTCTGCATTGTAGTTGCTATTTGTAAGTGTTGGTCCAACTGTGAGCCAGCCTGAAATGGAGGAGAAAAATATTATCCTTTTTAGTTGCAACCCTCTTTTCTCTTATTGAATCTTTAGGGGCTAGTTCAAATCCCCAGTGCATTCTTGTAAAGATGTTCCTATCACCAACCCAATAGTGATCTCTTACAGAATGAATAACACTTAATCATGATCATATTTTGAAAACTTCCTATTTATAATCTTGTTTCTCTTCGGTTTTTACCTAAAGGAGTTGAAAACTTACATCTACACCAAAACCTGTACACGGGCATTTATGGCAGTTTTATTCCTACTTGCTAAAACCTCAAAGCAACTGAGGTGTCCTTCAGTAGGTAAACGGATAAAGTGGGTACAATTAGACAGTAGGATACGATTCAAAAGTGAGCTCTCAAGCCATGGAAAGGCAGGGGAGAACCTTAAATGCCTATTACTAAATGAAAGAAGCTGATCTGAAAAGGTCATATACTATATAGACAATTGTAATAACACAACAACAACAACAAAAGACAGGATCACAATAAAAAGACTGCCAGGGATTTGAGGTGTGGGTAAATGGAGTAAGTGGAGCACACAGGCAGGATTATCAGGGCAGTGAAACTATGCTGTGTGATCCAACAGTGGGGGATGCATGTCCTCACACATTTGTCTAATCCCTCAGAACACAGACTACCAAGAGTGAACCTTAATGTAAACTACAGACCAGGGTGATGACTCGTCAATGTAGATTCACCAGTTGTAACAAACGTATCATTGTGGTGGGGGTGGCAATGATAACAGAGGAGATGATGTGAGTCTAGGGCACAGAGTATATGGGAAATCTCAGGAACTTCCTCTCAATTTTTGTATGAACCAAACATTGTTCACATTTGAAGTTCAGCAAGAAGATGACTCAAATACATTAGAATTTTAGTTTATACCACCCTGTGTCTGTTTCCTTTATAACCATATCTCAAAGAATCAAAGTTGTTTTTGTTGTTGAAATTGAGGTCATACCTGGTCGAATTGTACTATCTCTTCCAAACAGATGAAGGCATCTTCTACCAAGACAGAAATGCTCAATTATATGAAAAATTTCTACAGGTTTTTCTATATTGCCAATTTCAGGTTCTTCTGTGATAATTAAGTCAATGTCAACATTAGCGTGAATAAAGTCCCCATCTGTGCTACGCTTCACAGTTCCTTTGATCCCCATAAGACAGTGTTCCTAAATAAGAACAGACCAATTATTTTTTTTTCTTATCAATAATCTTACTTCATAACATTTTATTTATACTTCTGATTTCCTCAGTTCCAAAACAATCCTTATTTCTACAAATTTTTGGGATATAGTTCTGTGGGCAAAAAGAGGACAGACTTTAGAAACATCTGGATGGTTGTAGAAAGACTGTCAGGCAAACAGGAAAAGCAGTTTTTCACTCTACATTTAGTACTTTCAGAAGACAGCTCTTTGACACCAGATGTGTGGGTTTTCACACACCAAGTAACTACACTTCTCCTCAGACACTATAATTCAGTTCAATTCTGACACAATCTATACCTAGTGTGTACCTCACAGGTTAAGGACTTAGTCCCACAAGACTGACCCCCAACTTCAGATACCAATCACGACTTGTCAATGTGCTTTTATAACTGACAGGCTACAGATTGGAGTGTCTAAAGACCCCCTCCTCGGGTTCAATCACTTGCTGGAGTGGCTTGTGAAATTCAGTAAGTGCTTTAATTACTATTACCTGTTTATTGTAAAGGGATGTAACTCAGGAACAGCCAGATGGAAGAGATGCTTAGGGCAATGTACAGGAGAAGGGATGTGGAGCTTCCAGGCCCTCTCTCTGGGTGCACCATGTTCCCCCAGCAACTCTATAGGTTCACCAACCCAGAAGCTCTCCAAACCCTGTTCTTTTGGAAACTTTGTTACATAGCTATAATTCCAACCCCAGAAAGTCTGAACAAGTAAGATCTTCCACCAGTGGCTCCCTAAAGAGTAAAGAGCAAAGGCGGTTAAAGACTGATACTAGCAAAGCAGAATCAACATGAAGCAGAAGTTCTCAGCAGTTCTTCAGTAGGAAAAAGAACAGAAGAAGAAACAAGTCTGTAAACTGGCCAGCTATGAATTTTGCTATGAATTTTTGCTCTTCTTTCTGAACCTAGCAAAACAAAAAAAATTCAGGGTATGAGGAGCATTAAAAGCCCACATGTAATATATAAATACAGCAGTGTAAGACATACAGGAACATATATATTTCCCTCTCCAGCATGGTGGTGGAGACTGATCTAAGATAGTGAATAAAACATTTTAAACCAACTTAGATATATTCCTATACTGCTCAAGGCTACTTTTACAAGTTGAAGAAAATGACTTTTTTCCAGCAAAAGTAATTGAACAGTATACAGAAATTTGGAAAAGTATGAGAGAAAATAACGAGAAAAACAAAACAGAAAAGGCAATACCTTTGTTCTCTGAAAAACAGCCTTTGGGTCTAAAATCTTAGACTTCCCAGGATTGTTTTTATTGGTTTTAATTCAACAAATATCTTCACATCTTCTGTAACCCCACTTGCATAAACACTAAAAATAACAAATAAACAAAAAGAAATGCTTAATTTAAGCAATACTTCAAATAACCAACCAGCATTAAACAATTTTCTTGAGACACTAAATTCCCAAGTGTCAAAATGGTTTTGGTTTTGTTCTAGTGGAGAAATATAAGAAATGCTAGTCTCCAAATAGACTGAAGCAGACACTGGCGTGCAGCAGGTTAAGCTACCACTTGGTACACTTGTATCCCTTGTTGGAGTACACAGGTTTGAGTCCCGACTCTGCTTCTGATTCAGCTTCCTGCTAACAAATCTGGTAGCTAGCAAATTATGACCTAAATGTTTGTATTCCTGACACCCTGCATGGTAGACCCAGATGAGGTTCTTGGTTTTGGCTTCAGACTGACCCAGACCTGGTTTCGCAGGCATTTGGGTAGTGAACCAGAGAATGGAAGATCCCTTTCTCTTATCTCTCCCTTTCTGTCACTCTGCCTTTCGAATAAAAAAAAATTAAATAAATAATCTTTAAAAAATAAATATGTATATAGCCATAATATAGAATATATTCATGTGAGTACTTGAAAACGTCTGTGGAAAATTAGAATTAAATGATCAGTTTATCTTGGTGTAAACATTTTGAAATCTTGCATAGTTTTTTAATAATAAACATTTCCCACAAAGTTTTTGCAGTCTCATACATCTTTTGGATACTGATTTACTATATATTGTTAAACATCAAAACATAGAAAGGATTTCATCATATCACAACCTTTAAAATACCAATTGAGCATCACTAATCCACAAATGTGAAATCCAAAATGATCCAAAACTTGAAAGTTTTTGAGTGCTGAGAGAAAACTCAAAAGGTTTTAGATTTTAGAGCATTTCAGATTTTGGATTTGGGGTGTTCAATTGGTAAAGTCTACGGAAACATTCTAAACTCCAAAATCTGAAACACTTCTGGTCCCAAACATTTCAGATAAGGGATTCTCAACATGTATTACCTTCTACTGTCATCATAGATAAATAAAATCTTAAAAAAAAGAAGACAAAACCTTGTAATCTTTTTTTTTTTTTTTTTTTTTTTTTTACAGGCAGAGTGGACAGTGAGAGAGAGAGACAGAGAGAAAGGTCTTCCTTTGCCATTGGTTCACCCTCCAATGGCCACCACAGCCGGCACGCTGTAGCTGGCGCACCACGCTGATCCGATGGCAGGAGCCAGGTACTTATCCTGGGGTGCAGGGCCCAAGGACTTGGGCCATCCTCCACTGCACTCCTGGCCACAGCAGAGAGCTGGCCTGGAAGAGGGGCAACCGGGACAGAATCCGGCGCCTCGACCGGGAATAGAACCCGGGGTGCCGGCGCTGCAAGGTGGAGGATTAGCCTTTTGAGCCGCGGTGCCGGCCTTGTAATCATTTTCAACCTAATTTGGGTGAGGGTGGCGATGAGACAAAAGACCTAAAGACCAAAGTCAGACATTAGAGCTAAAAAGGATAATACCAATATACCTATTAAAACCTGCATTTCTTTCTACTTCCTTGTTTTTCCAAAGCATCTTGAGTTACCCCAAACAAAATGGTGATACCCAATTGCTATATATATTACCTTGGAGTTAATAAATGACAAGCAATGATACCACCTAAAAGCCTCAAACTCATTGTTTATATAAAGAATATCAACTAATTGTAGAATTTCAGAATTTGAGCACAAATTTATCTCACTACAGTTCTACTTGTTATCAAATACAATGTTAAATTCTTCACCTGTCAAATGGATGGCTCCCTAAATTACCATGACTAAATGAGATCATTTGCTATTTAACAGGTAATATGTTCTAAAATTGGAAACTATCATCCAATAAGACATCAAAGAACTTGAAACCTACAAAGTATGTCCAAAAGTCTCAGTGTTTGATACCAACTGAATTGAGACCAAAACTGAAGACTGCGAACATCTAAGCAGAAAGCTCCCCTTACACTTTGGTTAAAATATTAATTTGTTTCCTTTTGGCAAAATACTCCAATCAATAAAAAAGGAAGAAGGAAAACAAAGCACAACACTGAAACACAACTAAACATCTTTAAAAAAAGAAGTATTATGACTTCTTTCTCATGCTCATTTTTTCAAACTATGTGTTATAATTTGCTGTGTTTTCCAATTTGACTTCTGGCTTCCATTTGGAATTCAGGTGTCAACGCTATCCAGAGTAACATTGTACAGCTACTAATAAAGAACAACAAATGACATGAAGCAGCTCATTACTGTGCTAAAATGTGGAGCTTCAAATCTTGAGAACTGTTCTTTTCCGAGTTGCAATAAATTTTATTTTTAAAGGGCTAGATACATTTTTAATGCTCTTTAACTGATTTAAGGAACTGCCTTTTTAAATCTTTTCTGAACATTTTTTTCTTTTGAATATTTTAGAACTATTCAAGCAACAAAGGATAAAACATTAACCTTCACACTTACTATGCAACGTATTATTACTTTTTCTTATGAATTTAAACATTTGCTTTAAAAAGACACCATCTTCACTATGTTCCTAAAGTTGTACTTACAAAATGCATGAAGTTTGTATTCCTTAAATAAAAGGTTTCTTTGGGGGAAAAAAAGACACCATCTTACCACTCTCCCAAGGTCCAATCCTTCCCCGGAACCACACCAAAGAAATATAAATGATCGGGGGGGCTGCAATTTCATCAATTTCTAACTTCATAATCTAGAAGAAACCAAAACAATATTATCACATAAAAGCATTTTGTTTTCAATTCATCCTAAATCCAAAACAACCATCAAGACTTATTAAGATTCTGAGTAATATGTTCTTTTTTTTTTTTTTTTTTAATTTTTTTTTTTTTATTTTTATTTTTTTTTGACAGGCAGAGTGGACAGTGAGAGAGAGAGAGAGAGAGAGAAAGGTCTTCCTTTGCCGTTGGTTCACCCTCCAATGGCCGCCGCGGCCGGCGCGCTGCGGCCGGCGCACCGCGCTGATCCGATGGCAGGAGCCAGGAGCCAGGTGCTTTTCCTGGTCTCCCATGGGGTGCAGGGCCCAAGCACCTGGGCCATCCTCCACTGCACTCCCTGGCCACAGCAGAGGGCTGGCCTGGAAGAGGGGCAACCGGGACAGAATCCGGCGCCCCGACCGGGACTAGAACCCGGTGTGCCGGCGCCGCTAGGCGGAGGATTAGCCTAGTGAGCCGCGGCGCCGGCCTAGCTCTTGTGTCTTTACTGACCAAACCTCATGGAACAGCTAGAGAAAATAAAGTTTAGCAGAACTACTAATCAAAGACATAATATTCATTGCTTAAATTTTCTTTTCTTTTAATCAAATTGACAAAGACATTCTTAATATTAATACTCAAATTTGATGAGGATATAGTGAACCAGACATTCTTTAAACAGTACTGGAAGGAATGTAAATTTGTACAATCTATCTGAAAAAATTCTCATCAACAAACATCAAGAATATTAAGACCTGGGATTCCTACACTGTGTAATTTCTGATTTTTCAACAATAAGCACAGATTGCACTTATAATCAGCAAAGAAGAAACTGTTTTAATGTGGTAAGAGCCATAAAAGTATAAAGTACCAAGATACTAAAGCTCACAGGCAAAAACATTGAAAAGAACTGGAGGCAAATCTTGAGAAATAGTTTTAAAAGTAACTACAATGAACTCAGAAAGGGACACACAGGACTGTGAGCAGTTTCTCCTGACACAGCAGTCCTTTCCTCACCCTACCTCTCTCCTACATGGGATACTCCTTGATTTTACTCATTGAAATACTCTTTCTGTGGTTTTAAAACATTCATATTGTCCTCATTCTCCTCTTTAATCTCTGACCGATTCTTCTTCATATTTCTTTTACACATGCCCCTATAATGTAAATATCCCCTTCAGGCTTTACCGTCAATCCACATTTTACCTTACCTGTGACACTACCCTCAAACTCATCTACTTGCATGGGTTTAATAAGCTAAGTTTCTTTTTTTTCTTTAAGATTTATCACTTTTTAGATTTATTAATAAAGATTTATAAATAATTTTATTTATTTATTTATTTGAAAGTCAGAGTTAGAGAGCAAGAGAGGAGAGACAGAAATCTTCCATCTGCTGGGTCACTCCCCAAATGGCAGCAATAGCCGGGTCTGGGCCAGGCCAAAGCCAGGAGGCAGGAGCTTCCTCCAGGCCTCTACATGGGTGCAGGGGCCCAAGGACTTTGGACCGTCCTCCGCAGTTTTCCCAGGCACATTAGAAGGGAGCTGGATAAGAAGTGGAGCAGACAAGACTAGAACCAGTACAGATGGCGGCTTAACCCACTGCGTCGTGGCGCTGGCCCCAAGATTTTCTTTACTTACTTGAAAGGCAAAGTTACACGCACACACACACAATCTTTCATCTGCTGACTTCCTAAATGGATGCAATGGCTGGGGCTGGGCCATGCCAGAACCAGGAGCCTGGAGCTTCTTCCAGGTCTCCCATGTGGGTGCAGGGGCAAAAGCACCTGAGCCATCTTCTGCTGCTTTCCCAGGTGCATTATCAGGGAGCTGGATCAGAAGTAGAGCAGTTGGGTCTTGAACTGGCCCCATATGGGACTTTGGCATCACGCACAGGGCTTAACCTAATACACCACAACGCTGGCCCTTATGCTAATTTTCTAAAACCTCTTATTTGAGACCAGTTCTGTCCTTTGAATTTATGTTCCTCTTACCTCTTCTACTTGAATGGCTCACATATACATAAAAACGAACACATTCAATATTATCTAACCCCTCTAACTCTGCTCCTCTTCAATTCACATTTTCTCATTTGGTAATGACCCAATTATCCCAAGACAAAAACCTTGAGTTATACTGGATTCTTCCTCATCCAATCACCAAATCTATCTCATAAACATTACTGAATTTATCACCTTCTTTCTAATCTTACTACTATATATCTTAATTCAGGGTCCCTTCATCTCAGAACCAGGCTATTGGAAAAGATTTCTAATTGCTCCTCCCTCACCAGACTTCCTATATTCTAGTCCAGCCTCCACACAGCAATCTAACCATTTTACTAAAAACTAGTTAAAACCTCTCAAGGGTTTTCAAAAACATCTTTCATTAAGATATCTTTATGTGTTCAGAATAAGGCCCAAGATCTTAAAACAGAAACTGAAAATAATCCCAAGTCCATGTTTCAGGATCAGTCTCCCTTCCAGACCAGACATCATGTTTCGGGTCCACACCATTTGATTTGCTATCCCTTCTGCTTGGAATCCCTATCCCACATTTTTCTTCCCCCTGGCAAATTCCAAAATTTCTTTTATGGTTTAGGTGTCAAATCCTCTATGTTCAAATGTCCCATCTTCATACGCTTGGTCAGTTATCCTCATATCATGTTATACAGTTCTCATTATGGAATCAACAAAGTGAAAAGATAATTATTGGTTTAAGTCAATGTTCATTCCATTAAACTGTATGCTATTCATGGTAAAGTACCAAGTCTTACTCATCTTTGACTATCCAGTACCTAGTACAAGTGGTACTTGATAAGTATTTCTTATTTTTGGTATTGGTCAGTAAAAACAAACATTTATGTAACTAACTGAAGTCATCAACTTATTTATTTCTTTACATTTTAAAATATTTTATTTAGGAAAATATAACTTTATCACAGTTATATTATAATGATAGTATGCATGCATACTCTTTTTATGTATACTGTTAAGTTCCTTTAAAAAATGGTTTATGTCCGTATGTGCATATATGACAAACACACACACATTCAGATATTACTAAAACTAATCAAATACAGAATAAATTACTAGTCATTCTCTCTGCTTTTAGGCCTTTCTAGTTATATATCTAAGGTCGCTAAGAAGGTATTCTGAGTCTTTGATAGCCTACTTACCATCTACTCTATTTTTACCTCAAGGAGAGGAATCAAAGATAATATTTTTCAATGTCCTTTAGGCCTTCAGCTACAACAAATACTATAAATCTATATTTATAATCCCCACAGTAGTATGGATATTTTGATCTCACTTTCTGATTGAGCAAGCATATTTATTTGAAAAACAAATTAATCACAATGTAAAAAGTGTCATCATACATCATCCCAAGTCCAGCATTTTTCATTAGCAGTGATACCAGTCTCTCTGTAATACTCTTCTAAAGGGGGCTCCAGAAGAATCACGTCAAACTTGGGTGTTAGTTCTCTGATGTCAAATGCTTCTATATCTGCTTGTAAGTACCTATTTGATTAAAACGCAAAAATCAGATTTTTAAATGCGATTTTATAAGCAATCACAAGTTAATTCCTAAGTATCTTTTCATGGAGGTCTTCGTTCTTCAGTAAAGACATTAATCTACCAAGCTCTTTCTTAAGACGTGGACTTAATTACACTACAAAGTAAAAATCAACTTATTCCCCATGGATATCCTCTTGTTTTAACACTGAAAATCCATACTCAAATGTGAATCTCTGAACCTTCTTTTATCGTTATCTGAATTTTCTAAGGAATATTATATTACTTTTTCTTCTCAATTGTTCAGTTAGGATATGAAGACTATTTCTAAGTTTCAAATTCTTCCTTCTAAAAACTAATTTCTAAATATGGACATTTTCTTTTTTTTTTTTCTTTTTTTAAAAAGATTTATATATTCATTTGAAACACAGAGTTACAGAGAGGCAGACAGAGAGGAGTCTTCCATCTGCTGGTTCATTCCCCAAATGGCTGCAATGGCTGGAACTGGGCTGATCTGAAGTCAAAAGCCAAGAGCCTCTTCAGGATCTCCCATGTGGGTGTGGGGGCACAAGGACCTGGGCCATCTTCTACTGCTTTCTCAGGCCACAGCAGATAGGTAGACCGGATGTGGAGTAGTGGGACTCGAACCAGTGCCCATATGGGATGTTGGCACTGCAGGTGGCGACACTATGCCACAGTGCCGTCCCCTGGACATTTTCTTTGGCTAGTTTTTCTCATGAATAAAAATATTTGTATTAATAGTCTTTTCAGATTACCAACCTCTACTGAAGAGTTATGTTTACATACCATGAAAGTATTTTAATTTGAGCGGTTGATTCATACCCTAAATGCCTGCAGAAAATGGGACTAGGCTTGGGCGAAGTGGGAGCTAGAAACTAAATCCAGGTCTCCCACTTGGGTGACAGAGACTCAACTACTTGAGTTTATCACCTACTGTTTCCCAGAGTGCATTAGCAGGAAGCTGGAATCAGGAGCTAGAACTGGGACTTGAACCCAGAAACTCTGATGTGAGACATGGCATCATAACTGGCTGCTTAATGATGAGGCCAAACACCTGCCCCAAGAGTATTTTTAAATATGCTGAATATTATTGTGTATGTAGACTTTCCCACATACTGAGATTTCTTTGATGTTCTTCTAATAACTCACAGGTCGTATTTTATTAAATATAGAAAACATGCAAAACAACTTAAATGGGAATATTCTACAATAAAACTCTCAATTTCATTCCAACTGAAGTATCAGTGAATGCAAAGGTTATGTGCCCCCCCAAGAAAACAACCCAATCCACATAGCACTCTAATATTTTTTAAAACATTTAAGATCTAGAATTTTTAATGATCTAATAAAGCCTAGTTCAAGAACATATATCATTCTATTTCTCCTATATATTGAGATA